>NC_135237.1:91084214-91398102 GCF_051348905.1 Ranitomeya variabilis
GTGATGCTCCAGGTCATTACAAGTTCGTAGATACCAAACGTGTAGATTCTTTTTTTTATTTAAATAGTGAAAAAAAAAATAAAAAAAAAATTGCATAATTTTTCGAGACCCATAGCGTTTCCATTTTTCATGATCTGGGGCTGGATGAGGGCTTATTTTTTCTCTTGCCGAGCTGACGTTTTTAATGATGCCATTTTTGGTATGGATACGATGTTTTGATCGCCCATTATTGCATTTAATGCATTGTTGAGGCGACCAAAAAAAAAATGTAATTCTGGCGTGTTTTTTTTTTTTTTTTTTCCGGTATGCTGTTTACCGATTTGGATTAATTCTTTTTATAGCTTGATTGGGTGATTCTGAATGCGGCGATACCAAAAATGTGTATTGTTTTTATTTTTATTTTGAATGGAGCAAATGGGGGTGATTTGAACTTTTATATATTTTCTTTTTTTCTTTTCATATTTTTTAAAAACTTTTTTTTAACTTTTCACTTGCTTCAGTAGTCTCCATGGGAGACTAGAAGCTGCGATAATCTGATCGCCTCTGCTATACACAACACACAGGCGATGGATCAGATCGCCTGTGTATAGCAGAAATGCTCACTTGCTATGAGCAATGACTGCTGGTTGGCGCTCATAGCAATCCAGCAAGGACAACCACAGGGGTCTCCTGCAGACCCCGGGTTGTCATGCCAACCTATCGGCGACACATCCACCGATGGGCGGGATTAGTGACATTCTTCCGGCGCTATCACATTAAATGCCGCTGTCAGAGATTGACAGTGACATTTAACAGGTTAGGGGCAAATGTATGCTATGAGACTATAAAGTTTGGGTCAGTAGACCCGCGGACAGTCCGTGCATCGTGGTACATACTTGGACCGTGGTGCACACCTGTGCTTTTTTTGTTTTTTTAATCCCATGTTTGGCATGCCCCATGTTTTTCACAACGATTTCTCTTGATGCCTTTGTAAATTAGGAATCCAGAAGGACTGGGTGCATATGACACTCATGGCTTTTTAGCCGGTCGCTTTACTTTTACCCCCTTTTTATTTTTTTTTTATTTATATAATTTATGGAAACTTTTCTCTACTGTCACAATTTGACAAATTCTATTTTAGGGGATAAAAATGGAGACTGTTGGAATAAAACTGGTGTGAAACGAAGAGCCTGCAGGTTCACGATTCTGTTTCTAAACGCACGCTACCCTGCATCCGTTTCCATACTGCAGTTTTCCATATCCTTGACGAGTTGGTTGTACAAGAGGTGTGTGTGTGTGTATATATATATATATATATATATATATATATATATATAATATATATATATATATATATATATATATATACTGTTAAGTTCGCTGTAAGTTTGTTCCTGGCAACAATGTGTAGTGATGGAGCCAGTTTTGACTTAAATGACCAAGCCCATTTTTCTAATCTGACCAGTGTTACTTTAAGGTTATAACTCTGGAACGCTTCAACAGATCCCACTGATTCTGAGATTTTTTTTCTGACATATTGGACGTTATGTTAGCGGTAAATGAAATCTCTAAAATTTGATGATTGGTAATTTTGAAACTTTTGACTACTTATAGCCTTAAACCAGATGGTCATACCACACACAAGCATTAATAAATATAATTTCCCATATGTCCCACAGTATTTCAGCATATAATGAAGTTGCATTTCTCCTATAAAGGCATCCCATTGACTTGCAAAGTGAATGCCTTACTAGTGGAAAACACCAGAAGTATGTACTTTCCATCTTTTAAACGCTATCCTACCCACAGCGCTGGAATGGCAGGGGCAGTGTGGCTTGCTTTTATCGCTGTACTCTCCATGCGCTTTTGCAGCCGCTATATTGGAAGTGGGAGGAGTGTTAGGGAATGTTCACACTGCGTCCTTTTTTTCCTGCCATTTTTGAGTGGGTCTGCTAAAATTAAAAAAAATGGGAAAGCTCTACCAAAACGATTAAAGGAATGGTCTTGTTAATTTGTACGTCAAAGGTGGTGTTCCTGTCTTTGTGGGCTCGCATGTCGAGCCCATATCTTTTCCCGCACGCAATCAGCCATCAAGTGCCTTTTAACAGCCATGGGTGGATTGAAGTTCTGCACGCTGCTGTTAACCGGTTCAGTTACATCCCACTGTCAATCACTGATGGCAGGATTTGACTGGCCGGAAGCGTGTTATGAATCAGGCCCCGTGTCACATGATCATTGGGCGCCAATGGGTTGTCTTGACAGCTGGGTGTCTGCAGAAGACTCCCCATACCTGTCATTATAATTCTCTTGTGAACGCAGACTCTGGGCCTGCCTTTGTAGTTTTTAAAAATATGAAAAAATAGAAAACAGTTCAAATCGGCTCCATTAAAAATAAAACAAAAAACAATAAAACACATTTCATATTGCTGCATTAAAAAAGTCCCATCTATAAAAAACATAATATTAATCTGAACAGGAAACAGCATAACAAGAAAAAAAACAAACAAACCCAGAATTATGTTTTTGACTGCAGCAACAGTGCAACAGAATGCAATAAAAGGCTCTCAAAACATCATATTTAGCCCAAAATGGTATCAAGAGAATGCCAGTAAACAAAAAGTAAGCATTCGCTCAGCCCCGATGCTGAAAAACGAAAACTACTGATCTTGAAAAATGTCGACAAAAACTCTACGTTTTGTATCTGACTATTTGTACTGACCTGGGGAATTATATGGTTGGTCCGTTTTACCATATAGTACACATGATTGCTAGATTTAAAAAAAACAAAAAAAAACAAACAAAAAAACAACAACAATTGTGGAATTAAACTTTTTTGCAATTTCAGTGCACTTGGAATTTTTTTCCCATTCGTTTTGTAGAAAATTGAATTGTATCATTCAAAAGTACAACTCGTCCAGCAAACAAACAAGCCCTCATATGGCTAATTGGCCAGAAAAATAAGTTATGGGTCTTGCTTTTAAACAATAATTTACCACCAAAGAAAGAATCAGCTGTGATCCCATGCTGTAATGTCTGTATCCTCTCTTTTGCATCCTCCCCTTCACAGGAGCTGTGGTATAATCAGACCATGTTCCTGTACGGTCAGACACAGCCATTACACACAGCCTATCCTCACCTACTGTATTCTCACCCATCCCTTGTAGATTGTGAGCCTTCGCGGGCAGGGTCCTCACTCCTCCTGTACCAGTTATGACTTGTATTGTTTAAGATTATTGTACTTGTTTTTATTATGTATACCCCTCCTCACATGTAAAGCGCCATGGAATAAATGGCGCTATAACAATAAATAATAATAATAATAATAATTACACAGTACACAGCAGGGCACATTTCTAAGATTATCTCAGCACAGGAACATTAAAAAAAAAAAAAAAAAAAAAATCATCCAATTGTAGAAATTTATTTTTATTCCAAGATCAGTTTGTGGCTCAACTTCTTTAAGTAGAGAAATCTCTGTGTAGGTACGCCACCTCTCCTGCTTCCAGCTTTCTTCTGTATCTGTCCCCTTGTCCTGGCTTTTTTCAGATGCTGAACAGAACACTTCAAAAGGCAGGAGGCCTGCAAACTAGGCTATAATCTGTAGTGACCTCCAGGTTATCACAGGCTGAATGGTCTTGGCCCTCTATCCAAGTCACGGGTGAGGGGTTGTTATAGATCATTATATGCCATATCTATATCTCACATCTGGGTCGTTGGGGGGAGGCGTATCGGTACAGTGAACATTTATTCAGTAGTATTATGGTACATTGGGGTTGAAGGCTTGGAATAGTGATAAATAGTATATCATTTTATAGATTTAGAGGGTTTTTTTTCGTATAGAGCATTGTATATTAGTATGATACTATGATTTTTGTTTTATTTAGCTTTGACTAAGGCTGCTTTCACACTAACATCGGTACGGGGCCGTCGCGCTGCGTCGGCCCAACGTACCGACGCATGCTGTGAAAACAATGCCCGACGTGGGCAGCGGAAGCAGTCTTAGGCCGGTTTCACACTTGCGTTTGGAGCAGCAGCGGAGGGCTGTGGACTTCCTCCGTGAAGCCCCGCCCTCCGACGCTAGCTCCGCCTACTTCTGCATGCGGCCGGCATGCGGCCTGTGTACCTATATTTTACATTAGGTACTCAGGTCGTGCGGCTGTATGCGGAGGCTGCCGCATGCGTCGTTTTGACGCTGCAGATAAAAAAAAAATGCTACAGGCTGCGTCCTACGCTGGTCGCCGCAGCGTCAAAACGACGCATGCGGCAGCCTCCGCATACAGCCGCACGACCTGCGGTACCTAATGTTAAATATAGGTACACAGGCCGCATGCCGGCCGCATGCAGAGGTAGGCGGAGCTAGCGGCGGAGGGCGGGGCTTCACGGAGGAAGTCCGCAGCTGCTCCAAACGCAAGTGTGAAACTGGCTTTACGACGCTTCTGCTGCCCCATTGTAAGGGCCGGGGAGGAGGGGGCGGAGTTTCGGCCGTGCATGCGCGGTCGAAAATGGCGGACACGACGCGCAAAAAAACGTTACATGTAAGACTACTTTCACACTAGCGTCGTACGACGCACGTCGCAATGCGTCGTTTTGGAGAAAAAACGCATCCTGCAAAATTGCCTGCAGGATGCGTTTTTTCTCCATACACTTGCATTAGCGACGGATTGCCACACGTTGCATCCATCATGCGACGGATGCGTCGTGTTTCGGCGGACCGTTGGCACAAAAAAAGTTACATGTAACTTTTTTTGTGCGTCGTGTCGGAACTCCGCCCCCTCCTCCCTGGACATCACAATGGGGCAGCGGATGCATTATAAAACTGCATCCGCTGCCCCCGTTGTGTTTTTTTTTTCACAGTATGCGTCGGTACGTTGGCACGTCGCATTGCGACGTGTGTCGTACGACGCTAATGTGAAAGTAGCCTTACTTTTTTTGTGCCGACGGTCCGCCATAACATGTCGCAATGCGTTGCTAATAAAAGTCTATGGAGAAAAAACGCATCCTGCGGTCAACTTTGCAGGATGCGTTTTTTCTCCACAACGACTCATTGCGACGTGCAGTGCCCGACGCTAGTGTGAAAGTAGCCTTAAATGATTGATAAAACTGCACACAGGATTTTTACATTCTGTAACCATGGAAACACATGGGTCTTCATGGAAGCTGTTATAATCTTAAAGGAACTTTTCCGTTTGTTAGGAACAAAAAAAAAAAAAAAAATCTATATTAATATACTAGCTGTACTACCCGGCTTCGCCCGGGGTAATAACTGCTGTTAGCAAAATAGAATGTGTTAACAAAAATTTATTCTGCACAAAAAAAAACACAAAACAAATAGATAGAAATGTAATTATTAAAAGGCAAAAACTAAGCTAATAGAAGCATTTTACAACATATATTTCAACACCAGAGATATTCCACACAGATTTAACTAAATTGGCCAAGTAATGTGAAGTAATCTTCTACTACTTATTCGAGAGCCTTTTGATAAACGACATTCTTAGTTTTTCCTTCAGGTGCAAAGACAAACAGATTTTTGGCTGTTCCAACTCTTGAACAGGCCACATAAAGTTGACCATGAGAAAAGCATGGAGATTGTAAATCTAAGCTAGCTGAAGAGCCCGGCGTTGCCTGGGCATAGTAAATATCTGTGGTTAGTTATAGCACCTCACTTCTCTTATTTTCCCATCACGCCTCTCATTTTCCCCATCACATCTTTCATTTTCCCCCTCACATCTCTCATTTTCCCCCTCACTCCTCTTATTTTCCCCCTCACTCCTCTCATTCCCCCCTAACACTTGTCATTTCGACCTCCCATCTGTCATTTTCCGATCACTCCACTATTTTCCCTCACTCCTCTCATTTTGCACTCACACCTTTTCATTTTCACCTCACACCTCTCATTTTCACCTCAGTATATACATGTTTGTCATCTCCCTTATATATAGTATACACCTGTATGTCATCTCCTGTATATAGTATATACCTGTATGTCATCTCCCCTGTATATAGTATATACCTGCTGTGTGTCATCTCCCCTGTATATAGTATATACCTGTATGTCATCTCCTCCTATATATAGTATATACCTGTATGTAATCTCCTCCTGTATATAGTATATACCTGTGTCATCTCACCTATATATAGTATATATCTGTGTGTCATCTCCTCCTGTATATAGTATATACCTGTATGTCATCTCCTCCTATACATAGCATATACCTGTATGTCATCTCCTCCTGTATATACTATATACCTGTAGGTAATCTGCTCCTGTATATAGTATATAACTGTGTGTCATCTCCTTCTGTATATAGTATATACCTGTATGTCATCTGCTGTATGTAGTATGTACCTGTATGTCATCTCCTCCTCTATATAGTATATACCTGTGTGTCATCTCTCCTGTATATAGTATATATCTGTGTGTCATCTCCTCCTGCATATAGTATATATCTGTATGTCATCTCCTCCTGTATTAGACCTCGTTCACACGTTATTTGGTCAGTATTTTTACCTCAGTATTTGTAAGCTAAATTGGGAGCCTGATAAATCTCCAGCCAACAGTAAGCCCACCCCCTGGCAGTATATATTAGCTCACACATACACATAATAGACTGGTCATGTGACTGACAGCTGCCGGATTCCTATATGGTACATTTGTTGCTCTTGTAGTTTTTCAGCTTATTAATCAGATTTTTATTTTTGAAGGACAATACCAGACTTGTGTGTGTTTTAGGGCGAGTTTCGTGTGTCAAGTTGTGTGTGTTGAGTTGCGTGTGGCGACATGCATGTAGCGACTTTTGTGAGATGAGTTTTGTGTGGCGACATGCGTGTAGCAACTTTTTGTGTGTCGAGTTGCATGTGACAGGTTAGTGTAGCGAGTTGTGTGCAGCAAGTTTTGCGCATGGCGAGTTTTGCGCGTGGCGAGTTTTATGTGTGGTGCCTTTTGAGTATGTGCAAGTTTTGTGTGAGGCAACTTTTGCATGTGTTGCAACTTTTGTGCATGTGGCAATTTTTCCGCGTGTGCAAGTTTTGCGTGTGGCGAGTTTTCCATGAGGTGAGTTTTGCACGTGTGGCGAGTTTTGCATGTGGAGAGTTTTGAGCGGCGACTTTTGTGTTTCGACTTTTATGTGGCGAGGTTGGTGTATGTGTGGTGAAATGTGCGCTGAGGGTGGTATATGTGTTCGAGCACGTGGTATTGTGTGGCGCATTTTGTGTGTGTGTTCATATCCCCGTGGTGGTGTGGTGAGTATCCCATGTTGGGGCCCCACCTTAGCAACTGTACAGTATATACTCTTTGGCGCCATCGCTGTCATTCTTTAATTCCCCCTTGTTCACATCTGGCAGCTGTTAATTTGCCTCCAACACTTTTCCTTTCATTTTTTCCCCATTATGTAGATAGGGGCAAAATTGTTTGGTGAATTGGAAAGCGCGGGGTTAAAATTTCACCTCACAACATAGCTTTGACGCTCTCGGGGTCCAGACATGTGACTGTGCAAAATTTTGTGCCTGTAGCTGCGACGCCTCCAACACTTTTCCTTTCACTTTTTCCCCATTATGTAGATAGGGGCAAAATTGTTTGGTGAATTGGAAAGCGCGGGGTTAAAATTTCACCTCACAACATAGCCTATGACGCTCTCGGGGTCCAGACGTGTGACTGTGCAAAATTTTGTGGCTGTAGCTGCGACGGTTCAGATGCCAATCCCGGACATACACACATTCAGCTTTATATATTAGATTTAGCAGACCTCTTCACTGTCAGGTTTGAACTCTCTTATGACTGCCCATTAAATTCTTCTATGATCGAGCTCCACCCTATAGACCTGTTCACACCTAATAACAATTGACTGACAAATGGCACAACAAACCGAGAAAACAACGAGGCCTAATCGAACTGAACACTGTGGAGGGAAATAATAAATGTACGGTAACTTTAAAAATGACAGATGTTCTTCAGCGCTTGGTGCGTCGCTAGGGCATATGTGAATGTAATTTCGGTATGTTCTTGAAGCTTCGCATTTCCCTGCCAGTCGATGAGCCAAATTGTTCTTTACTTATTCTCATCTGTGACTTGTGATATTCCAACATCTCTAAGGGAATTTGGGAAGTTTCCTAAATGTGGTGGCGTTATCCAGGCCTAGCATATGAGTTTAGTGATTAGCGGATTGTTGTGATTGTGTGATAATTAATATCCCGTTGCTCAAGCAATATGAATCACTGGCACCAGTATTAATGGTCATACAGTCTTCAGATGTGTACTGCTGATTCATTTTTTGTTTGAAAGCAATTATCACAACATATTTGTTTTCAGCCGGGGACCATGATTACAGCGGGAGCTAGGTTTGTAGTGGAAGCTGCCATGAATGTCCAACTGGTGGCTGAGCAAAGCTTTTTTTTTTCTGGATTTCTGCCACTTGTTGTTTACTATAGAAATATTTGTCTGCTGATTTGGGCCTGATGCTAAGTTATAATCAATGATTTCCAGAGTTTTATTTAGAGTTGTCAATATTACAAAAATTAGTCTATTTCCTCTGTCAAAAACTCTGTATATAGTTCATGTGCTCAGAAGTATGTGGACAATGCGAATGATAGATTTCAGGTGTTTCAGCCACAGACATGCAAACAGATGTCTAACCAAGCACAGTCATGCTATTTCTATAGACCAATATTGATAGTAGTATGGGTCTACTAAGCAGCTCTGTGTATACCTTTTGACATGGGAAAAAAATATTTCCACGTATGTTAGAGCATTTTTATTAACGCCTCTCTGATGAGACCTAATAGTACATCACACATTGCATGCTGTGTATGGCACGGGCTCAGGAGTTGTGCCTGCACCTTACCCTGGAAATGCATCTGTGATACACAGCCAGCACCTTTCTGTAACAGCTGTGACCTGAGCTTCCATACTATACAAATACATAATACTGCCAATAATCTTTCATCCACAAGGCTCTTCACAGGACTGCACCACCCTATGTGTCCTCAATTACCACTGCCCCTGTGCCTACCATCTAACCCAGTGTTTCACAAGCTCCAGTCCTCACGGACCCCAACAGGTCTTGTTTTCAGGATTTCCTTAGTATTGCACAGGTGATGGAAGTATCAGGAGTTCTCTCACTTGTGCAGCAGTATGGAAAGCCTGAAAACATGACCTGTTGGGGGTCTGTGAGGACTGGAGTTTAGGAAATACTGATCTAACCCATGCTCCATCGCCATGATTCATCAAAGCTTTTACACCAAAAAAGTGGTTGAAAAGCTGCAGAATGTTGGCACAACTCCTTTTCCGCTTCATTTTCTCTTTGCTCCAATAAAATGGACTGAGCTGGGAGTAGGGCGTGATGCCACAGCTCGTCCAATTCATGATGTGCTACGGCGTTCAGTATGCCAGAACTCTCACAAGATTTCTGGCGTAGCACATGTGGGTGCAAGTCACTTGCGTTCACCTCTTCATGATTCAGGAGTGTCTGACTCCACCACACCAACTCATCATCAAGATCGGCGAGAAAATCTCCGGTCTTGATGAATCTGTGCTTAAACAGGTCGTCCCATGAACTCATTAATGTATTTTAATAGATCTTGGAATAGTAATAACTTCCAAAACTGGATGTGTTAGGAAAAAATGTTCATGTGCTGAGATATTCTAAATGTGCCTCTGTGTAAGGGCTGTCCCACACGTCAAGATAATTCCGGTACCGGAAACAATCGGTACCGGAATTATCCTTGTCCGTGTGCCCCTGCGTTTCTGGTGAACATCAGTGTGGCACACGTGTGCCCACTGGGTACCACACGCACCGTGCTGGGTACCACACATACTACCAGCATCTGGTGCTGAATCCGCAATTCATATGTTCCCTGCAGCAGCGTTTGCTGCAGAGAAAATATGAATAATATTGTTTAAAATAAAGATCTATGTGTCCGCCGCCCCCCCACCCCCTGTGCGCCCCCCCGCTGTTCTGAAAATACTCACCCGCTTCCCTCGTTGGCTGTAGATGCTTCCTGGTCTGGCCCCATCTTCTCCTGTATGCGGTCACGTGGGGCCGCTCATTTACAGTCATGAATAGGCGGCTCCACCCCTATGGGAGGTGGAGCCACATATTCATGACTCTAATCGTCGGCCCCACGTGACCGCATACAGTAGAAGGGGTGGCCAGCACAGAACACTGCGAGGGAGGCGGGTGAGTATTTTCAGAACAGCGGGGGGCGCACAAGGGGTGGGAGGGCGGCGGACACATAGATCTTTATTTTAAACACTATTATTCATATTTTCTCTGCAGCAAACGCTGCTGCAGGGAAGATATGAATCGCGGCTTCAGCACCAGTGGGGGGGACAGCGCTTACTGTAGCGCTGTCTCCTGCACGCCACACGGACTGCAAACGGAGAAGGTCCGTGTGTGGTCCGTGTTTTACACGGACCCATTGGCTTAAATGGGTCCGTGTAATACGTGCGCTCCCACGAACACTGACATGTCTCCGTGTTTGGCACACGGAGACACGGTCCGCAAAAAATCAATGACATCTGCACAGATGCATTGATTTTAATGGGTCTACGTGTGTCAGTGTCTCCGGTACGTGAGGAAACTGTCACCTCACGTACCGGAGCCACTGACGTGTGAAACCGGCCTAATGGATGTGTCAGGCCATGCAGAAACCTGGTCTGAACATGCTGCGATGTCGGAATACTTAAAGTTCTGACAGTTTAAGGGTAAGTTCACACAGGGTGTTTTTGCTGCGTTTTTTTTTTATACTAATTTTCAGCTGCTTTTTACAGTACCAGCAAAGCCTATGAGATTTCAGAAATCTCATGCACATATATTGGTTTTTTGTTTGATCAATATTTTGTGCTTTGCTGCGTTTTTTGGACATAGAGCATGACACTTCTTTCAGCGTTTTGCTGCATTTTTTTCACCCATTGACTTGAATGGGTGTTGAAAAAAACGCAGCAAAAACGCAGGTATCATTATTTGCTGTGTTTATGCTGCTGAAAATCCAAGGACATTAGCATGGACAAAGAGAAAAAAAGGCACCAAAATGCACCTAAACCTGCGTTTTTGACGCAGCTTCTTTCCTGCCAAGAAGATCAGGTTTTGCTGCAGAAAAAAAAGCAGCAAAAACGACCTGTGTGAACTTACCCTAAGTGTAACCTACTTGATAATCCCAGTCATTGAGTCTTCTTGTGCTGCAGCAGTGCTCTGGAATGTGCTACTCAAATTTAAAGGGTTTGTCTGCTTTTAGGGACTTAATAAAAAAAAATGCATTGGGCTTCATTAAAAATGTTGCAGTGATTGCCTTATATAGCCGCTGTTTTTGAACTGTCTATTGCTGACTGAAAAATGAGCTACATGAGAATCCATCAGGTAGGCAGCAATGATGGTCTGATGGAGAGTTTGTAACTTTTTTTTTTTTGTACTCCCCTCAACTGATTTATGAGCACAGACCACATCAGAATTGAATGAGCAGGAAAATTAAAGAGCCTGTATCAGCCAAATGGTGTAAAAGTTTGACTAAAACCTGCCATGTACATACTTATTGGGCGTGACTGCAAGGTTTAATCCATCTCCTCTCACTCAACCTTTCACTTTACCTGTGACACAATCCACACACCATGGATACAAAACTTGCCACTACTCATCATCAAATACACTGGTCGATGATTCCCCAAAATATATACTGGTGTCCAAAAGTCGAAAAGGCCATACACCCTCTGCAAGGCTATAAATTCTTTAAACAGTTTAGCCCTTGTATGTTCTAAAAGTTTAAAGCTTTAATATAAAAAGCACAGCGCTTATAAGAAAATAAAAGAAAAATATATCAGCACACAAATATACAAACCAGTATAAAATAAAAAGTAACAAATACCCCAATTTCTGTCCATACTTCTTCCTTTTTCCCTGAGGGTAATGCAGGTTTATGGATCACTCAGCTCGGCGGATTCCCTCCCTACTCGTGAACAGGTATCACTCCCTTTAAAGGGAACCTGTAAGTAGGATTTCACCCCCCATATGCACATGTAGCTTTTTTTTTTTTTTTTTTAAGACAAGTCCAGCAATACCTTTAATGGCCAGTCTGTTCCTCCATTACTGAGAAGTCTGCTTTTGAATTGATATGAAAATTAGTGTGAAGATCTATTGTAGATCTGAAGCCTCTGTCACCCCAGCTCTATTCCTCACCCAGCACTGCTGCCTCCTGTATGATTGATGGCATCTCTGCTGTGTGACTTCGGGCAAGAGAAGCGATCAGTCGAGGAGGAGAGGGAGGCGCTAATTGGGGAACAGCGCTGAAGTGAAGAGGCTTTACATCTACCCTAACAATTTACATGTTAATTGAAATGCTGATTTCTCAGTAATGAAGAAATAAACTGTCATGTAAAGGTAATGCTGGACATGTCTTTTGAAAGAGCTACATGCACATATACATTGGGGTGAAATCCTGACAGATTCCCTTTAACCCCTTCCCGACCTTTGACGCCAAGTAGGCGTCATGAAAGTCTTTGCCAATCCGACCTGTGACGCCTATGTGGCGTCATGGAATGATCGCATCCCTGCAGATCGGGTGAAAGGGTTAACTCCAATTTCACCCGATCTGCAGGGACAGGGGGAGTGGTACTTCAGCCCAGGGGGGGTGGCTTCACCCCCCCCCCGTTGCTACGATTGCTCTGATTAGCTGTTGAAAGTGAAACAGCCAATCAGAGCGATTTGTAATATTTCACCTATAAAAATGGTGAACCGATGCTGCAATAGCATCTGCCATGGCTGGAGACCCCGATCTGCCCCCCTCCCCACTGCCACCAATCGCCTCCCCAATCGTCCTTTCTGCCCCGTCCTCCTGTCCGCACCCCCCGTGCTCCGCTCCTCCGCACCCCCCGTGTTCCGATCCCACCCCCCATACTTACCGAGCTCCGATGTCCCTCCCGGTGTCCGTCCGTCTTCTCCATGGGCGCCGCCATCTTGGAAAATGGCGGGCGCATGCGTAGTGCGCCCGCCGAATCTGCCGGCCGGCAGATACGTTCCCTGTACATTTTGGTCGCTGTGATAGGTTCTATCACAGCGATCAAAATAAAAAAAATAGTAAATAACCCCCCCCCTTTATCACCCCCATAGGTAGGGACAATAATAAAATACAGAAAATATAATTATTTTTGTTTTTCCATTAGGGGTAGGGTTAGGATTAGGGTTGCACTTGGGGCTAGGGTTGCACTTGGGGCTAGGGTTGCACTTGGGGCTAGGGTTGCACTTGGGGCTAGGGTTGCACTTGGGGCTAGGGTTGCACTTGGGGCTAGGGTTGCACTTGGGGCTAGGGTTGCACTTGGGGCTAGGGTTGCACTTGGGGCTAGGGTTGCACTTAGGATTAGAATTAGGCTATGTGCACACGGTGCGGATTTGGCTGCGGATCATGATGGAAAACTGCTACAAATCCGCAGCGACCAATCGCAGCGGATTGGTCGCTGCGGATTTGTAGCAGTTTTCCATCACGTTTACAGTACCACGTAAACCTATGGAAAACCAAATCCACTGCCCATGGTGCGGAAAATACAGCACGGAAACGCTGCATTGTATTTTCCACAGCATGTCAATTCTTTGTGCGGATTCCGCAGCGTTTTACACCTGCTCCATAATAGGAATCCGCAGGTGAAATCCACACAAAAAACACTGGAAATCCGCGGTAAATCCGCAGGTAAAGCGCAGTGCGTTTTACCTGAAGATTTTTCAAAAACGGTGCGGAAAAATCCACACACAAATCCGCAACGTGAGCACATAGCCTTAGGGTTAGGGTTGGAATTAGGGTTAAGACTAGGGTTAGGGGTGTGTTGGGGTTAGGATTGTGGTTAGGGTTGGGATTAGGGTTTGGGGTGTGTTGGGGTTAGTGTTGGAGTTAGAATTGAGGGGTTTCCACTGTTTAGGCACATCAGGGGGTCTCCAAACGCGACATGGCGCCACCATTGATTCCAGCCAATCTTGCGTTGAAAAAGTCAAATGGTGCTCTCTCCCTTCCGAGCCCCGGCATGTGCCCAAACGGTGGTTTACCCCCACATATGGGGTATCAGCGTACTCAGGAGAAACTGGACAACAAATTTTGGGGTCAAATTTCTCCTGTTACCCTTGGGAAAATAAAAAAATTGCGGGCTAAAAAATCATTTTTGAGAAAAGAAAAATTATTTTTTATTTTCATGGCTCTGTGTTATAAACTTCTGTGAAGCATTTGGGGGTTCAAAGTGCTCACCACACATCTAGATTAGTTCCTTGGGAGGTCTAGTTTCCAAAATGGGGTCACTTGTGGGGGAGCTCCAATGTTTAGGCACACAGGGGCTCTCCAAACGCGATATGGTGTCCGCTAACGATTGGAGCTGATTTTCCATTCAAAAAGTCAAATGGCGCGCCTTCCCTTCTGAGCCTTGCCGTGCGCCCAAACAGTGGTTTACCCCCACATATGAGGTATCCGCATACTCAGGAGAAATTGCCCAACAAATTTTAGGATCCATTTTATCCTGTTGTCCATGAGAAAATGAAAAAATTGAGGCTAAAATAAATTTTTTGTGAAAAAAAAGTACTTCTTCATTTTTACGGATCAATTTGTGAAGCACCTGAGGGTTTAAAGTGCTCACTATGCATCTAGATAAGTTCCTTGGGGGGGTCTCGTTTCCAAAATGGGGTCACTTGTGGGGAAGCTCCAATGTTTAGGCACACAGGGGCTCTCCAAACGCGACATGGTGTCCGCTAACGATGGAGATAATTTTTCATTCAAAAAGTCAAATGGCGCTCCTTCCCTTCCGAGCCTTACCATGTGCCCAAACAGTGGTTTACCCCCACATGTGAGGTATCGGTGTACTTAGGAGAAATTGCCCAACAAATTTTAGGATCCATTTTATCCTGTTGCCCATGTGAAAATTAAAAAATTGAGGCTAAAAAATTTTTTGTGAAAAAAAAAAAAAAAGTACTTTTTCATTTTTACGGAACAATTTGTGAAGCACCTGGGGGTTTAAAGTGCTCACTATGCATCTAGATAAGTTCCTTGGGGCATCTAGTTTCCAAAATGGGGTCACTTGTGGGGGAGCTCTAATGTTTAGGCACACGGGGGCTCTCCAAACGCGACATGGTGTCCGCTAAAGATTGGAGCCAATTTTTCATTCAAAAAGTCAAATGGCGCTCCTTCCCTTCCGAGTTCTGCCGTGCGCCCAAACAGTGGTTTACCCCCACATATGAGGTATCAGCGTACTCAGAACAAATTGGACAACAACTTTCATGGTCCAGTTTCTCCTTTTACCCTTGGGAAAATAAGAAAATTGTTGCTAAAAGATCATTTTTGTGACTAAAAAGTTAAATGTTAATTTTTTCCTTCCATGTTGCTTCTGCTGCTGTGAAACACCTGAAGGGTTAATAAACTTCTTGAATGTGGTTTTGAGCACCTTGAGGGGTGCAGTTTTTAGAATGGTGTCACTTTTGGGTTTTCAGCCATATAGAACCCTCAAACTGACTTCAAATGTGAGGTGGTCCCTAAAAAAAATGGTTTTGTAAATTTTGTTGTAAAAATGAGAAATCACTGGTCAAATTTTAACCCTTATAACTTCCTAGCAAAAAAAAATTTTGTTTCCAAAATTGTGCTGATGTAAAGTAGACATGTGGGAAATGTTATTTATTAACTATTTTGTGTCACACAACTCTCTGGTGTAACAGAATAAAAATTCAAAATGTGAAAATTGCTAAATTTTCAAAATTTTCTCAATTTCTGTTTTTTTCACAAATAAACGCAGAAATTATCAACCTAAATTTACCACTAACATGAAGCCCAATATGTCACGAAAAAACAATCTCAGAACCGCTAGGATCCGTTGAAGCGTTACTGAGTTATTGCCTCATAAAGGGACACTGGTCAGAATTGCAAAAAATGGCGAGGTCATTAAGGTCAAAATAGGCTGGGTCATGAAGGGGTTAAAGGGAACTTGTCGTCAGGTTTTCCCCATATAAAGTATGGCCGTCATCTTTAAGCCCTCTTACATCATACCAGTATGCTATATGTATGTCCACAATCCACTATGCAAGATACAAAGAACTTATTATACTCAGACGGTGTGGTCTGGTCCGATGGGCGTCTCTGGTCTTGATCCAATGCCTCCTCTCTTGATCCAGTGCCTCCTCTCTTCTTAAAATCGTGATTTTTCCTCTGTGCTTTGTGTGATTGACGCATCCTATGTCATCTGCCCAGTGTCCCCCAATTGCGCCCTTCTGCAGGCGTATTTCTCTGCCCTGCTGAGAGTAGAGGAAAGTACTGTAGAGAAAGGCCAAAGAGCGCCGATGATCTGCACGTAAAGCCGGTGCATGCATACTACATTGCTTCATCAGAGAGAAGTGCGCCTGCGCAGGAGCGCGATGGGGGTCACTGTGGATGACACAGGACACGTCACCACACGCAGCAGGAAGGGAGAACGACTACTTTGAGAGGAGGCATGGGAACAAGACCAAAGACATCCATCGGACCAGACCGCCCCATAGAGGAGTCTAATCAAAACTTCTCTTGTGCATTGCACAGGGGATTGGGGGCATACAGCGCACCTCTATGCTGTAATAGAACATGTAAAGATCTTGGCCATACCTTATGTGGGGAAAACCTGGTGACAGGGTTCCCTTTAATTAAGTGGCAGGCCTATCGGGTTCCTAATCTTTCTAGTTACATTCCCTCTACATTATTTCTCCCAGCCTGATGTTTTCTTGCACAGGATCCACCACACTCCCTGCACCATAATGAAAGTATTATCTGTGGGAATAGCCATCCTTCTCACCAATGTTTAATGCTGGCCTTTTTTTCCCCTTAAAATGTCTTTCAATGCATTGTTGTGTTAACTCTGTTTTCATGTCTGGACCAATTTTTGGATTTGCTATTTTACCTATCGTGCAATGCCCCAGCTGATACAAATGTATGTCAACAATGACCAGTCCTGAGCGCCGCCTGCCCTACAAATGGCTGCTTAGTAGGGTGGCCAAGATCGGATATTGGTGGCCTATTTGAAGAGTAGGTCTAACTGGACCCACTTACCTGCTTCTGTCATATCAACCAGTGTCCTTCCTAAAATCTGCCAGTTAAATGACACACGCACAAGTACAGCATCAAGTGAGTTCTTACTGGCTGTAGTGTGGAGAATTACTGAGCCTCGCGCTCTGTTTTCATCTCTTTTTTTTTTTTTCAACCTCCATCCCCCATCCCTCCCGTCTGTTAAAGGGGTTGTCTGGTCCATATCGATGAGTGTGTAGTGACTGCAGACTTATGAATACGTGCTCTGAGGGGGCCACTAATTGCTGCCCTGATCCACCGCTTCCTGACCCGGGACCGGTGGGTACATATGAGTTATACATACTCCCGGGCAGTGGGCACGGCCTCGCTCCAGTACTGAGCAAGGCCACACTGTGCCTAGTGACGCGGCCGACAAGAGGGGCGCAGCCTCGCTCCATACAAGTCTAGCCGATATCCCGTGTAATTGGGGATGTCTGGGTGCACCCTGAAGTGTATTTCTAGATGTGTAGCCATTTTATATGATTCTTGACTTAACCCACAGGAAGAGGCTTGATATCTCATGGCTTTAACTATAATGACTTTTTTTTCACAAATAAGCAGAAAGACAATCCCTTTTGATTTTCGTTGTGTGGATTATGTTATAAAATGCTTGAGGATGGATTTGCAACTACATTCCGTGCTAGGATTATACCGAGCCTTCACAAGATCCTCTTAAAAGGCAGATGCACTGGTCCAATTGGCATATTTTCAAGGCTGGCACACCTTGGTGCGCTTTCTGTATACCTCTAAATTTTTTTGCAGTTTTTTGTTACAAGTTTATTAACAGAATACTTGTAGTAATGTAATAGTTTGTCCATTTTTTTTTTAAAGGGAATCTGCCAGTAGGCTCAATCCTCCTAAGCCGCCTATATGGGCATGCAGGTCATAGGAAGCTGAATAAAATTGTACAATGATATCTGCAATCTGATGTCTTATTCCTGAGATATTCACACTTTTTCTTTTCTTCTTAAAGGGAACCTGTCAACCCCCAAGGGCGTTTTTAAATAAAAGAGCCACCTTCAGCAGCACTAAGGCTGCATTCTGTGAAGGTGGCTCTTATGTTTAGCATCCCTAGAACGGCTGAATTAATCGCTTTTATAAATTTGTCAATAGAGGTATGGCGCCAAATTTATAAAAGTGATTAATTCAGCATTCCTAGTGATGCTAAACCTAAAAGCCACCTTCACAGAATGCAGCCTTAGTGCTGCTGAAGGTCGCTCTTTTACTTAACCCCTTAAGCCCCGAGGGTGGTTTGCATGTTAATGACCGGGCCAATTTTTACAATTCTGACCACTGTCCCTTTATGAGGCTATAACTCTGGAACGCTTTGACGGATCTTGGCGATTCTGACATTGTTTTCTCGTGACATATTGTACTTCATGTTAGTGGTAAAATTTATTCGATATAACTTGCGTTTATTTGTGAAAAAAATGGAAATTTGGCGAAAATTTTGAAAATTTCACAATTTTCCAACTTTGAATTTTTATGCCCTTAAATCACAGACATATGACACGCAAAATACTTAATAAGTAACATTTCCCACATGTCTACTTTACATCAGTACAATTTTGGAACCAAAATTTTTTTTTGTGACGGAGTTATAAGGGTTAAAAGTTGACCAGCAATTTCTCATTTTTACAACACCATTTTTTTTTAGGGACCACATCTCATTTGAAGTCATTTTGAGGGGTCTATATGATAGAAAATACCCAAGTGTGACACCATTCTAAAAACTGCACCCCTCAAGGTGCTCAAAACCACATTCAAGACGTTTATTAACCCTTCAGGTGTTTCACAGGAATTTTTGGAATGTTTAAATAAAAATGAACATTTAACTTTTTTTCACACAAAATTTATTTCAGCTCCAATTTGTTTTATTTTACCAAGGGTAACAGGAGAAAATGGACCCCCAAAGTTGTTGTACAATTTGTCCTGAGTACGCTGATACCCCATATGTGGGGGTAAACCACTGTTTGGGCGCATGGCAGAGCTCGGAAGGAAAGGAGCGCCATTTGACTTTTCAATGCAAAATTGACTGGAATTGAGATGGGACGCCATGTTGCGTTTGGAGAGCCCCTGATGTGCCTAAACATTGAAACCCCCTACAAGTGACACCATTTTGGAAAGTAGACCCCCTAAGGAACTTATCTAGATGTGTGGTGAGCACTTTGACCCACCAAGTGCTTCACAGAAGTTTATAATGCAGAGCCGTAAAAATAAAAAATCATATTTTTTCACAAAAATGATCTTTTTGCCCCCAATTTTTTATTTTCCCAAGGGTAAGAGAAGAAATTGGACCCCAAAAAATGTTGTGCAATTTGTCCTGAGTACGCTGATACCCCATATGTGGGTGTAAACCATTGTTTGGGCGCATGGCAGAGCTTGGAAGGGAAGGAGCGCCATTTGACTTTTCAATGCAAAATTGACTGGAATTGAGATGGGACGCCATGTTGCGTTTGGAGAGCCCCTGATGTGCCTAAACATTGAAACCCCCCACAAGTGACACCATTTTGGAAAGTAGACCCCCTAAGGAACTTATCTAGATGTGTTTTGAGAGCTTTGAACACCCAAGTGTGTCACTACAGATTATAACGCAGAGCCGTGAAAATAATTTTTTTTTTTTCTCAAAAATGATTTTTTAGCCCCCAGCTTTGTATTTTTACAAGGGTAACAGAATAAATTGGACCCCAAAATTTGTTTTCCAATTTGTCCTGAGTACGCTGATACCCCATATGTGGGGGGGAACCACTATTTGGGTGCATGACAGAGCTCGGAAGGGAAGGAGCGCCATTTGGAATGCAGCCTTAAATGGATTGGTCTGCAGGCGTCACGTTGCATTTGCAGAGCCCCTGATGTACCCAAACAGTACAAACCCCCCACAAGTGACCTCATATTGGAAACTAGACCTCCCAAGGAACTTATCTAGATGTGTTGTGAGAACTTTGAACCCCCAAGTGTTTCACTACAGTTTATAACGCAGAGCCGTGAAAATAAAACATCTTTTTTTCCCACAAAAATGATTTTTAGCCCCCCAAATTTTTATTTTCCTAAGGATAACAAGAGAACTTGGACCCCAGAAGTTGTTGTTCAATTTGTCCCGAGTACGCTGATAACACATATGTTGGGGTAAACCCCTTTTTGGGCGCACGGGAGAGCTCGGAAGGGAAGGAGCACTGTTTTACTTTTTCAACGCAGAATTGGCTGGAATTGAGATTGGACGCCATGTCCCGTTTGGAGAGCCCCTGATGTGCCTGGACAGTGGAAACTCCCCAATTCTACCTGAAACCCAAACACACCCCTAACCCTAATCCCAACGGTAACCCTAACCACACCCCTAGCCCTGACACACCCATAATTCTAATCCCAACCCTAATCCAAACCGTAAATGTAATCCAAACCCTAACTTTAGCCCCAACCCTAACCCTAATTTTACCTCCAACCCTAGCCCTAACCCTACCCCTAACCCTAAACGTGACTGAAATACGTGGCACTGAAATACGTGGCACTGAAATACGTGGCACTATGACTGTCAGAAAATGTTCATTAAACGGTTAGGGGTGAGGTTAGGGGTAGGGTTAGGGTTTGGATCTCTTTATCACCTTGATGGTGGTGGGTGGCTTTTCAGTGTGTTTTCTGTTTTTTTTTCGATAAAAACGCATGCGTTTTTAACGCAAACGCATGTGCTTAAAAACGCAAGAAAATACTGCAGGTTGTATTTCTGAAAATGAACGCATGCAGAAAAAAAACGCATGCGTTTGAAAACGCGACCAAACGCGTACAAAAAAACGCATGCGTTTTCAATGTTAGATATAGGGAAAAAACGCATGCGTTTTTTTGTGCAAAAAACGCTGCAGACAAAAACGCAAGTGTGAAACCAGCGACGCTTTTTATAGCAAAAAAGTTTTTGCGTCTCCACATTTTGAGACCTATAATTTTTCCACATTTCGCTCCACAGAGTCATGTGAGGTCTTGTTTTTTGCGGGAGGAGTTGACGTTTTTATTGGTAACATTTTCGGACACGTGACCGTTTTTGATCACTTTTTAGTCCGATTGTTGTGAGGCAGAATGACCAAAAACCTGCTATTCATGAATTTCTTTTGGGGGAGGCGTTTATACCGTTCCGCGTTTGGTAAAATTGATAAAGCAGTTTTATTCGTCGGGTCAGTACGATTACAGCGATATCTCATTTATATCATTTTTTTTATGTTTTGGTGCTTTTATACGATAAAAACTATTTTATAGAAAAAATAATTATTTTGGTATCGCTTTATTCTCAGGACTATAACTTTTTTATTTTTTAGCTGATGATGCTGTATGGCGGCTTGTTTTTTGCGGGACAAGATGACGTTTTCAGCGGTACCATGGATATTTATATCAGTCTTTTTGATCGCGTGTTATTCCACTTTTTGTTCGGCGGTATGGTAATAAAGCGTTGTTTTTTGCCTCGTTTTTTTTTTTTTTTCTTACGGTGTTTACTGAAGGGGTTAACTAGTGGGGCAGTTTTATAGGTTGGGTCGTTACGGACGCGGCGATACTAAATATGTGTACTTTTATTGTTTTGTTTTTTTTATTTAGATAAAGAAATGTATTTATGGGAATAATATATATATATTTTTTTTATTATTTATTTAGGAATTTTTTTTTTTTTTTTACACATGTGGAAATTTTTTTTTTTTACTTTGTCCCAGGGGGGGACATTACAGATCGATGATCTGATAGTGTGCACAGCACTCTATCAGATCACCGATCTCACTTACATCGGTGCAGGCTTACCAGCATCTGCTCTGAGCAGACACTCGGTAAGCCACCTCCTTCCCTGCAGGACCCGGATGCCGCAGCCATCTTGGATCCGGGACCTGCAGCCAGGAAGGAGGTAGGAGACCCTCGCAGCAACGCGATCACATCGCGTTGCTCCGGGGGTCTCAGGGAAGCCCGCAGGGAGCCCCCTCCCTGCGCGATGCTTCCCTATACTGCCGGTACACTGCGATCATGTTTGATCGCGGTGTGCCGGGGGTTAATGTGCCGGGGGCGGTCCGTGACCGCTCCTGGCACATAGTGCCGGATGTCAGCTGCGATAGGCAGCTGACACCCGGCCGCGATCGGCCGCGCTCCCCCCGTGAGTGCGGCCGATCGCGTATGACGTACTATCCCGTCACCCGGAATTAAGTCCCAGGTCACCTTGACGGGATAGTACGTCATACGGGATTAATGGGTTAAAAACTCCGTGGGGGGCTGACAGGTTCCCTTTAATTTATTAGAGCAGTATAGATCTATGGACCATACATAGGGGGAAATACCAGTGTGAGACATGTAATGCCCGACAGTTTTCTCCCCTCATCTACATGTCTCATGCTGGTAACAACTTATTACATTTAAAGCTCTGGATGCAGATGCTCAGGGAGATCTGGCCGATAGTTGTGTGCTCCCAAATCCAAAGACACCACCCCTTCCCTCTGAGTCCTTTAATGACCGCCAATACGTCTTTTTTACTGATCTGAGATATAAAAGAATAGTATCCTCATACAGGTGACAATCCAGCAGCTGTCGGCCTACACTATAGCTGACAACTTACTGCCTTAGCCCCTAAGATGCTGCTGTCAATAGTGACTACATCATATAAATGGTTAACAGAGTGCGAGGCTCCCACTTTATCCCCATCGGTGCCCTGAGATCATGATTGTGTGGTTCTGTTTGCCATGGCAGTTCACAGCCAAATAATGGCCTTAGTCTGTCGGTTATAGTAGTGGCCTGTTCAGAAATTAGCAACATTTAGGTAAAAATACACGTTTTCATTCCTGTTGTCACTTTGCATTAATTCCTGAAAGTCACCTGAAGGGTTAATAAACTACCTGACAGCAGTTTTCAATATGCCGAGGTATGCTGTTTTTTTTTTAGATAGTATTACTTTAGTTTTTTTTTTTCTATTTGGCACCCCCAAAGTCACTTCACACCTGGATAGATCCCTAAAGAATAAATTTTGCTAATTTTCATGAAAAATTGCTGCTACATTTTTAAACCTCCTAAAATGCTTTCATAATAAAAGTATATTTTAAAAATGGTGCTGATTTAAAGATGATGTGAGGGAAATGTTATTTATTAATGTTTTTCTGTGTTATGACTATCTGGATTAAAGAGTTTGATTCAAAGTTTGAAGATTGCAAAATGTTTAAATTTCTGTCAAGTTTTCTGAGATGGTTTATAAATAAACAAAACATATTGACCTAACTTTATTATTATTATTATTTATTATTATTGCGCCATTTATTCCATGGCGCTTTACATGTGAGGAGGGGTATACATAATAAAAACAAGTACAATAATCTTAAACAATACAAGTCACAACTGGTACAGGAGGAGAGGGGACCCTGCCCGCGAGGGCTCACAATCTACAAGGGATGGGTGAGGATACAGTAGGTGAGGGTAGAGCTGGTCGTGCAGCAGTTTGGTGGTTACTGCAGGTTGTAGGCTTGTAAAGGTGGGTCTTCAGGTTCTTTTTGAAGGTTTCGATGGTAGGCGAGAGTCTGATATGTTGTGGTAGAGAGTTCCAGACTAGGGGGGGATGCACAAGAGAAATCTTGTATGCGATTGTGGGAAGAGGAGATAAGAGGGGAGTAGAGAAGGAGATCTTGTGAGGATCGGAGGTTGCGTGCAGGAAAGTACCGGGAGACGAGGTCACAGATGTGTGGAGGAGACAGGTTGTGGATGGCTTTGTATGCCATGGTTAGGGTTTTGTACTGGAGTCTCTGGGTAATGGGGAGCCAGTGAAGGGATTGACAGAGGGGAGAGGCCGGGCAATAGCGGGGGGACAGGTGGATTAGTCAGGCAGCAGAGTTTAGAATAGATTGCAGGGGTGCGAGAGTGTTAGAGGGGAGGCCAGAGGTTACAGTAGTCGAGGTGGGAGATGATGAGGGCATGGACTAGGGTTTTTGCATATTCTTGGTTTAGGAATGTACGGATCCGTGAAATATTTTTGAGTTGAAGGCGGCAGGAAGTGGAAAAAGCTTGGATATGTGGTCTGAAGGAGAGATCAGTGTCAAGGATTACCCCGAGACAGCAAGCTTGTGGGACTGGGAGAGTGGGCATCCGTTTACTGTAATGGATAGGTTCGTTGGGGAGGGGGGGGGGGTCGCGTGAGATGGGGGAAGGACGATGAATTATGTTTTGTCCATGTTAAGTTTTAGAAATCTAGCTGAGAAGGATGAAATAGCAGACAGACATTGAGGGATTCTGGTTAGTAGGGTGGTGATATCTGGTCCAGAGATGTAGATCTGTGTCATCAGCATAGTGATGATACTGAAAACCGTGAGATTCTATGAGCTGTCCCAGGCCAAAGGTGTAGATGGAGAAGAGCAGGGGCCCGAGAACTGAACCTTGCGGGACTCCGACAGATAGGGTGCGAAGTGAGGAGGTGGTGTGTGAGTGGGAGACTCTGAAGGTCCCGTCTGTTAGGTATGACGAGATCCAGGATAGGGCCATGTCTGTGATGCCAAGGGATGAGGGGGTCCGCAGCAACAGGGAATGATGGTCCACTGTGTCAAAGGCAGAGGACAGGTCCAGGAGGAAGAGGATAGAGTAGTGTGGCTTGCTCTTTGCGGTTAAGAGGTCATTGGTGACCTTAGTTTGGGCAGTTTCAGTGGAGTGGTGTGACCGGAAGCCTGATTGTAAGCGGTCGAAGAGGGAGCAGGAAGATAGATGGGAGGACAGTTCAAGATGGACGTGTTGTTCAAGTAGATTTGAGGCATAGGGGAGAAGTGATATAGGACGATAGCTAGATACAGAGGATGGGTCAAGAGAGGGCTTTTTGAGGATAGGTGTGATTTGCGGCATGTTTAAAGCTTGAGGGGAAAACACAAGTTGTAAGTGATAGGTTGAAGAGATGGGTTAGGCCGGAGACACACTGGTGCGAGAGACGGCCGAGTCTCGCTGGTTAAAAGCAAGCTGTGGCACCTGCACTCCGGAGCGGAGCGTGCGGCTCCATAGCAATACATGGAGCCGCACGCTCCGCTCCGGAGTGCAGGTGCCACAGCTTGCTTTTAACCAGCGAGACTCGGCCGTCTCTCGCACCAGTGTGTCTCCGGCCTTAGGGTTGGGATGAAGACTGTGGCGAGGTTTGAGATGAAGTGTGATGGGATCGGGTCAAGTGCACAGGTGGTGAGATGCGATCTTGAGAGTAGAGTGGAGAGTCGATCTTCTGTAATGGTGGAGAAGTTGGTTTTGTAGGTGGAGGGCTGGGAAGTCGGGAGGAAGGGCTCTGGGGGTTGTCCACTAAAACTGTCTTTGATGTTAACTTTACCATTATCATAAATTATAATGTGCCGCAAAAAAACAATTTGAGTCACTGTGATGCGTTGAAGCGTTCCAGAGTTACCACATAGTGATTTATAATAATTGACCTGGTCATTAAGGGGTTAAAGAGAACTTGATAGTTGATACAGGCAGTGGATCAGTCAGAGAAGCTCCAGAAGACTGAGTTAAGGAGGAAGGATAAAAGGGCTTGATCCCCAGTATGGGATGTGTCTAGTGTTTCAGATAAGGATAATGACTCCTCCGAATCCTCCAGGTCATCGGTTTCCCTATAGAACATATGGACAGACTTTCAAAGGCAGTTAGGACCACGATGGGGATAGTTGAGTCCAAGTCCAAAAAATTGGTTCAGGACATTGTTTGACAGCTTGGACCAAAAGAATTGTAGGTAATTTCTTTTAAATGAAAAGATCCGTGCCTTGCTGCAGAGGAAATGGGAAAAACTCAAAAAGAGAGGCTCACTCCCCCAACATTTAAGAGGAGATATCCCTTTGATGAGCCTTCCTCATCAAGCTGGGACAGAACCCCAAAACTGGATGCGGCCTTAGCAAAGGCTTCTAGAAGACCTGGGTAATTTAAAAGACCCCCTCAACAAGAAAGCGGATACTTTCCTTAAAGGTACATGGGAGATGTCGGCAGGAGCCTTAAAACCAGCAGTGGCTGCTACATGTACAGCCAGATCCTTAGTGGTCTGGTTGGACCATCTGGAGACCCAGATGAGGAATAAAACCTCTAGAGACAGCCTCCTGACTACTGCAGCCTTTCTGTCTGACGTTTCAGCTGACTTAGTTTGTTTAGCAGCAAGATCTGTGGCCCTTAGGGCCTTATGGTTGATATGCTGGCCAGAGCACATCCAGGCTAGAACAAAACTGTGTGCCATTCTGTGTGAGGCGGAGTACCTGTTTGGCCCACCTTTGGATGAACTTTTGGAAAAGGCTGGCAATGCGAAGAAGAGATTTCCTAGCTTATCCATCCCATCTTACAAGCAATCCTTCAGGAAAAGAGGGTTCGCCCGAGGGAAGCCCTCCAGAGATCAGGACAAATGGGAAGACTGGAAACGGGTAGGTTTCATGTTCAGAACCTCCTCCCAAGATTAAAAAAAAGAAAACTGGGCCAGTGACTCTCAGCCCTGGTGGGGGGCAAGGCTTTTGTCCTTCTTCCTGGCCTGGGACAATATATCAAGGAGTACCGGTAATTGGATTTTTAGCCTGAAAGAATCAGCCAGGCTGAAGATGGAGTTCCACTCAATCCCACAAAGAAAGTCCAAGGTAACTCTGTCTTTGACAGCAGAACAGGCCTTACAGGCGGAAGTCTCAGAGCAGGTCCAGAAAGCGGTCCTATTAGAGGTTCCCTTGTGAGAAAGATGGAAGGGGGTTTACTCTTCTCTCTAAGTATTAAACCAGATGGCTCCTTTAGGACAATGATACATTTGAAGGGCCAGAATAAATTCCTAATAATCCTTGCTTTAAAAATGGAATCTGTATAATCCTCAATAACATTACTCTTCCCGGATTGCTTCATGACCGGACTAGATCTGAAGGATGCTTACTACTATGTGACTATATGTAGAACGCCAACAGTATGTCAGAGTTGCAGTAGTCATTGGGGGAGTAGTCAGACATTTCCAGTTTAGAGCCCTCCCATTTGGCCTCACTTTTGCCCCTCATGCCTTCACCAAAGTGGTGGCAGAGGTCATAACCCATCTTCTTTAAAAGAATGTATTGATTGTCCCTCATTTGGATGATTTTTCTTTTTTTTTCTAGTAGTAGGCAATTTGGTCCAGCATTGTAACTATTGTACCCAGTAATGTCCATTTTTAAACACTTAGGCTGGCTATTGAAGCTTAAAAAAATCATGTTTAGCCTCTAAAAGTACAGGAATTTCTGGGCCTTTTGCTGGACTACAACACCAGGTGTTAAAGGGAAGGTGCCATCAAAAACATTTTTTTTCCAGCGATTGAAAAAATGTAAAGAATTAATGTTTAAATTTTCTTTAAAAATATTATCATTTGTTTAATTTAGTAAAATATGAAAAATAATTTTAAAAGGTTTGGCATTTCCACTTTTAAACACTAGGGGGAGCAACTAATGAAATTTGACAAAAACCTAGTGTACAACTAGCTCACATTACTGCACTGCAGTAATAATGGGCGGAGTCTGCTGACGTGTGTGATGTCTCCTCTCCTCTCCTTCTGGGTGTTTGCTAAGGGATAAGAGAGGATGATCTTCAGGAACCCAGTGAGCAGCCATTTTGTTGGTGACTGCAAAGTTATACTGACAAGTAGAGTCACCGAGGATGGCAGGCAGCAAGGATTCTGAGAGATATGTGGTGGAGGGAGCAGGGTGACAGCAGCACAGAGTATTTCAGGAGAGTAGTGTGCTGGTCTATGGGGGGGCACCATGTTCAGTGCGCGGAGCAGCCAGGGATTTACATAGAGCGCTGTCTTTTATACACATGGATAGACCGTCTGCTTGTCTGCTCCACAGAAATCCAGGAAACATTTCTGCTGATTGATGGCCTGTTCTGATCCAGACATTGCATGCAGAGACCCCATTCCCCTCCTCAGGTCCTGTCTTCCCCATCCTGTCCTGGCGATGTGTGAAAGCGAGGCGACAGGCGCAGTCGGGGTGACGCTGGGAAGGAAATGTAGCCATATAGTAACGATAAACATGAGACCCCTCTCTTCAGCTGCCTCACCAGCCCTCCCCTGACTGCACCTAACTGGAGGTCATGCTGCCCCCCTATTACCCCAGACCCGTGTGCTGGTGCTCAGCCAGGACCACCATAGACTGGGTCCGCTTTCTGAAGATAATACTGCCATAGTGTTCTCACATAATACCGCCATATATATCACACAATACTGTCCTATAGTTCTCACATAATACCATCATATAGATCGCAAATAACGACGCCATAGTGTTCTCAGATAATACCGCCATATAGAGCACACATAATACCGCCATATAGAGCACACATAACGGGGGAGAGGAGTGCATAGGAGAGGATTAGATACACAGCTCAGCAGTCAGTATCACACAGGACAATATTAGATACACAGCTCAGCAGTCAGTATCACACAGGACAGTATTAGATACACAGCTCAGTCAGTGTCATACAGGATAGGATTAGATACATGGCTCAGCCGTCAGTATCACAAAGGATAGCATTAGATACACAGCTCAGCAGTCAATATCACACAGGGGAGGATTAGATACACATCTCAGCACAGTAACACACAGAATAGGATTAGATACACGGCTCAGCAGACATTATCACACAGGATAGGATTAGATACACGGCTCAGCAGACAGTATCACACAGGACAGTATTAGATACACATCTCAGCACAGTATCACACAGGGTAGGATTAGATACATGGCTCAGCAGACAGTATCACACAGGATAGGATTAGATCCATGGCTCAGCAGACAGTATCACACAGGATAGGATTAGATACACAGCTCAGTCAGTATCACACACGATAGGATTAGATACACGGCTTAGCAGACAGTATCACGAGCGGATTAGATACACGGCTCAGCAGTCAGTATCACACAGGATAGGATTAGATACATGGCTCAGCAGACAGTATCACACAGGATAGGATTAGCTACACAGATCAGTCAGTATCACACAGGATAGGATTAGATACACGGCTCAGCAGACAGTATCACACAGGATAGGATTAGCTACACAGCTCAGTCAGTATCACACAGGATAGGATTAGAGGCATGGCTCAGCAGACAGTATCGCACAGGAGAGGATTAGATACACATCTCAGCAAAGATCACACAGGAGAGGATTAGATACACAGCTCAGTCAGTATCACACAGGATAGGATTAGATGCATGGCTCAGCAGACTGTATCACACAGGAGAGGATTAGATACACAGTCAGCACAGTAACACACATGGGAGGAGATACACTGCTCAGAGTCAGCACCACAAAGGATAGGATTAGATTGCCTCTCCCCCTCCCCACTGATACTTCACTGCTCCAGTCCTTTCTCCCTCCCGTCCTTGGTCTTCTCCTCCTCCTATAACCGCAGGGCTCCTGCCAATATACTGGGAAACTGGAGCTCACAGATGCACTGTGAGCTCCAGGAAGATGGTGCCGATCTCCTGCCTCTGCTGTGGTGTGGACAGCTCAGGGGGCGTGGCAAGATCACAGCAGGGAGCAGCTCAATGTAAACTATACGGTCGGACGCCGACTGCAGATGTCTATGCCCAGGGCTGCCGTATTTGCAGAGTGTAAGTGTCGTGCAGCTACACTTACACTCCTGCAAAGCAAAATGGCGGCGCCCAGTGGCTGAAAAAAAAATTAATAATAAAAAAATGTTAAAGTTAAAAAATGTAAATTTGTATTAAAAATAATTGTTTATATAAACAATCATTTTTAATACAAAAAATAAAATGCGGCACCTTCCCTTTAAGGGCTCTGAAGTTCCCCAGAATGTCTCTTAGAAGTGCTATGTTCTTTCTAGGTACTGTGACATGTTGAATCCCCGCAGTCCTGTGCAGTTTCATACTAGAGCCTTACAATGGGATGTGTTACACGACATTTCCTTCAGAGGGCACCTGGACGGAAAGATGACTCACAGATGCTTGGTCTCGGAGGGGATGGGCTGAGGCACTGACAGCAGTCGTCTTCTCCCCCACCCCATCCCCAATGTTGCTTCGTATGAGTATCCCAGCATGCACTGGGATACGCTAATCGATACGTCCTCACATAGGAAATAGGGAAAAAGTATAAATAGCAGATAGTGTAGTTAGTGAAGGATAGGGAATTTTAAATGCAAGCATATTACAAATACATTTTAATTTATTTCACCCTTGGACCAACCCTTTAAGGCCAGTTTAACACATTGGTGTTTTTGCTGCTTGAGTACGGACTGTCCGTAGGTCTCTGGCAATGTGGGCTGAGTATGAACTGCCAAACACAAATATGTGAAACTGGCCTAATAGTTACTTGTGGCAATTTAGAGGGCTGTTATATTCCCATATGCCACAGTAAGTCATCAGAACTCTGCCATTGCATCATGCGAGGTCTGTGGTCTGTCAGAAGGTGCACTCTCCCTCTGCCATACCGGCTTCATGCTGTCATTGCCATTAGCAGTGGCATCAAAGGGGTTAAATGAAGAGGCCAACTGTTGGTTTTTGATAAGTATCTTAAAGGGAACCTGTCACCCCCAAAATCGAAGATGAGCTAAGCCCACCGGCATCAGGGGCTTATCTACAGCATTCTGTAGTGCTGTAGATAAGCCCCCGATGTATCCTGAAAGATGAGAAAAAGAGGTTATACTATACTCACCTTCTGGGCGGGGGGTCCGGTCCGATGGGCGTCGTGGTCCGGTCCAGGCCTCCCAGCTTCATAGGATGATGTCCTCTTCTTGTATTCACACTGCGGCTCCGACGTACTTTTTGTCCTGTTGAGAGCAGAGCAAAGTACTGCAGTGCGCAGGTGCCGGGAAAGGTCAGAGAGGCCCAGCGCCTGGGCACTGCAGTACTTTGCTCTGCCCTCAACAGGACAAAAAGTACGTCGGAGCCGCAGTGTGAATACAAGAAGAGGACGTCATTGTAAGAAGATGGGAGGCCCCGGACCGCAGCGGGACCGCCCCTGGGTGAGTATAATATAACCTCTCTTTCTCATCTTTCAGGATACATCGGGGGCTTATCTGCAGCATTACAGAATGCTGTAGATAAGCCCCTGATGACAGTGGGCTTAGCTCATTTTCGATTTTGGGGGTGACAGGTTCCCTTTAAGTACCTTATGCTTCAGCCGGGCTGCTAATAGATTGTGCAGCGTACAAATCACTCAGTAGCCGCTGCTGCGTGCCAGTTAAAGGGTTAATAAGTGTCTTGTGACTTGATATGTAAAATGAGTATACCCAGATGGGTCATTAGCCGGCACATGTGGCTACTACTTAATTTGACTTTCACTAAAACCAGATCTGCGAAGGTGTCCTACAGTCAGTATATACAGAAGGCAGGCTAGCGGTGTTAAACATGCTTTGTATTGTTTTGTTTTTTTACTTCACACAGCTGCTGTACTTTTGTTATATTGTTTCTTCTGGATATGACCCAGTTCATAGGCGTTCTGTTATCTGGTAATCCGGCTGCACGGCCAGACAGCACATCATATTAATAAATGTAAAGTAATGCATTTAAGGCTCGAATATTCATGCGCTTACATTAATAAAGAGTAGCCGGCAGTATAATTTCATAAATCAGAGTACACCTGAAAATAAGAAACTTTTGTAATTATATTTTATCAGAGAAATCTGCTTGTTTCTCCATCAGGACTGATCAATTTGCGGGTAAACTCTGTGTTCAGTGAAGACAGATTGTTACATCACTGAGATGGGAGATAAGATTCGGTGTCGGGAGGAGGCGGCGCTCTGTCTCCACAAAGTCTCTTATTTTCATGTTTAATATTGATTTATGAAATAAAAATTATAATGTCAAGTTCTCTCATTACAGGAAGTTACGGTATATTTTATTCAGAATAGAAAAAGTAATTTGAAAATGGAGCTGGGCACAGGGAGAGGAGAGCTCCGAGCATGAAGTAGCTGACGGGTTCCCCTTAAAGAGTAACCGTCGTTCTTTGTGGTGTGTTATACTGCCAGCACATGCATGTCATCTGTGTGCTCTGTGTCTTTGCACCCTTCATCCACGATGCCAGATAAGAGCAGACATGTCTCAGAGTGTTGCACGAACACCTAATCAGTGAAAACTCCGACATCCTACTAGCCCCATAAACTATATTGGGTACCGGTATGTGTTGTATCTGCTAAAAACACTGATTACTGAATAAGGCCTTAAAAAAGGAGAAAGGAGATTCAAAGGCTGGTGACTAAATTAAAGGAAAGGCAAGTGTCTCAATAATGTTCCAAAAATGAGTTTTTTGATACTTTGCATTTTTGAAGTGCAACAAATGCTGCGTTTTACAGCTCCAGCAAAATGAATGGGATTTATAGATCTTTCCTGTTTTATTTTACTCTGTGTAAACTAACCAGCAGTCCGTCAATTCTTCCTGTGAGTACACTGAGTTTTCTGTGCCAAATGATACCATTAAATTGCTTAAGATGCTGAAAACCCACATGCGTTTAGTGCATTTCCACTGTGAAAACACTAAAATCGCATTTGAATCACATGACTGGATCAATTAAAAGTTCTGTCAAAGCCAAATACCAGAAAGAATCAAAAGCAAATTTATTTAAAACCTGACGTACTAAAAGGACTCAAATATCACAGCCTCAACCCCACAATAAAAAAGCAATGGGAAAAAGGCAAGTAATTGAATAGGTGCAAACCTTTTGTAGAAAATCTGCAACATCAAACTCCCCTAATACTGATTGTGGGAACGTAAGGGGTCGTCCTGTGAGTGTGGAAAATGGAACAGCACTTGGACCCCAATGTTGGCCAGTGCTAGTTCACATGGGCTATATTTCAGCATTAGTGATGAGCGAGTATACTCGTTGCTCGGGTGATCTCCGAGTATTTGTGACTGCTCGGAGACTGTTTTCCTCCCCTCAGATGCATGATTTACAGCTGCTAGACAGGCTGAATACATGTGGGGATTCCCTGGCATCCAGGCAACCCCCACATGTACTCAGGCTGGCTAGCAGACGTAAATCATGCAGCTTCGTCAACAAAAACTAAATCTCCGAACAGTCACAAATACTCGAAGACCACCCGAGCGTGCTCAGGAAAACCCGAGCAACGAGTATACTTGCTCATCACTATTCAGCATGCACTAGTCTGGTGCCTATAAATGGCAGGTAGCTAATAGAGATGAGCGAATATCTTCGGCTCCCTCCTTATTTGGCAAGCTATAGCGCTTAGGGAACAAGCTGCATCAGGACCCCGGCTAACTGGAGCGCTCCGATAATCTGCTGTCCGGCGCCGCAGCTGCATGTGTCCCGGCTGTGTGACCGGCACAACACATTTATGAAGAGCCTGTTTGTTGGGCGCTGCATGCATGTGTTTGGCATCCTTGGGGGGGGGGAAATGCTGTTTCTTTTTTTTATTATGTACAGTAGTCATTTTTAAGTGTATTTGATATGCTGGGTCGCTTCCTTGTACACTGCATTGTTGTTGTAAATCAGCACTCCTGGGAAAGCTAGTGTCATAATCGTACAGTCTAAATTGGCTACCGATCACTGAACGGACAAGCCAAGCGCTCGTTTGTCGGGTGAAATGATGTATTGGTCGCACCATGGATCATCTCTCTGCAATGTATAAACAGGACCTGTGCTGCCGAGAACGACAGCCCATAGGCAGCGAGCAATCTACTGCAGATCGGTTGGCCTGTAGAAGTGGGCTGTAGCGTCTGGCAATTGGCAAGCAAAGTGGCTGCTGGATGGTGGCTCAGTTCCTGGCATCATGTAATGTAAACGGACCAGAGTGAACGTGCACCTCAGGATGTGCTGCTGTTATAGTGTGATCACTAAGCAACTCCTCCTCAGCTCATTAAAGTAGCTGTCCACCTGAAAACATGAATTCTATTAAAAATGGGAACTTAAAGGGAACCTGTCACCACGTTTTTGGAAGATGGGATAAAAATAGCGTTAAATAGGGGCAGAGGTGGGCGTTACATTAGTGTGTTTGTTATGCGTTTATTACCCACCTAAGTTGCCGAAATACCTTTGCAAAGTCTCCGTTTTCGCCTGTCAATCAGGCTGGTCTGGTCAAAAGGGCGTTGTCTTCCCCCAGATTTTGCGTAGTTTTCCGTTGGTGGCGTAGTGGTGTGCGCATGCCCAAGGTCCCGAATCCTCTGCCAGGGGATTTAAAAGAGCGCGCTGTTCGTTATTTCATTGGTGATCGGTGGGCGCGGCCATCTTCCTTTGGCCGCGCGTGCGCAGAAGCGGCGCTCTGCTGGCCGCGGCTTCAGGAAAATGGCCGCCGCGATATCCATCTGCGCACGCGCGGCATCCCGCGGCCATTTTCCTGAAGCCGCGGCCAGCAGAGCGCCGCTTCTGCGCACGCGCGGCCAAAGGAAGATGGCCGCGCCCACCGATCACCAATGAAATAACGAACAGCGCGCTCTTTTAAATCCCCTGGCAGAGGATTCGGGACCTTGGGCATGCGCACACCACTACGCCACCAGCGGAAAACTACGCAAAATCTGGGGGAAGACAACACACCCTTTTGACCAGACCAGCCTGATTGACAGGCGAAAACGGAGACTTTGCAAAGGTATTTCGGCAACTTAGGTGGGTAATAAACGCATAACAAACACACTAATGTAACGCCCACCTCTGCCCCTATTTAACGCCATTTTTATCCCATCTTCCAAAAACGTGGTGACAGGTTCCCTTTAAGAAATGTGACCATTTCGGGCATGTTGTACTTTGGTGTTGTGCTTGTTAGTTTGTCTCACACCAGTTCCCTCGTAGTAATGTTTATTGAGGGATAAACAATATCTAGAGGGCAGTATGAAGCAGCAGGTGATTGACATGGTTAAGCTTTTGAGCGGCTTTCCAATGCTGGACTTATGACGATAATGTATTTTTAATGCTATGCATTTGGACTCTGTACTTTCCTCTGTGAAATTAGTGATCACTGACTCTAGAGTCCATCGCTTTCCACACTCCGCTGCCGGCTAAATCTGTTAGAAGGCGATTTCTCCATAGGACGCGCCCGTCCTGGTTTCTCACTGAGCAAATTCTGATACACTTAATCAGATTACAAAGTTTTCTTAAGTTGTCATCAGTTCATGAAAGCAAATGTAGCAGTCTTGTGAGTTTTACAGGAAAAAAGTGGCTGTAAAATGTTATTTGTATTGCTTTGTGACATGACATCCTGCTCTTTTACTAATAACATGGTGTCCCATCGCCGGATCCCTGCAGCCTCCACCAAAAACATGTATCCTGATATGAGTGAGGATGGCTGATGGTAGGACAGCTTCTTTTATGACATTCATCCAGTTTTAGACATTCTCCACATAATTTATTTTTCATTTTGTCTTTTTTTTTTTTCCTCTTCAAATTTTTTTTTTTTTATTATTGATATGGTTAGAAAAACATGACTATGTAAATGCATATAAGGCAGACTTTGGAGTAGGAGCATTATAGAAAAGTTGCTGCGACTGCAAAATATACTATTCAATGCAAATGTACACCAGTTCTGCATCATTTCAGCTGTAAAATCGGCAGCGTACAAAAATAAAGCACTGAATATGTAATATATAGTGATAAAATGTGTGAATTATTTGTACCGTGTGTGTTTTCCATACGGCGACATCCACCACAGTGTTTCTCTGTATACAATATTTTTGACTTTTAGGCTATGTGCACATGTCTGGATTCTTTGCAGAAATTTCCTGAACAAAACTGGACTTTTTCTGCAGGAAATCCGCATGCGTTTTTGCATGTTTTTCTCGCGTTTTTTTGTGCAGATTTTTCGTGTTTTTTTCCGGAGCTTCCCAATTCATGAAATAGCGGGAAATCCGCGTAAAATCCACAGAATTAATGAACATGCTGCGTTTTTTTACCGCGATGCGTTTTTTGCGGAAAAAAAGGCAACATGTGCACAAAAATTGCGGATTGCATTCTATTAATAGGATGCTTAATAGATGCTTTTTTTGCGGTTTTCCGGTCAACTCTATTAAAAAAAAAAAAAAAAAACACCCCAAACAAAAACCACTATATTCAGACATCAGTGAATTCTCTCGAGTGTGGAGAAAAGAAGCTATTTTCAGTGTTTTAGATCAGATTTTCATGAGTATTTGGTCTGTTTTTAGCATCAAGTTTTTGATCAGTGATTTTCACATATGCAAAAAATAAAGCTTCTCAATGTTCAAAACTGACAGTCCACGGCTGGCATCTGTGTGCTGTCAAGCAGAGGTGTCAAACTGCATTCCTCGAGGGCCGCCAACAGGTCATGTTTTCAGGATTTCCTTAGCATTCCACAAGGTGCTGGAATCATTCTGTGCAGGTGATTAAATTCTCACCTGTGCAATACAAGGAAATCCTGAAAACCTGACCTGTTGGCGGCCCTCGAGGAATGCAGTTTGACACCTCTGCTGTCAAGGGTTTGCACAGACCCATAGATTTCCATGGCTGGTTTTGATCCATGACTCAAATTAAAGCTGACACATGTAAGTGAATTTAGTTTTTTCAAAAATGTGTTCTACATTTAACATTTAAAACCCCCTGATCTAAACCAGTCCATTTTCTGTGGACATGCCCCTTAATCCGTATCTGACAGCTACTGTGTGAAGCCGAAGCATTAATGCAGCATGTCACTATGGTATAAAACAAAACCGCAACTAAAATTATCCATTTTTTTTCCCCCCTTACAGCAATGCAGCAAGTCCTAGAGAAGTTGACAGATCTACCCTCCTCAACAGGGGCAGAAGAAATCGATATTATATTCCTGAAAGGAATTATGGAAAACCCCATTGTAAGATCTCTTGCTAAGGTATTTTTATGGTTTGGAATGTGATCAAGGTACCAGAAATACACTCACCGGCCACTTTATTAGGTACACCTGTCCAACTTCTTGTTAACACTTAATTTCTAATCAGCCAATCACATGGCGGCAACTCAGTGCATTTAGGCATGTAGACATGGTCAAGACAATCTCCTGCAGTTCAAACCGAGCATCAGTATGGGGAAGAAAGGTGATTTGAGTGCCTTTGAACGTGGCATGGTTGTTGGTGCCAGAAGGGCTGGTCTGAGTATTTCAGAAACTGCTGATCTACTGGGATTTTCACGCACAACCATCTCTAGGGTTTACTGAGAATGGTCCGAAAAAGAAAAAAAATCCAGTGAGCGGCAGTTCTGTGGGCGGAAATGCCTTGTTGATGCCAGAGGTCAGAGGAGAATGGGCAGACTGGTTCGAGCTGATAGAAAGGCAACAGTGACTCAAATCGCCACCCGTTACAACCAAGGTAGGCCTAAGAGCATCTCTGAACGCACAGTGCGTCGAACTTTGAGGCAGATGGGCTACAGCAGCAGAAGACCACACCGGGTACCACTCCTTTCAGCTAAGAACAGGAAACTGAGGCTACAATTAGTACAAGCTCATCGAAATTGGACAGCAGAAGATTGGAAAAACGTTGCTTGGTCTGATGAGTCTCGATTTCTGCTGCGACATTCGGATGGTAGGGTCAGAATTTGGCGTAAACAACATGAAAGCATGGATCCATCCTGCCTTGTATGGAGCATCTTTGGGATGTGCAGCCGACAAATCTGCGGCAACTGTGTGATGCCATCATGTCAATATGGACCAAAATCTCTGAGGAATGCTTCCAGCACCTTGTTGAATCTATGCCACGAAGAATTGAGGCAGTTCTGAAGGCAAAAGGGGGTCCAACCCGTTACTAGCATGGTGTACCTAATAAAGTGGCCGGTGAGTGTATATGGCCATAGTTATATTCAGCCACATTTGTCTTGTATGGGCCGTGCATTAAAGTTTACCGCCAGATATACAGTAATTTATAACACCAGAACATGCCAGTAATGCTTTATCTAAATCCCTTTCATTGGTGACTTATCTCTCCATAGCTAGTAGCAATTGTGGCTGAAGTTATGCAGAAGTTTCATTTCCTAATATATTTTTAGGTTATATTTTGAGAGTTTTACAGATCGGTGATACCAACTCTGTGCATATTATAATTGATACTTAACATGTCACCATTGTGTGTGTGTGTGTGTGTGTGTGTGTGTGTGTGTGTGTGTGTGTGTGTAAGCCCCCCATGAATTCTGCCAAAAAAGTTTGGCTCTGAAATGGCCTCTTGGCATACAGATTCTTTATTCATTGTCTATGGTACTGCCAGAGAGAGTTTTCTACAGACGGCTCAATTTCAGTGGGCAAGTGGGAATCAGCAAGTTATCAGCTGTCCTGTGGATGCTAACATGGGAATAACACTCTAAAGGACATGCATGCATTATTAAATGCATTTCTTAGACCTTATGAAGCTGGCCTACTTACTTTGAAAATTCACATTAGACATCAGAATGACTGTATAATCCTTTTTTTGAAGGTTTTCCTGCTGTATTCAAATGAGCAGCTTTAGCTGAACTTAAAGGAAATGTCTCCCAAGATTTTGCTACCCGTCCAACAGCAGTATGATGTAGAGACAGAGACCCTGATACCAGTGTTGTGTCACTTTCTGGGTCGCTTGCTGCAGTTTTCATAAAATCGCTTTTATCTACTGCAGATCTTCCAGTTCTCTGAATGCTGAGCTCTGTGTAGCTCCGCCCACACTGATAGGCAGCTTTCTGCCTATGCACAGTGTACACAGAAAGTTGCCAATCAGCTGTGAGGGGTGTGGTTACACAGAGCCTATGAATGTGGAGGACTACATGCCAGCAGGTTAACTAGTTAACTAGTCCTCTAGTGACAAAAAATCACTGTTAACAGCAGATTATCAAAGCTATAACATACAGCCCTATAAGAGATACTTCTCTGGGATTAGGGTCTCTTTCTCTACTTTATGTGGCTCTTAGATTAGGTGACATTTTCCCTTAAAAAATGTTCATATCAGAATTATACAGCCATTCTGACATGGTTTTCACTGTCAGTACTCCACTCTCATCAGGTGTAAGATATTTTCAGTGTTTTCAGTTTGTAGTGCTGTGAAACTTGATGACTGATCTGCTTTAATGCATCAAAAATAAATAAAATTATAATACAAGGCAGCACGGTGGCTCAGTGGTTAGTACTGCAGCCTTACAGCTCTGTGCGCCTGGGTTCAAATCCCACCAAGGACAACATCTGCAAGGAGTCAGTATGTTCTCCCCGTGTTTGCGTGGGTTTCCTCCGGGCACTCCGATTTCCTCCCACAGTCCAAAGACAGACTGATAGGGAATCTAGATTGTGAGCCCCAATCGGGACAGTGCCGATAGTGTCTGTAACGTGCTGTGGAATTAATGGCGCTATATAAATGAGTAAAATAAATAAGGCAATATGGCTTGTGCCAAACAGGAGCAGTTTTATTCCTTCCATAAAACTCCAAGGGATTCAAAAACAAAAATTGCCTCTTCTGGGCACAAAGGTATCACAGCAAATAAACAGTTAATTTATCAGGGCATATATATGTCAGTGCTTACTCACCTGAATAGATTAGTCCTTTCTCCCGGAGCAAACTTCATACCCAGAATAGGCACGATACCACCAGTCTCGTTATTCCCTTCAGCCCGAGTTCGATCATCGAACAGAAGTGTTCGCCTCTGGCACTGTTAACACTGCATAGACTGCAGCTTCCACACATTATTCTGCAGTCTCCATTTAGAGAGAGACCCTGGCATGTCTCTCCCCATCTGTAGCTGACATTTTGGCTGGTCACTCACCAGCAGCACACTCTGCTTTGCTCAACATACATCAGATTGACACAAACCAAGTGACCACAGGCCCTGGTTCTTAGTTAGGTGTATCTAATCAAGACCTGACATGCTAGAATTTAACCCAGTCCTACCTGGCTTTGTCAATATAGAAAGCAAGAAATATATATATGTGTGTGTGTGTATGTATGTGTATATGATAGATAGATATGGGTTAGATATTGGATATCATTTTTTTTTTTTTTTTTGTTCAATACACACACAATATTTTTTGGGAGAAATACTTCATTTTCTGGAACAATTTGAAGGATGCAAAAACCTTTGGCCATGACTATGTATATATGTGTGTATGTGGAGTTAGATAGATCTATCTACCTATCTATAATGCACATACACCCTACTCACAAAATGTTAGGGATAGTTGGCTTTCAGGTGAAATTTAAGGATGAACCTAAAATGCACTCTAGGGTCAGTCACATTAAGTTTACCTGAAAAGGTTAAACTTTTGAATGCGCATGTCCAACTGTTCAGTGTTTCCCTTTTTCACAAGGAACTTAATGCAAAATTCACAACAGGTGTTTGATCCATGAAATGCCCAATAAATTTCGGGGGTTCAGATATAATTGGTATTAAACAGTCCTCCTCATCATTCTATTCACATTTTGACATCATGAGATCAAGACACCTAACAATTGGTGGCCACTGGGCTTAGAGAGTCTACATTACATGTTGCAACAGAGAGACTGAAAGAGTCACAGGCAGAGAAGTGGATGTCCTTAGCCACATCCCACAGAGATGACAGCTTCATTGTGATCAATGCCCTTTGGAACCGGATGATGAATGCTATACCACTCCAGGCACATTTAAGGGAGGTGAGAGGCACCCAAGTGTCACGTCACACCATTCGGAACTGTTAACATCAGCATGTAAGACGACCTGCAAGGGCACCTGACAAACAACCAGGCACAGGCATCATCATCTTCCATGACCAGGGAGCATCTACGCTGGATGAGGGACCAGTGGGCCTCAGTGCTGTTCACTGAGGAGTCGATTCATGCTGAACAGAAATCATGGCCGCCAACAAGGTTGGAGACGTGAAGGAGAGTGCTATGCATCATCCACTGTTGTCATCAAACGAGCCTTTAGTGTTGGTGATGTTCGTGTTGGCAGGTGCCTCTAGTCAGTACAGAACTGCCTTACGCTTTGTGAATGGTACAGGGACAGGCTCCTACTACTTTAATAGTGTCATTAATCCAGTCATAGTGCCTCTGCATGAACACAGGCCTAATTTCATCTTCATGGATGATGATGCTCCAGCTCATTGAAGTTGCATCATTACGGACGGCTGCTGGAGACTGGCGTACCACAAATGAAGTGTTATACACTTTCTCCAGACCTCAATCCCATAGAAAACCTATGGGATCAGCTGAGTCGCCTTGTAGAGGCTCGTAACTCTGTACCCCAGAGCCTCATTGACCTGAGGGCCGCCCTTCGAGAAGAGTGGAAGGCCATGCCTCTATAGACAATATGTGAACAGAATGAGCCATTGTTGTCGAGCTGTAATTGATGCTTAAAGCTACATAACAAGTTATCAAGTCAGTGACATTTTTTGAGGAGGTATAATCACCGCTGTTGCTGGCTTTTGTTTCAATAAATAGTTTGACATGAGGATATTGCCATTGCTTCTATTTAAATACCCGACTTTCATGCAATGTGAACTTTTTCCATAAATTTAACCCGAAAGCGTGCATGCGTGCGTGTATGTATATGTAATACTAGATGGCAGCCCAATTCTAATGCATCGGGTATTCTAGAATATATATGTAGTTTATTTATGAAGATTTTAGAATAATACATTGAATACACAAGACTCGGCCGGCCGGGCACGACCAATTAGCGAAGCGTGGTTCAAATCCTGCACCAATTCGTGGCCGGACTGCGCCTCTCGCTGATTGTTCGCAGCCGGCCACGTAGTATATAGCACAGCCACGTAGTGTATATAGCACAGCCACGTAGTGTATATAGCACAGCCACGTAGTATATAGCACAGCCACGTAGTATATAGCACAGCCACGTAGTATATAGCACAGCCACGTAGTATATAGCACAGCCACGTAGTATATAGCACAGCCCACGTAGTATGTAGCACAGCCACGTAGTATGTAGCACAGCCACGTAGTATGTAGCACAGCCACGTAGTATATAGCACAGCCACGTAGTATATAGCACAGCCACGTAGTATATAGCACAGCCCACGTAGTATATAGCACAGCCCACGTAGTATATAGCACAGCCCACGTAGTATATAGCACAGCCCACGTAGTATATAGCACAGCCCACGTAGTATATTGCACAGCCCACGTAGTATATTGCTCAGCCCACGTAGTATATTGCTCAGCCCACGTAGTATATTGCTCAGCCCACGTAGTATATTGCTCAGCCCACGTAGTATATTGCTCAGCCCACGTAGTATATTGCACAGCCCAGGTAGTATATTGCACAGCCCACGTAGTATATTGCACAGCCCACGTAATATATAGCAATGTGGGCATCATATACCTGTTTAAAAAAAAAGAATTAAAATAAAAAATAGTTCTATACTCCCCCTCCGTTGGCCCCCGGATCCAAACGAGGCCTTTACCGACTCTCCTCGCGTGCTCCGGTCCCAAGAGTGCATTGTGGTCTCGCGAGATGTTGACGTAGCGGTCTCGCGAGACCGCTACGTCATCATCTCGTGAGATCGCAATGCATGGAGCGGTCACCGGAGAGGATCGGGAAAGGCCTGTTCCTGATCCGGGGGGCCGACGGACGGTGATTATATAACTATTTTTTTTATTATTATTATTTTTAACATTAGATCTTTTTACTATTGATGCTGCATAGGCAGCATCAATAGTAAAAAGTTGGTCACACAGGGTTAATAGCAGCGTTAACGGACTGCGTTACACCGCGACATAACGTGGTCCGTTAACGCTGCCATTAACCCTGTGTGAGCGCTGACTGTGGGGAGTAAGGAGCGGCCATTTTGCCGCTGGACTGTGCCTGTCGCTGATTGGTCGTGGCTGTTTTGCCGTGACCAATCAACGACTTGGAATTTCCGTGACCGAAAGAAAGACAGACAGAAGGACACACAGAAAGATGGAAGTGATCCTTAGAAAATTATATATCAGATATATATATAATCAGTGACCATGTGAAAATAACAAGGTAATCCGCACTGCTGATACACTTGTTGCCAACTGTCAGTCCTCACAGGGAAGGCAGGACATACCGCCCCTGGGATCTCTGGTGCCGCCTACCCAGAAAAAATAATACGAGCAATATCTATGAGAAAAAGGTATAAGGGTGGCACTTACCGTCCCGTTTACAAATGTCTTTAATTGATTCACATTAATATGTGGAAGCTGGACTATCTTGTGTGGAACATGTTGGATGACGGCCGTTTCGCGCTGAATGTGCTTCATCGGGTTCCACACAAGAGCTTCCGGCTCCCACATTTTAATGTGAATCAATAAGACCGTTTTACAGTGGACAGTTACTGGGACTCGAGGACGTTCAATGGAAAGATTGCAGAGCTCTAGTGCAATAGACGTAAGGATAAATGTGTCCGACTGCCATCTATTCGAATGGCAAATGACCTCTGCCTGCTGTAAATTATTAGGAGCCTTTAGTCCTTTCTAATGGATAAAAATGAATCTTATTCTCTTCAGATATGTCTTCAACTTATTTTAAGTTGTTTTTTGTTTGTGTGTAGATAGAGCTATATATACAGATAGGTAGGTGTATATATCACCATTTCTCTCTATTATATATAATAGATTTATTTTTCACTTCCACACAACGTGTGCGTATCTCTTTAGTATATGTATATAACATTTATACCTAAGAATTGTTTTCCTTTGCGCTATATATCCCACCAGCAGTTTATTATTCAGAAAAGTCTTCGTACGACCTGCAATTAATTTGACTTTTTCTGCGAATGAAATCAAACACAATCATGTATCCTTCGTTCTAGAGCGTGCGTTTTCCAGCAAATGTAATTGAGTTTTATTAATCTCCTGATTTTGCTTGGCAGGAGCTGCAGATGTTGAGCTTGACAGCAGTTTATCATATTTATAGGAGCCTGATACCTGACTTATCTCCGTTCCCAGTCCGTGTGGCCATTGTTGGACTTGTTACGCCACATGTTCCTTGCCTAGATGTTTAGCACGTCCCTTTACCTTCAATAACTGCAGATTTTGCAGTAGAGTTGTGTGTTCTGCCTGTGCGACTTTTAAGTTAAAGCATCTAATGCTGAAGTGAAGCCCAATTTCCAGACTCATTAGATTTTCCTCTGGGAGTAATACATACTGTGTGTGATGGGACAGTAAGCGATTTTGTCTAGTAATAATAGCGTTTACACATTGTGCGATTCCAATTACCTGTGACACAACACAGTGGTCATTATATGTATCTAAGTGAGTATGATGTAGAAAAAGTTCTGTAGTTTAGTAATTCTAAGAGTGGAGCTGTAATCTCAGAATAAGCTTCCATAGGGCTTACAATTGTATAGGATACAGGGACTAGTGCGCGAGAGAAGCTGTGGACATGCGGCACAGGACCACTGTACCCGGCCCATTCTGCCGGTCGGTATGAAGCTTAGATAAGAGGGACAGTTATTTCTATAAGTGGGCATAAAACCCAACAGATGGGGAGAGAAAGAGCCTTGTTGGGCTTTGTGCACACGTAGTCTTTTTGCCATGTTTTCAGAACAGAACCTCCAAGGTTTTGAGGAGGATTCGGAGAGTTTCTGCTCCAAAACCTCTATGCGAACATACCTTTTATAATGGCACCACAATTTTTCAAGCTGACTGCGGTTGTAACGTATTCCGCAATTGGTCAGTCGTCTTGTTTTGCTTTTTAAATAGGTTGCCCAGTCTAAGACACCAAGTCTCCAGTCTCTCTCTGTGTCTGCAGACTTGAGTCCTCACATCACAGGATTTTCTGCCGCCACATTCCCATTAGACTGTTTCTGGCCTCACTCAATACACTTGTACTAGGCGATGGGCCGCACCTATCTAGCCGTAATGTGCATATTGCATACTTGTGGTCACATGACTGCCGTTCCCAACTCCGGTACCGGAGGACCCTCACAGCGTGCAGTGTAACAATACACAAGACTTGCAGTTTTAGACTAGACAACCCCTTTAACTTCTGCCCATCCCAAGCATCTTTCCAGTGCGAGATGCCAACTTGTTGGGTGTCAATCCTCTTGCTGAACAACTAGGCCTGTAGGCACAGGTACACACACAGCCTAGAATATAAAATGTCGGCTTTTAGTCTCTTTGGGGTAAAATGTTAATGGGTGTAAGTTTTTGTTACGTGCAACTTTTTCTCTTTAGAAGCAAAAATCCATTGAGCACAGGCAAAAGAAAGTTTCTTCTACTCTTTCTTGGCGTACCGTAACAGTATCCAGCTTTGTTCTGTCTGATTTCTCTGAATGTATAGTGAATGTACGGCACCGTGTATCTGTGAAGGCCCCCGTACCCATTACACTGTTTAGGGATCAGCCGACCACTTCATGTGTAATGGGGGCTTCTCGACAAATGTTGTGGGGACAGAATTGGCATTGAGCAGTCGGAGTGGATTCTCCCAATTCTTTTCTGAATATAAAATGCCGCCTGTGTAAGATGAAACATAATACAGAGAAGAATCTCTCTAAACTGTAGAAGACTCAACAATACTTAGATTTTTCTAGTCCAAGGCAAAAGAAGACCACCTGCTGTGGGCAAAGCGTTCCCATTGTATTATCGCCCTCCTAGGCTGAATCATTTCACACACAAATCTGTAGTAGGAAGCATTTCACATACAAAGCGTAAACCAGTAAGGGTATGTGCACACGATGCAGATTTAGTGCAGAATTGGTGCAGATCTGCAGCAGATTTTTCTGCAGCAGAAATGCTGCAGAACTGCACTGTGATTTACAGTACAATGTACCGTATATACTCGAGTATAAGCCGAGATTTTCAGCCCAAATTTTTGGGCTGAAAGTGCCCCTCTCGGCTTATACTCGAGTCATGATCGGTGGTGGGGTCGGCGGGTGAGCACTGTCATATACTTACCTAGTCCCGGCGATCCTGGCGCTCCCCCTGCCCGTCCCACGGTCTCCGGGTGCCGCAGCCTCTTCCCCTGAGCGGTCACATGGGACCGCTCATTAGAGAAATGAATAGGCTGCTCCACCTCCCATAGGGGCGGAGCCGCCTATTCATTTCTCTAATGAAGCGGTGCCGGTGACCGCTGACAGAGAAAGAGGCTGCGGCACCGAAGACAGGCAGGGGGAAGGAGCGGGACGCCGGGAGCAGGTAAGTATCGCATATTCACCTGTCCTCGTTCCACACGCCGAGCGTCGCGCCATCTTCCCGGCGTCTCTCCGCACTGACTGTTCAGGTCAGAGGGCGCGATGATGCATATAGTGTGCGCGCCGCCCTCTGCCTGATCAGTCAGTGCGGAGAGACGCCGGGAAGATGGCGCCGAGGAGCTGCAAGCAAGACAGGTGAGTATGTGTTTTTTTTTTTTTTTATTGCAGCAGCAGCAGCACAGATTTATGTGGAGTATCTATGGGGCAACGGTGCAGAGCACTATATGGCACAGCTATGGGGCAACTGTGCAGAGCACTATATGGCACAGCTATGGGGCAATGGTGCAGAGCACTATATGGCACAGCTATGGGGCAACGGTGCAGAGCACTATATGGCACAGCTATGGGGCAATGGTGCAGAGCACTATATGGCACAGCTATGGGGCAATGGTGCAGAGCACTATATGGCACAGCTATGGGGCAACAGTGCAGAGCACTATATGGCACAGCTATGGGGCAACGGTGCAGAGCACTATATGGCACAGCTATGGGGCAACAGTGCAGAGCACTATATGGCACAGCTATGGGGCAACAGTGCAGAGCACTGTATGGCACAGCTATGGGGCAACGGTGCAGAGCACTATATGGCACAGCTATGAGGCAACGGTGCAGAGCACTATATGGCACAGCTATGGGGCAACGGTGCAGAGCACTATATGGCACAGCTATGGGGCAACGGTGCAGAGCACTATATGGCACAGCTATGGGGCAACGGTGCAGAGCACTATATGGCACAGCTATGGGGCAACGGTGCAGAGCATTATATATATGGCACAGCTATGGGGCAACGGTGCAGAGCATTATATATATGGCACAGCTATGGGGCAACGGTGCAGAGCATTATATATATATGGCACAGCTATGGGGCAACGGTGCAGAGCATTATATATGTGGCACAGCTTTATGTGGAGCATCTATGGGGCCATAATGAATGGTATGGAGTATCTATTTCTAATTTTGAAATTCACCGATACCTGCTGCATTTTCCACCCTAGGCTTATACTCGAGTCAATAAGTTTTCCCAGTTTTTTGTGGCAAAATTAGGGGGGTCGGCTTATACTCGGGTCGGCTTATACTCGAGTATATACGGTAAATCAATGTGAAAAAAAAAGAAGCTGTGCACATGGTGCAGAAAAATCTGTGCAGAAACGCTGCAGATTTCAAAGAAGTGCATGTCACTTCTTTTGTGCAGATCTGCAGCGGTTCTGCACCACTCCATTATAGAAATAAAATCTGCACTAAAAAACGCAGCTGCGGATTCTGCCAGGAGATGCAGATTTTGTGCAGAAAATTCTGCACCTCTTTTCTTACGTGTGCACATAGCCTTAATGCGGTGACTTCGGTATACGTACAATAAACTATTAATGAGAAAAATGTTTTTGTTTATTTTTATCTTTTTATTCAATTGCAACATGTTTTTGCAAAATAGCTAGATTCCAATTTTTAATTCCCCCTCGCCTCTTATTGCCGATTCACCTGTGTTTTTTGTTTGTGTTTTTGCTGATCACTTTCCCATCTACTTTAATGAGATTTATTACGATTAGCAAGCCAGTAGTTCGTACGTCCCCTGACACCACAAACTCTTTTCAGAATCTAACAACTCAATAGGTATTGCCATGTGTTTGTGGGAATAAAACTCCAAACCCCATCTGTTTTTAGTCATTTCCCGCACATTTTTAATTTGGAAAAGCTAAATTTATTTTCTCTAGCGTTTGGGACCTAAGGCACGTCTCGTATCTCCTGGAAGCTCACTAAACATTTTGCCTTTTGGGAGTTATATATTTCCCAGTATGGCGTGTCTGCTCCATTCATGGATTCTGGAGACCGGTACATTCAGCTCTTCTGGTAACTGTCGTTCTCAAATTTACCCAAACTTTGTTCCTACACGTGCTTCTCCTTACCCTACTAATGGTGTAAGCACACAGGTCTCCAGTGTCTCATGGACATAGTGTCTTCTGAAGCCCTTCTTCTCAAATACCGTAGATACTTGTCTACGCTTCTGACGGCCCTCGGAGCATTGCTTCATACACACATAGAAAATATTTAGAATTGAGAGTCCTCAGTGGTTGATACCTTTTTAATGGCTAACTGAAAAGATGATAACAAATTGCAAGCTTTCGAGGCTACACAGGTCACTTCACCGGTCTCGAAAACTTGCAATTTACCATCTTTTCAGTTAGCCATTAAAAGGTATCAGCCACTGAGTACACTCAATTCTAAACATTTTTCTATCTACTGGCTAACGTGGTACCAAGATATATATCTTTCCTGTTTCATACACACATGTTGTTGGCCCAGAGGTTGATAATACAGAACTGTATAATCTGTGTGTTTGGGCTCACTATGATGAATTCCTCATTATCAGGGTTGTACAGCAGCTCGCTCATAACACTGGCATCTATTATGTGCCCCCTGGGGCTGATGGAGCAAATGCTCACAGCTCACTTGGCCCATGACATATGGGTACATGTCCATAGTTACAGCCTCTACCCAGCCCTGTACCTGTGGTTAGGGAGTGGTGTAAAGCCTAGGACTTTGCATTTTCCTCACCTTCTTCCAAGAACCCACACTTTTTTTTCTTTTTCTGTTGATAATAAACTTACAAGGGCTTAATTTTTGCAAGACAAGCTGTCATTTTGAATGATCTCATTGGTTTTGCAATATAATGTATTGAAAACCATGGCAAAAATTTCAACTGGCTGAAACCAAGGGAAAAAATAAATTCTACCGTTTGTTTTCGAATGTTGTTTTTATGGTGTTCAATGTGCCATAAAAATGACCTGGAAAACCGGATTCTGCAGGTGATTTACGACAATACCAAACTTTCACTTTTTTTTTCTATTTAAGCAATGTAGAAAAATTTCAGAACTTTGCATCTCCAAAGCCCTATGCCACACATTGTTATTGATATTTCTGTTGATGGGGCTTATTTTTTGAGCTATTGCTTTTTGCATCGTGAACTGATATTTTTTTGTATTCCAATGTGTGATACATAGGTTTTGAACACATTTTATTGCTTTATTTGCGTGTATGTATGCGTGTATGAATGTGCGATTGTTTGATCATTTGCACTTGTACTGCAGTAAGTATGGCGGTATGTAGCGAGAATCTCTCTCCTATGGCGCTCCACTTGTGACTGAGCTACATAGGAGGACTGAGATGGCACTGACAGGGGCCTTCAGCAGGTTCTCGGTTGCCACAGTAACCCATCAGTTCTCCGTTATCGTGTCATGGCGATCCAATTGACCATTCCAGCCACAGCGGATAGCCAGGGGTCCAGCTTTAGAAGCCCGTGCGGTCCATTGGGACTGTCCATGTAATACTAGCGCAGGCCATGTCTTGCAGTCACTTGTACTTCAGTGATAGTCTCTGGTACTCTGTGGGGTATAGTGGGAACCCTTCTACTATCCTTTAATAGGGCATTTGAAAAGGGTTTTTATTGTCTGAAATGCAGATTCCTCGAATTGAGAGGTCAAATAATGTAATTATATCCTGGGGTGTTAGTAAGGATATGTAATGTGTTGAGACATTTGTACTGTTGTTTTTTGTCTTTTGGTGTAACCTCTCCAAGATGCGATTATCACCGTGAGTTCTGGTTTTATATGGTTGGTACATTCTGATACATTCCACACTCGGATATGTCTGGTAACTCTCCATTGCACTCTCTATGTAGTGTTTAGTCTTTTACTTGCTTTTTGTACTGCAGGCACACGAACGCCTAGAAGACACAAAGCTAGAAGCAGTTGGTGATAATAATGTTGAACTAGTGCATGAAATTCTTGAAGACATTAGTCCATTGGCACACCAAGATAAAAATGTTGAAGAACTTGTTGGAATACTTAAAGAGCCCCATTTTCAGGTAGGTATGAACCATTGTCGGTAGATAGATTTCATGGATCAATAACTTTCTGGCTAATAATTTGAGATGTATGAATAGTGTACTGTGCTACCTCAATGAGGGAGTTCTAGAAATGTCACTGTGATCTAAAAGATGTAAAATAAAAGCCGCGTTCCATCTGTAACCCATAATGGCAATGTCCTAACAGTTGTATCCTTGCCTCGTTCCTAGTGGGGTACCCTGCACACCCATGTGCTGCACAGACACACCATTGATTTTAATAAAGAATTTTGACTGTACATAATTTTCCATGTAGGCACCAGCAGGAGAAATGAACATTTGAAAGACAGTTGTCCCATGAATTTCAGCTGTTTTCTTAGGCTGGTTTCACACTTGCGTTTTTATCTGCATGCGTTTTTTAAAAAAACGCATGTGTGAAAAAACGCATGAAAACGCATGCGTTTTTTAGACGCATGCGTTTTTATAGAAAAACACAGGAAAACACAAGAAAACCCTAACCCTACCCCTACCCCTAACCCTAAACGTGACTGAAATACGTGGCACTGAAATACGTGCAACTGAAATACATGGTACTTAAATACGTGGCACTAAAATACGTGGCACTGAAATATGTGATACGTGGCACTGAAATACGTGATACGTGGCACTAAAATACGTGGCACTGAAATACGTGATACGTGGCACTGAAATACGTGATACGTGGCACTGAAATACGTGGCACTATGACTGTCAGAAAATGTTCATTAAACGGTTAGGGGTGAGGTTAGGGGTAGAGTTAGGGTTAGGGTTTGGATCCCTTTATCACCTTGATGGTGGTGGGTGGCTTTTCAGTGTGTTTTCTGTTTTTTTTTCTATAAAAACGCATGCGTTTTTAACGCAAACAAACGCATGTGCTTAAAAACGCATTCGTTTACATAGACAGCAATGCATTTTTTTGCCGCAAAAAAATGCATGCGTTTTTTCGTGGCAAAAAAACGCCGCTAGAAAATACTACAGGTTGCATTTCTGCAAATGAACGCACGCGTCAAAAAACGCATGCGTTTTTAATGTTAAGTATAGGGAAAAAAACGCATGGTTTTTTTTGCGTTTTTTAGCTCTAAAACGCAGCTTACAAAAACGCAAGTGTGAAACCACCCTTAGCTTGTGAATTTTGGGATGCCCTTTAATCAACTTATTTTATGAACCTTTCTAACAAGAGGGATTGTCTAAAATGCACAACACCCTTTGCTGTGAACCCTACACCCATAGAAAGCTATAATAAGCCTGCATTTCTTTCATAGATTTGGAACCTGTGCCTGCAAATTTAAGCCAAACAGTGCATGGAAACCAGAGTATGGCTTTTCCAGCACCTTTTGTATGTAGAATAATTTAAAGATTATTTTTTTATCCTATTGTTTAGCCAAATTGTCTGTTCACAGGTTTATTACCTTTCCTTTAGGGTACTGTCACACATAACGATTTACCAACGATCACGACCAGCGATACGACCTGGCCGTGATCGTTGGTAAGTGGTTGTGTGGTCGCTGGGGAGCTGTCACACAGTCAGCTCTCCAGCGACCAACGATGCCGAAGTCCCCGGGTAACCAGGGTAAACATCGGGTTACTAAGCGCAGGGCCGCGCTTAGTAACCCGATGTTTACCGTGGTTACCAGCGTAAACGTAAAAAAACACAAACAGTACATACTCACATTCCGGTATCTGTCCCCCGGCGTTCTGCTTCTCTGCACTGTGTCTGCCAGCCGGAAAAGCACAGCGGTGACGTCACCGCTGTGCTCGCTTTCCGGCCGGCCGGCGCTCACAGTGCAGAGAAGCAGAACGCCGGGGGACAGACACCGGAATGTGAGTATGTACTGTTTGTTTTTTTTTACTTTTACGCTGGTAACCACGGTAAACATCGGGTTACTAAGCGCGGCCCTGCGCTTAGTAACCCGATGTTTACCCTGGTTACCCGGGGACTTCGGCATCGTTGGTCGCTGGAGAGCTGACTGTGTGACAGCTCCCCAGCGACCACACAACCACTTACCAACGATCACGGCCAGGTCGTATCGCTGGTCGTGATCGTTGGTAAATCGTACCCTGGTTACAAGCGAACGCATCGCTGGATCGCTGTCACACACAACGATCCAACGATGACAGCGGGAGATCCAGCGACGAAAGAAAGTTCCAAACGATCTGCTACGACGTACGATTCTCAGCAGGGTCCCTGATCGCTGCTGCGTGTCAGACACAGCGATATCGTATGGATATCGCTGGAACGTCACGGATCGTACCGTCGTAGCGATCAAAGTGCCAATGTGTGACAGTACCCTTAGGATACGTCATAATTATCAGGTCAGAAAGGGGTCCGACACACTGTACTCCTAACTAATTTAGCGGTTTGGTACAGGGGTTGTCAGAACGGAGCAGTGCGCAGAGCTGCGGTGCACAGCTCCATCCATTGTGTAGTGCCCACTGCAGAGGACTGCAGATCAGCTCTGGGAACTGGTCCGTACTCTGCAGAAGCCACTACAGATTGAATGAACAAAAATGAGCTAACAGCCAAACTGTGCAAATTTTTTTTTCACCAGTTCAGGACTTGACCAACTTGCCCTGCTCTCAACCAGGCAAATTTAGATTTTTGTTGTTTCCCCACAAATACACTTTTAACTACCGTACTCTTTTTATAAAATGTTCTTGTTCAGATATTCAAATGATTTTGCTTTTTTCTTTTCCTCTATGCCCACAAAAGACCACTGAGAAGGCAACATAAATTGTTTTCCTTTTCTCATAGATATTCTTATTTTTTTGGCATGCATTTTTTTAAGGAGCTAAAACGGCTTTTTGGGACTTTTTGCAGTGTCTTTTATTTATTTATTTTAATCCATCCTTTAATGCGTCCTTGGACGCGCATTCAATTGAAATGTATTGCTGTGCAGAGACCAGCTCTATCAACAGCAGTGCCAGCCGCCGGCCAATTGGAGACCAGCAGCTGACATCGGGGTGCCGGCACGGCAGTTTGACATTACGGCAGTTTGACATTACGGCAGTTTGACATTACGGCCATGCGCCAGCACACTGATGTCAGGCTGTGATTTGCCGGTGGCTGGCATTGGTATTGCTGTGCAGAGAGCTTGTCTCTGCACAGCAATACATTTCAATTGATTGTGCGCCAAGGACGCACATTAAATTGACATAAAGCGCCATTTTCGTCGGCCTCTTGGACTGCCTGTGATAGACCACTGGTAGTTATGAAATAGTTAATGACACTCGATTGCAGTTGATTGTCATAGCACCGAGTAACTGCATGTTTACAAATGTGTCTCCAAAGGTGGACAACCTCTTTACTTGTTTTGGCCGTACAGTAATTGCTTACATTTCTCTTCTTTTAGAGCCTTTTAGAAGCCCATGATATAGTTGCATCAAAATGCTACGACTCACCTCCTTCGAGTCCTGAAATCAATGCAGTGAATAATCTGATTGCTCCAGTTGACGCTATCCGCATGGTTGGCATTCACAAAAGAGCCGGGGAACCTTTAGTAAGTCATTTGCTAATTACAGCTTCATAATTAAACAATGCTAGTAGGCATATCATGCCTCATTTGTGATTTTTGCCTCTGGGGTTTTCCCCCACCCCCCAAGTTTCTTGCCAAGTATTGAAGTTGGATTACGAAACTCAAGCATCCTTCAGATGGCACTGTGGGAATTATGGCGCTTTGACTAGCTGCATAATATATTTGAGCCTCCTTTGCTGTCTTCGTTTTTTGTCTAAAACACGCTTTTGTGTTTTGGGGGCACAAAATGGAAACAGTAAAGTATGCACAAGTAGCTTAACTGGTATAATATATCTACAATAAACTGGTCACATCCCACTGGAGAAACATTTTTGGGATAACCACCAAAAATGCTTAGAGAAGACTGTGTATAAGCAAAGTGCATGATAGAATTGAAAATTTGTCATACAAAATCTGGTCCGTATAAAGGGATGGTGCTGAAAGGAGAGCTGCCGTACAAGAGCAGCTCTTGCTGTGGTGGACCTTGCCCGTCCATGCTTGGTAGTCCCGGCTTTCCCTGATGAAAGTTGAAGAAGCTAGACTAAGATTGGACATTGACTTGTAGAGTTTCACTCCTCTGTTTCGCTGTCCGTATTCGGAGCATAATGCGCTGACTGGCCATGGGTCTCCTGACCTGACGGATGGGTATTTTAATGCGCACGCTGATTGTGAAAAAAAATGCTGGAGAGCTCATTGGTATTTATTAATCAGTGTCGATTCTGTCCATACACATAAGGGAAAATGAAGCGTAATCACCCATCTATGTCTGTGTGGATGTGCAGAGCAGTACTGCCATCTGGACATTTAGTACATTGTCGCCCTTGTGTTCCTTGTCTGACTATTCATCTCTATTACAGTACAGTAATAACGTTAGCAGTAAGAGGAGGATGTGCAGCTGCAGGCAAGTATCTGGAGTCTGCCTAGTGACGTAGTCATTCTTATCTTTGTCAGCTGAATGTGGTGATTATACCCGCCTTAGTTTGCGGGGCGAGCTGTATCCTGTACAATACGAGAAGTGCAGAGCTACAGCAGTGATTAGAAGAGCGAGGTTGCACTAAGACAATATGTAATCAACTGCAGCGATCTCCACTGTGCGGAGCCGTCAGCGCCGCGTCTCTCAGAAGGTGAAATCGACCTCCGCCTAATGATGCTTGATTGTGTATAGATGCTCATGGATATCACTCTTGTATAGCCTCAGTTACCGTCCTGAACCTTGTAAACGGGAGCGTTGTCCCCAACAGCTTGATAATTGTCCGCCATTGACAGAACGGCTCACAAGGCTTTTTCTTAAAGCTTCAGACTTCACTTGTAACCATTACTAATCTTTGTAAAAAAAAAACAAAAAAAAAAAACACAAAAAATAATTGTGGTGAGAGATAAATGGAATTAATACCAAATTAAATCTCAATAATATATTTTTTCTATTATACTAGATGTATATTTCTCAGGGTTTGGGTCGGTATTTACTAGTTGTTGTACTTGATTGTATACTTTCTTCGTTTACTTTTTGTCTGTTTTATGGCAAAAAATGTTTTTATATATTGAGTGCTAATTAAGTTAACTCCTAACCAACTAGGAGGGATTTAACCATCAGTCAGGAGCTTCTTACCACTTGTGATGGACTTGTCACCCCTGTACTCACGAGATGAGCACCAGGGCATGACTCTTGTGCGAGATTCTTGCAAGTGTGATCCCGGCCTGAGTCTCGCATCTCAATACCCGGCACTCGGGACCGGAGTGTGTTCTATGCAGCTGAAAGCTCTGGTCACAAGTGCTGGGTATTGAGATGCGAGACTCGTGCATGTTTCTCGCAAGTGTGATCCCGGCCTTATACTCAGTTCAGACTTTATCGCAACTAATGGGTTTGGAAAAAAACTCTAAAATGAGGGAGAGGGGCGGGCATGGTAGCCTAATGTATTGCTATTGGAGCCCAGGTTACTGAAGGAAATGGTGACCCTCAGGGCTATGCTGCTCCTATATTTCCTGCGGCTGTCCTCTGGAGTAGGCATTGGCAATCACATGATGTCTGTTAAAATTAAATCCACAAAAGAAAATGTAATTCTTGCTGTTATAGTTGTATTTACAGGTCAAATCAAAAACCTCCCAATTGATAATGTTGATCTATGTAGCTGGCATGATGGATATACCTAGATAAGTTGTTTTTTTTCCTTGCATATATTTACCATGTTTTGTGCCTAATTTTTACAGGGTGTGACGTTTAAAGTTGAAAATACTAATTTAGTGATTGCTCGAATTCTTCATGGTGGGATGATCGATCGACAAGGTCTTCTCCATGTGGGGGACATCATTAAGGAAGTGAATGGCCATGAAGTCGGAAACAATCCAAAGGAACTGCAAGAGTTGCTGAAGAGTATTAGTGGTAGTGTTACTTTAAAGATACTTCCAAGTTATAAAGATGCCGTAACCCCCCAGCGGGTAGGTACCATCCCCATCTGACCGGTTACCTGTGGATACTTTATCTGTTGGTAATATATGACATGGGGAGCATAGTTCACATGATCCTTAATAATGCATTGTCTTCTTCTTAGGTCTATGTGAAGTGTCATTTTGATTACAACCCATTTAACGATAATTTGATTCCCTGTAAAGAAGCCGGATTAAAATTTTCCAAAGGAGAAATTCTGCATATTGTTAATAGGGAGGACTCAAACTGGTGGCAGGTAGGTGCTGACAGCCTCGCTGTAGCTATATTCTGTTCAGTCAGTCATTTTATGTTTTAGATTTGCAGATTGCCTCTTCAGAGAGGTATATGACTTGAACTCTAGCGCCACGTATTGAAAGAGGGAATCCTAAAAGTCAATATCGACCCTCTTAACATACCTAGCTATATGACTTGGGGTAAAAGACAAACCAGAATATCAGTTTGCATGATCTGTTTTGGCTCTGAGAGTTGCGGTTGCTCTCATGTCTTCCGAATTATTGATTTTGTCCGAAAGAGGAAAAGTGTAGAGGCTGTTGGTTGGCCGCAGGGATCACATCACTCGACATAAGTGTCAAGAGAGCCCTGGGAGGGCTCGTGTCGGCAATTCTGGAATTAATTATAGGTGGTGTTATTTTACTTGGTGGAGAGCTGGTTATTGAGGAAGGCTTGTCCCTTTAACTGCATTTCTGGGAAGACAATGGGATCAGGGCATGTCAAGTTTTAATGTTCCTGAGCCTGCCTTCTGATAAAAAGAGGGGTTTGGCGGCTTAAGCCCATCTCCCCATTGAGCACAAATAACCACTCGGTAAAGCGTGCATGTACATAGGGTAGTCAGGAGGAATACATAGTGTTATAAATGCTATATACGTGACATTCTACACGTGGCGGTGGTATTGCCACCAACACTTTAATAAGAAACTTACAGATCAAACAAAGTCAGTGCTATAAGTATTAGATGTGTAACTCTAGATCGGCCAGCGGTACGAATGTCTGATGAGAGGGTTAATGATTCCTCACACATTACACTGGAAGTGTGGCTGAATTCATTTTATGTTTTGTTTCATGTTTTCTGCAAAACAGGCCTTGATTTCTCTCTGATCGATAGAACAATTACAGCTCTTTGCAAGAAAGATGTTACCTTAGCTGTTGTAGTGGCAGGCATGTTTTTCATTTATCAGCGATTTTCCCACCTCCCTGCTTCTTGTCAATACTGATATTTTGTTCCTACTTTTTTTTTTTATTTTGTTTGTTCTCAGTTATTTGTCACTTGTCAAGAAAGCACAATGGCCTTATTAAGTCCCCAGCTCTGTCTGAAGAACAATGCCAGCATTAGACGCTCGGCATGTATGCGTACCTTTCTATGCATTTACCCAGCAATAAACATATTTAGGCAATTATTTCAGAAAGCCTAAAAACTAAATGTGCAGTTGGAAGTCATAAAATATGTTCCACGTTTTTAAAATTCCACATTTTCTCTTGTATATGTTTTTGAGAGCACTTTGTGTCGTTATACCATTAATGGACTTTCGTGTAGCAGTAGTGTCTGGTATAAAGACTGGTCTTATGGTAACCTGGCAGCGCTAGAAAAGTGGGCACACTGCACTCATTCTTACCAGACAAGCCGCCCTCTACCCCCCATATGGATAACTGGCCTGCCAAACAATCTTTCGGCCAACACCAATCTCTCCCAAGTCCCAGGAATGCTTGCTATGGCTGAACACTCCTGGGTTCTCTGAGAGAGCCGCCATCAGACTCCTCTGGTCAGAGAGATCGGCCATTGCTTCTGCAACGTGCCAGTTCCCTCTCTTTCCTGACATCTGTTGCAACATGTCAGCAGGCCCCTCGTTGTCATTAGACTGTCAGCCGATCCCGACAATATTGACAGGTTTGGTCAATGTTAGGCTGATGTGTATGGGGGCTTTAGCTTTGTCCTTCCGTACCGGCTCCATTCCAGCAATGTTGGTTTCATGTCTTCTGGCACTCGCTTGACATTGGCTTCAGCGAGCACGTGACAATCCGCGTCCTCTTATGGGCTGCAAAAGTCACAATTATCTGGATGAAATTCGGGAAGTGAGAGGACCTGCAGGCCATTGCTCACGTGACATAACAATGTAATGCCAGTCTGGTTTCAGACCGGCATCTCTGGAATGGCACAGGAGGCGAAGAACAAGGTTTTCTTATTGTACTCCAAGGACTTGGGAAATTAGCAAAGGGTTACCTATGTAGTGGATATCTCAAATGTTGTTCACAATTCTCCGATCCCTGCCTGACATGTCACATGCTGCTGCTACATGAAGTACAGTGGCTACTATTAGTTTCCTGGAGACTGATGGCACTACACAAGCTGGCGTCTTATGGCCACTGCATGGAAATGCCCAGTCACTTAGTGATCAGATGATAAGCCCCTTTCTTCTGGTAGATCCGTGCAGCAGATCCAGGTACATAAAAGCATTGTAGAGACGGACATGACATGAGTAGAAACTTATCGCTAGTTTTAGAGAAGGCCCTACCTTTGTTTCTGCCCTCCATAAAGGGCAGTGTATTGCTTGGCAGTGTGTTCTATGTATTGGATGCTAAACATTTTATTAACTTTTTACAGGCAAGTCATGTAAAAGAAGGCGGAAGCGCAGGACTTATTCCCAGCCAGTTTCTGGAGGAAAAGCGCAAAGCGTTTGTGAGGAGAGACTGGGATGGAACAGGTACTGGAGTTCTGGGATGTAAGATTGCCACCGCTAGAAGTATGCCTAGGCCTCAGCGTAGATTAAAGACATTTACCGGGTCAGAAGTGTTTTTGCAACTTCACCACAATTTCCATTCTTCCTACCTTTTTCCAGTACATCAAATGGTAAAATGGATTGTGCCAGTCAAAATTTCAACTCTTCCAGCAAAAAAACCCCACAAACCTCTCATTCATTAATTTTGACATAAAAATAAAAACCAAAGTTATGGCTTTTGCAAAGAAAGGAGTGAAAAAAACAAAACTAAAAAATGTAGAATTTCCTGGTTGGGAAGCGGTTATAAAAGTAGCTTCTTTTTCTACATGGTCTTCACAGCTTATAGAGAATTATCGTAGAATTATCTGCGTTGTTGCTCTGCTCCATCTTTGCACAAGGTTCGGTCACATGTAAGATTACAGGAGTGTTAGGTTTTCCTTGTCATACAAACCAGTAGGGGTCTGGTGTAACATGGCCGGCAGTGTCTGTGTTAGAGATTCCACTCAGGACGGTGTCTGACAGTGGACTGCGCCCCTATAGGTTAGTACAGTAACGAGACTTTATAGTAGTGATCACTTTCAATCTGGAACATATTGCCCATTTTTATAATCTTAAGGGCCTCATTACACTACAGTTATCCAGCCTTCCAGTAATCAGTGTATGGAGGCCGCCTGACTGCCCCCTATAGATAAGGGGAGAGTCAGTATGCCCCCATACAAATTAGATTGCATTCAGTTGACAGCCACCTCCCTCTCCGGGAGAGAAAGCCGATGCCAGCACTGGTTAGCAGCTGCTTTCTCTGCTCTCCCCATTGAAACCACATGAACACTTGGCCATGTGTTCAGGTGTATGGGAAGCCGGAATAGCTCGCTGTCAGCTGAGCAAGCGATCATTCGCAGCTATCGCTTCTGTATGGCCGGCTTCACTCCTGGGACCAAAAAGTTATTTGACATGTTGTAGATGGTTCCTGTGCTCTCTGGAGGTGACGTCTGCTTTTAAGTGCACCATGCTACACCATAACATCAAAGGTAATGTCCTTATTCTTACATTCTGCTCTGCTGTGTGGACATAGCATGGGAATCTTAGTTTTTCTGCTTTATGATGCGGAAATCTTCAGAGAGTGCCAGTGCGGCCTCTTTAGTATTTAGTATCCTTCTGTATGTCCTATATTAGTCCCTATATTGAAATGTCACATAGGGCTTCCCTGCTGCAAAGGCTATATCTAATTCAATTCTATAAAACGGGTCATACCTCACTTACAGATCACTGTATTGTACAATATCCTTCTGTCATCTCTTTCCGCTTCACCCTAAAATGCAGCACGCACATGATGAGGTGGTGCAGGGAGCGACTGTAATGTGTTCCCTCTCACTGACCGTGCGTCCTATTGATTGCAAGAGCACAGAGATCTATAGGTCACACTGCGGTCCCGGATTCAGTTATGACCAAGGACCAAATTTATTTTCCATTTTTGAGTGGATTCACTCCAGTCTGTTTCTGGAGGATGGGCTGGGATCATAAATGGATTACCGGTATTTCCCATGTTATGGAATATAGTGCATGTCTGAAAAAGAAAAATTAAGATTGTCCCCAAGACAGCCACAATCTCCTGTAAACTGTATGACATGTTAAGTATATTTTATAGTGTGGCACTGAATAAGAAATATAGAATAGTAGGGAATGGAACTTACTTTTTTTGTGGTAGGTTGCATCAATAGTTTTGGTCAAATGCATTCTTTTTATAAGCTATTGCTATTTTCCTTTGAGATATTTGTGTTTATGCGCTGGCAAGGTTTACAATCCTATGTTAATTTGAGGTTCACGGTGTGGACATGGAGCAGGACCTCAATGTACTGGAGGCCAAATTTCACTGGCTTTTCCCCTTATTAGACAATCCTTGTCAGACCTGGCTCCTAAGCTGATTAGTGCTGTACCCGCTAGGATCCGCTGCAGAAATGTGAGTGTTCAGTTATCCTGCATCAGCACCATGGGGACAATCACACAGTGACCAGACATGTATAGTGTAATGCAGGCGCGGACAAGCTCCTTAGATGCTTAATTACCTCTCTCCACCCTGACTGATGGATCCTGAGCAGAATCAGGAGTTCATAATGTCATGTAACATGGGCTTTTCTAAACTATAGGCTCTTTAACTAATTGGTTCTTCTTTTTTTTTTGCTTCAGGGCCATTTTGTGGTACGATAACCAGCAAGAAAAAGAAAAAAATGATGTACTTGACTACAAAGAATGCAGGTAATATTTTTAGAGGGATATTTACATATTCGGTATCCTGTGGTAGAGAGCATACACATTCATAGGGAGCACTTGTCCTTCTGTATGTTGTGCATTGCACATGTACTGTGATCCACCTGAGCCGTGTGCACTTCACAGGGTGCCGATCGCAGTTTCTTTAACTATTGTACCATCGTTTTCTATTCTATCTACTATATAATTGTCTAAGGGTCACTTCCGTCTGTCTGTCATGGATATTCATTGGTCGCGGCCTCTCTGTCATGGAAATCTAAGTCGCTGATTGGTCGCGGCAAAACGGCCACGACCAATCAGCGACAGGCACAGTCCGGCGGCAAAATGGCCTCTCCTTACTCCCTGCAGTCAGTGCCCAGCGCCCCCTCCATACTCCCCTCCAGTCACCGCTCACACCGGGTTAATGGCAGCGGTAACGGACCGCGTGATGCCGCGGGTAACGCACTCCATTACCGCTGCTATTAACCCTGTGTGACCAACTTTTTACTATTGATGCTGCCTATGCGGCATCAATAGTAAAAAGATCTAATGTTAAAAATAATAATAATAAAAAAAAAAAATAGTTATATACTCACCGTCGGATCCAGAACCGGCCTTTCCCGCTCCTCGCGACGCTCCGGTGACCGCTCCATGCATTGCGGTCTCGCAAGATGATGACGTAGCGGTCTCGCGAGACCGCAATGCACTCTTGGGACCGGAGCGCGCAAGGAGCATCGGTAAATGCTTTGCCTGGATCTGGGGCCAACGGAAGGTGAGTATATAACTATTTTTTATCTTAATTCATTTTTTTAACAGGGATATGATGCCCACATTGCTATATACTATGTGGGCTGTGCAATATACTATGTGGGCTGTGCAATGTACTACATGGGCTGTGCAATGTACTGCGTGGGCTGTGCTATATCCTACGTGGACTGTGCAATATACTACTTGGGCTGTGCAATATACTACGTGCCTGTGCAATTTACTACGTGGGCTGTGCAATATACTACATGGGCTGTGCAATATACTACGTGGGCTGTGCAATTTACTGCGTGGGCTGTGCAATTTACTGCGTGGGCTGTGCAATATACTGCGTGGGCTGTGCAATATACTGCGTGGGCTGTGCAATGTACTGCGTGGGCTGTGCTATATCCTACGTGGACTGTGCAATATACTACTTGGGCTGTGCAATATACTGCGTGGGCTGTGCAATATACTGCGTGGGCTGTGCAATATACTGCGTGGGCTGTGCAATATACTGGGTGGGCTGTGCAATATACTGCGTGGGCTGTGCAATATACTGCGTGGGCTGTGCAATATACTGCGTGGGCTGTGCAATATACTGCGTGGGCTGTGCAATATACTGCGTGGGCTGTGCAATATACTGCGTGGGCTGTGCAATATACTGCGTGGGCTGTGCAATATACGGGCTGTGTAATGTACTACGTGGGCTGTTATAAACTACGTGGCTGTGTTATATGCTATGTGGGCTGTAATACACCCCGTGGGCTGTGTTATATACTATGTGGCTGTACTATATAGTCCGTGGGCTGTGCTATATATTCCGTGGACTGTGCTTTATACTACGTGGCTGTGCTATATACTACGTGGCTGTGCTATATACTACGTGGCTGTGCTATATACTACGTGGGCTATTATATACTACATGGCCGGCCGCGAACAATCAGCGACAGGCGCAGTCCGGCTTCGAATTGGCGCGGGATTTGAACCACGCTTCGCTAATTGGTCGCGGCCGGCCGAATCCTGTGTATTCAATGTATTATTCTAAAATCTTCATCTAAATAAACTGCATACATATTCTAGAATACCCGATGCGTTAGAATCGGGCTACCATCTAGTACTTTATATGCATCTTCATTGAATCCTCATGTGAATCTCCTGTAAAGTAAGACCTTGAGGATAAAAATCCTCAGACAAAAAGTAACCTCTCTTGGCCCCGACTACCATCACTGCAGCATTGTAGACTACAATATTATTAGATGACCGGACTAATACTTGGAAATGAAAAAGGCCGCCCTTTCTGGACATTTATGGCACATTGACATGATATGCCACAGACCCTGGGACCCTTGTGCATTTTTTTTTAACACGGCTATGTTCACACGTTTTTGCTGTGTGGGTTTTTTTTTATTATACAAATTTTAAGCTGCCTATAAAAAAAAAAGTTTTGCTGTGTTTTTATTGCTGTGTTTTTGCTGTTCCTTGTGCATGTTAATAAAGTTTAGTGGCCCAAACAAAAGCCTGATTTAACTTCCTTAGGTTTTTTGCAGCAAAAACTGATACCTGCGTTTTTTGTGGAAATGTTTATGTACCCATTGTTTCCTATAGCAAAGTCCAAAAGAAAAAATACAGAGAAGGGCGGAGGTTGCTAAAAAGTAACCAGATAGATAAAAATTGTTAGACAAACATAGCAAGTCCAGCACTGTATCACACTTATAGGAAAAGATCAACATGTTTCGACTTGTCTTATTCATGAAGTCGCACTTGTGTTTTAGATCATTGTTCTGCTGCATTACCCACCAGCAAGTCCACCTCTGAATGGCTTAAGACAAACAAAATTAAGACTTTGGAGTGGCCTAGTCAAATTCCGGACCTTAAGCCAACTGAGATGCTGTGGCACGACCTTAAAAAAAGCGATTCATCCTCAGAAACCCTCCAATGTGGCAGGAATTACAATATACTCAGAACGGTGACTGCTGGTGGGGAGAATAAAGATCGTTTTCTACTCTTTCTTTCCGGTCCCCGGGCAGCATAATAACGCCCTTAACCTGCAGATTAACCGCATATCTGCAGGTTAACAGCGTTATTTCTGGTGATGGGTTCGCTTTTAAATTTGTTTGGTGAACCGAAACCTTTCAGTGTGACAAACATGCAAAAGAATAGGAAATAAAGAAGGAGGCTAACACTTTTTCACACAGCTGTATGTATTATAATTTCTATTGGTGTAAGTATGTATATGTAGTGACAGTATCAATATACTATATTTTTCGGACTATAAGATGCACTTTTTCCCCAAAATTTTGGGGGGAAATGGGGGTGCGTCTTATAATGCGGATATGCCTTACCAACCGCTGTGGAGCAGGGTCCCAGAGTCGCTGCTGGAGGAGGCTGGAGTGGAGCGTTGCTGCAGGCCATAAGCTGGGATGAGGAAGTGTTTGTATGTGCGCTGCTGCCGATGTTCGCTGGTGTGGGGGCTCTGCCGACATTTTGTGAAAGCCCAGAGCCCCAGCACTTACATGGTTTACTATGCGATGGACTTCGGGAAAATGGCTGCCAGGGGGCGGCGCATGCGCAGATTGCGATCTCTGCACCAAGTTCTCAGGAGATGAGATCTCAGTGCTGAGACGAGTCAGACTGCCTAGTGCAGTCGAAACACTTCGACTGGGTCATGTCGACCATGTAAATTTTTCTTTTGTATGCACCATATTTTCTTTTGAAATAGAAAAGGAAAATCCAGTCCTGTTGAGCCAGACTCCAATTTTTTTTCTATTATCCATAAAGTGAGCTGACTTGTCAAAATTGCGGTGATGTCACTGAGAAGCCGCGAAGAATGAGAGCAGCGGTGTGGGAGTATATTACCCCTTAACGACTGCCGATACGCCTTTTAACGGCAGCAGTTAAGGGTACTTATTCCTCAGCGCCTCTTTTTAACATCGCTGAGAAATAATGTTATAGTGCCCACCCAGCGTAGGAAAATCTATGGGGTCTCTGGGGTAGCCGAGACCCCGGAGAACATGATTCAGATAGGATTTTACCGGCCGCAGTCTTTTGATCAGTTATTTACCAAATAACAGCAATCGCAAAAAAAGAAGTCTGAGTTTCCATTTATTTCTTTCTCCTCTGGTATGATCTTGCATAGAGAGAGAAGAATTGGGTCCCTCACCCCTACACCCCCCCCCCCCCCCCCCCCCCCCCCCCCCCCATCGTGGTACCCCCGGTGTCCCTGGCCTCTCCGGCTCTGTCCCTCACCGTCGTCTTCCTGGAAGAAAATGGCAGACGCATGCACAATGCGCCCGCCGAGATTTGCCGGCCGTAAACAATAGGATATTTTTCCTATTGGTTCATTTTGATCATCAAAAGCAAGCGCTAACACCGGTCCATCAACTGAAAAATAAAGTTATGAGTCTTTAAAATTTGGTTTTGGTCACCATTTTCTTTTTCTTACAAATGGCCCCAAAAATGTTTCTCCACTTTAAACTAAAAAAATAAACAATTTTATATGTAGATTAGTGCCATAATTGTGATGACATCTTGTTATGTCTTAAGATAAAAATGACCTGATTATGATAGAATCACTTGGTTGTTTTTTTTTTTTTGTTCGTTTTTTTCCAGTTTTACTGCACTAGGTTTATTTTTTATATTTAACAAAAATGGGTGGAAAAAAAGAGCCCTTTTATATGGCTGTATTGTCAAAAAAGACGTTATTGCTCTGGAGACAATAGGGGGTGGGACACACAAAAAAAATCATCCAGGCGCCAAGGGGTTATTTGATGCCAGTGGTCGTAATAAAGACTGAAATCTAGAAGTAAACCCTCTAAGATTTTAGCGTGACATTTCTATGCTTATTATGTTAGTGTGTTAGGAAAAATGCCCACAATCTTGTTTGTGACAGAGCTGGAAGGGCTGTACTTTGTTTTCCTACACAGCTTGGAGGGAGTGACGTGGGAGCGGAGGGAACCATAGTGTCTCACACAGACTGGTTTTCCATGAAATGTCCTGTACAGGGAAATATTTGAAGGTCTGTATTTTTGCATTTTGCAAATGACGCTGGCAGGCAGTTATATGTAAGGCTACTTTCACACTAGCGTCGTTTGCAATACGTTGTTAATGTTGTATAATGTTTTTTCCCCATAGATGAACATTACCGACGCATTGTGACGTATTGCCACATGTCGCAACCGTCGTGCGACGGTTGCATCGTGTTTTGGCGGACCGCCGCCACAAAAAAAGTTACATGTAATGTTTTTTTGCGCGTCGAGTCTGCCATTTTCGACCGCGCATGCGCGACCGAAACTCCGCCCCCTCCTCCCCGGACCTTGCAACGGGGCAGTGGAAGCGTCGTAAGACTGCTTCCGCTGCCCACGTCGGGCATTTCTTTCACAGCATGCGTCGGTACGTCGGCCCAACGCACTGCGACGGGCCCATACCGACGCTAGTGTGAAAGCAGCCTAAGCGAAGGTTCTCCTAACGTAATTCTTAACCAGTACCGCAGGCTGCTTATAGCCCACGATGACCTTCTCTCTATCACCCGGGCAGATTCCCAGGGACCATGGTGCTTAGGCCAGCAACTGTATTTAAGAGCTGGTGGCCATCAAATTTCTTCTTGCTCTGTAAAAAAAAGGAATTACCGTATATACTTGAGTATAAGCCGAGATTTTCAGCCCAAATTTTTGGGCTGAAAGTGCCCCTCTCGGCTTATACTCGAGTCACGGTCAGCGGGTGCGGGGGAGAGGGCGCTGAGGCATACTTACCTGCTTCCGGTGCTCCTGGCGCTCCCCCTGCCCGTCCCACGGTCTCCGGGTGCCGCAGCTCTTCCTCTGTCAGCGGTCACGTGGGACCGCTCATTAGAGAAATGAATATGGACTCCACTCCCATAGGGGCGGAGCCGCCTATTCATTTCTCTAATCAGTGGTGCCGGTGACCGCTGACAGAGGAAGAGCTGCGGCACCGAAGACCAGCTGTCCGGGGGAAGGAGCGGGACGCCGGGAGCAGGTAAGTATGTCATATTCACCTGTCCGCGTTCCACACGCCGGGCGCCGCTCAGTCTTCCCGGCGTCTCTCTCTCCGCACTGACTATGCAGGTCAGAGGGCGCGATGACGCATATAGTGTGCGCGGCGCCCTCTGCCTGATCAGTCAGTGCGGAGAGACGCCGGGACGGGACGCTGAGGAGCTGCAAGCAAGAGAGGTGAGTATGTGTTTTATTATTTTTATTGCAGCAGCAGCAGCACAGCTTTCTATGGCACAGCTATGGGGCAATAATGAACGGTGCAGAGCACTATATGGCATAGCTATGGGGCAATAATGAACGGTGCAGAGCACTATATGTCACAGCTATGGGGCAATTATGAACGGTGCAGAGCACTATATGGCACAGCTATGGGGCAATTATGAACGGTGCAGAGCACTATATGGCACAGCTATGGGGCAATAATGAACGGTGCAGAGCACTATATGGCACAGCTATGGGGCAATTATGAACGGTGCAGAGCACTATATGGCACAGCTATGGGGCAATTCTGAACGGTGCAGAGCACTATATGGCACAGCTATGGGGCAATAATGAACGGTGCAGAGCACTATATGGCACAGCTATGGGGCAATTATGAACGGTGCAGAGCACTATATGGCACAGCTATGGGGCAATAACGAACGGTGCAGAGCACTATATGGCACAGCTATGGGGCAATTCTGAACGGTGCAGAGCACTATATGGCACAGCTATGGGGCAATAATGAACGGTGCAGAGCACTATATGGCACAGCTATGGGGCAATTATGAACGGTGCAGAGCACTATATGGCACAGCTATGGGGCAATGAACGGTGCAGAGTACTATATGGCACAGCTATGGGGCAATAATGAACAGTGCAGAGCACTATATGGCATAGCTTTCTATGGTAAAGCTATGGGGCAATAATGAATGGTGCAGAGCACTATATGGCACAGCTATGGGGCAATGAACGGTGCAGAGTACTATATGGCACAGCTATGGGGCAATAATGAACAGTGCAGAGCACTATATGGCACAGCTTTCTATGGTAAAGCTATGGGGCAATAATGAATGGTGCAGAGCACTATATGGCACAGCTATGGGGCCATAATGAACGGTATGGAGCATCTATTTTTAATTTTGAAATTCACCGGTAGCTGCTGCATTTTCCACCCTAGGCTTATACTCGAGTCAATAAGTTTTCCCAGTTTTTTGTGGCAAAATTAGGGGGGTCGGCTTATACTCGAGTATATACGGTAAACTGGGAAGAAAAAAAGCGCAATAGGGTCTTACGCAATTACAATGGGGTGTCACGCAAAAGGGGAGATAAACTCACCTTGCTGAGTTGGTTAATGGCAACACATAAACGCATCTAACAACTGCTGCACAGATACCGGTCGAAAGGACGACCACGGGAATGAGGAAAACGATCGGAGGTATCACTTATCTGCTGCTGAGATAAAATCCTTAAAATCAAATCATTTATTAGAACAGGTTTACAAGCCAACGCGTTTCAAGGTCACACCCGACCTCTTCATCAGGACAAACCTGGACCAGTTTCCCGTTGTTTTCCTTATTCTTGCTCTGTGAGCACGTGCATGCAACGGTCACTACTGAATGCTGAGGCGAGTACATTGAAAGATTACATCTTGACACCAGTGCCAGCATCAGGACATACTTTGTGGGTAGAGGTGGTGCACGAGGATGGTATAAATAGCCAAAAGGCCTTTGGCAGAAAAAATGTTCCCTGCCATAGGTGAACAGGTGTGTTTACAACCCGAAGTGTGTGTTCATTTTAGGGGAAACAATCTTGGAGCTGCAGTCCCATACTCCACATCAGGCCCTAAGGCTACGTTCCCACATTGAGTGTTTGGCACTGAAAAATTTCTGCACCTATTTAAATTGGGTTACTTGCAGTTTTTCATTGCATTTATTTTTAAAGTGCCTTTTTATCACTTTTTTTTGTATCTTTTTGGTGTGTCAAGCTTTAAATATATCGTCTTTGTTTTTCATTCTTCCTGGTATTTGGCTTTGACAAAACTTTGATATACTTGGGTGCTGATTACATGCCTTTTTGATGCATTTCCACTGCTCTAATGCACTAAAAGTGCATGAGTTTTTTGCCTGTAGTTTTTCTGCATCTAACGCAAGACTATGGAAAAAAATCCGTACAGAAAACTCTGTGTAATCGAAAGAGGAATTGTTATGCTGTGTATTTGAAACGCGTGCCACAGGTCAGTTTACACTGAGTAAAATTAAAGCAGTTGGCAGAAGATCTCTATAGATCCCATCCACTTTGGCTATGTGCACACATTGCAGATTTGAGTGCAGAATTTTCTGCACAAAATCTGCATCTCCTGGCAGAAAACGCAGTTTCAGATTTGATGTGTTTTCTTTGCGGATTTTGTGCGTTGTTCCTGCGGATTCAGTGCGGATTTCATGCGTTTTGTTGTTTTTTTTTACCCCTGCGGATTTCTATAATGGAATGGGTGCAGAAACGCTGCAGATCTGCACAAAAGAAGTGACATGCTCCTTTCAATCCGCTGCGTTTTCTTTGCGGAATTTTCCGCACCATTAGCACAGCATTTTTTTTTTTTCCTATTGATTTACATTGTACTGTAAATCACTTTGCGGATCTGCAGCGTTTCTGCACGGAAATAAATGCTGCGGATCCGCAGTAAATCCGCAAAATGTGCACATAACCTTAGACACTGTTTTTGCCACAGCAAAAATACCAAACGCTTATTGTGGGAATGTAGCCTAAGGGGCTGATTCATAAGATTGGCGTTTCATGCCCCAGTCTTAATGAAGGGCTAACTGGAGTACAATTCACCAAATACATTAATGCACGCCACTTAATGAGCTTGGTGTGTCTTCCGCGTGGTGTGCGCTCACCAGTAATGCTATATACGTTGCTCAAAAACTTTTCGTGTTGTCAAATGATTCTGTCCGAGAGGGAGAATATAATGTTTAATACAGAAAATCACAAGTCACAAAATAAAAAAAAAAAACTTGAACATTGAAAACTATGCCATACTGGATTCCGGGCACCTGCTAATCACTTTTAAACGAAGGGCAAAACCAGACTAACCTGTGATTAATTGGAAATAACTCTTTCTCCACCTTGAATGGTGACTTTAATGCCTAAAAAAAGCCAGTTGTAATCCCTGTTTCTTGTTCACAATGGCGTAGACAAGAGTTGTCTAATAATACCAGAAATGCTATTATCACCAAGCACAAGCGGTCTAAGGGCTAAAAGATTATCTCCAAAGACATTGGCATCCTGGCTGCAACAAGTGAACATTTTATCAAGAATTTTGCTGCTCATAGATCAGTCAAGAACTTTCTAGAGTGTGGTGGAAAAAGGAATATTGATGCGAGAATCATATGAAATTTAGTTTGGAATGTGGCGACAACCACATAATACATCCAAAGAGCTTCAGGCTGAACTGAAGACATTTCCCATAACCCATTCCTTACGTCACCAAATGAGCAAAACAGGGCTGTATGGGAGAAGGACATGTAGGACCTCACATATAAAAAGAATTAATCTGATCGGCGTAATCAGAAACTACAGAATTACGTTGTTGTTTTTTTTTGTCGCCGCAATATTGCAATAAAATGCAATAACAAATACCGTATATACTCGAGTATAAGCCGAGATTTTCAGCCCACTTTTTTGGGCTGAAAGTGACCCTCTCGGCTTATACTCGAGTCAGTGTCAGCGTGGGGTCGGCGGGTGAGGGGGAGCGGCGGCTGTGATAATACTTACCTGCTCCTGGCGCTGTCCCTGCATGTCTCATGGTCTCCGGGCAGCGCTTCCTGTGTTCAGCGGTCACGTGGTACCGCTCATTAATAATGAATATGCACGCATATTCATTACTCTAATGAGCGGTACGTGACCGCTGAACACAGGAAGATGCCGCCGGCTCCCGGAGGCCATCTGACAGTGAGACGCTGCCAGGGACCGCGCCGGGAGCAGGTGAGTATATCAGGGGAGGGGGGAGCATTGCGCGATAGTCACCTTCCTCGTTCCACTGCTGTGGGCCGATTTGTCTTCCTTCCTCTGGCTGTGACTGTACATGTCAGAGGGCGCGATGACGCGATTAGTGTGCGCTCCACCCTCTGCCTGAAGTGTCAGTGCCGAGGATGGAAGACAGCAGCGCGCAGCGATGGAACGTGGAAGGTGACTGTCGCAAGTGCCGGGGGCCTGAGCGAAGAGAGGTGAGTATGTGATTTTTTTTTTATTTTAATGGTAGCAACAGCAAATGGGGCAAATGTATGGAGCATCTTATGGGGCATATATGAGGAGCATCTTATGGGGCATATATGAGGAGCATCTTATGGGGCATATATGAGGAGCATCTTATGGGGCATAATGTGTGGAGCATCTTATGGGGCCAAAATGTGTGGAGCATCTCATGGGGCCACAATGTATGGAGCATCGTATGGGGCCACAATGTGTGGAGCAACTCATGGGGCCATAATGTATGGAGCATCTCAATGGGGCCATAATGTGTGGAGCATCTTATGGGGCCATCAACCTTTATGCAGCATTGTATGGGGCAAATGTTTCTGTGGAGCATCTTATGGGGCCATTATTAACCTTTGTGCAGCATTATATGGGGTATATTGTAATATGGAGCATCTTATGGGGCCCATCATGAACTGTATGGAGCATTATATGGGGCTCCTGATTCAATATGGATATTCAAAAGCACTTAACCTACTGATGTCTCAATTAATTTTACTTTTATTGGTATCTATTTTTATTTTTGACGTTAACCGGTAGCTGCTGCATTTCCCACCCTAGGCTTATACTCGAGTCAATAAGTTTTCCCAGTTTTTTGTGGCAAAATTAGGGGGGTCGGCTTATACTCGAGTATATACGGGTAAATATCGTATCTACCCCAAAATGGTATCAATAAAAACATCAGCTTGGTGAGCAAAAAATAAGCTCTCACACCGCTCCAGAGCCAAAAAAATGGAATCGCTATGTGTCTCCGAATCTGGCGCCTTTTTATTTTTTTTCTTTAACAAACTTTGCTTTTTTTTTTTCCCCAACTAAATAAAAAAAAACCAACTATACATATTTGGTATCTGCAAACTTATAACATGGAGAATCATTAAAGGGAACCTGTCACCCCGTTTTTTCCGTATGAGATAAAAATACCGTTAAATAGGGCCTGAGCTGTGCATTACAATAGTGTATTTTGTGGACCCTGATTCCCCACCTATGCTGCCGAAATGCGTTACCAAAGTCGCCGTTTTCGCCTGTCAATCAGGCTGGTCTGGTCGGATGGGCGTGGTGACATCGCTGTTCCTTCCCCCAGATCTTGCTTATTTTTTCCGTTGGTGGCGTAGTGGTTTGCGCATGCCCAAGGTCCGAATCCACTTCATAGGTGTGGAAAAAGAGCGCGATCTGCGCTATTCCCCTGGTGATCGGTGGGGGCGGCCATCTTCCTGTGGCCGCGCGTGCGCAGATGGAGCGCTCTGCTGCCCGCGGCTTCAGGAAAATGGCCGCGGGAAGCCGCGCGTGCGCAGATAGAGATTGCGGCGGCCATTTTCCTGAAGCCGAGATGCGAACTCTGTTTCAGGAAAATGGCCGCTGCAATCTCCATCTGCGCACGCGCGGCATCCCGCGGCCATTTTCCTGAAGCCGCGGGCAGCAGAGCGCTCCATCTGCGCACGCGCGGCCACAGGAAGATGGCCGCCCCCACCGATCACCAGGGGAATAGCGCAGATCGCGCTCTTTTTCCACACCTATGAAGTGGATTCGGGCCTTGGGCATGCGCAAACCACTACGCCACCAACGGAAAAAATAAGCAAGATCTGGGGGAAGGAACAGCGATGTCACCACGCCCATCCGACCAGACCAGCCTGATTGACAGGCGAAAACGGCGACTTTGGTAACGTATTTCGGCAGCATAGGTGGGGAATCAGGGTCCACAAAATACACTATTGTAATACACAGCTCAGGCCCTATTTAACGGTATTTTTATCTCATACGGAAAAAACGGGGTGACAGGTTCCCTTTAAGGCAGGTCAGTTTTAGAATTAAGTGAACAAGGCAAAAAAAAAAACAACTTGCAGAACAAATGTAGAACTTCACTCTTTCGCGATTTCAGTGGACTTGGGGGGGGGGGGGGGGGGGGGATAAAAAAAACTGAAAATCTCAAGGTCTTGAAGGGGTTGCGATCTAGATTACTGCTATGAGCTTTTGATGCTCGCTGTATCTATTAGTCTATGGGAACAGATATGTTTGCTGTAGACTTTCATCAGGGGTCTGTTCAACGACACACTTACTTTCATTGATTGCTCATTGCTGACTTATAAATCATTCATTGCTGTAGTGCAAATATGGCATTTGAGATCATCCTCGCGCTCCTATAAAGCCTGGCTGATAAACATTGCTGGAAGGAAGCGATCTGAATGGCTTAGTAACACTTGTAAAGTACAAAACACGCGTTAAGTTTGAGTTTGTTGCCCTTTCCTGACATATATGGATAAAGGTTGGTACATTTTATTAAATATATTTGTCGTAAAATGGATTAGTGAACTATATGCAGATCGATGTTGAGTAGCTACTTTGCTGTCTCTGGAACTGGTGGCTTTGGATGTGTTAGGTGAGCTATCAAATCTGAGGATTATCGGGGCATTTACATGCAAATTGTTCTTCCAAGAATAGGAAAACTAGGTTTGAGCCAAACTGAATGGGATCTACGGCAGAATAAACTCCCAGAGCACATATCGAAAATGTACACAAGAATGGATAAGAGAAAAAAATTCACTGTTAGGCTACGTTCACATTTGCGTTGTGCGCCGCAGCGTCGGCGCCGCAGCGCACAACGCAAACAAAAACGCAGCAAAACGCATGCACAACGCTGCGTTTTGCGCCGCATGCGTCCTTTTTTTAATTGAATTTGGACGCAGCAAAAATGCAACTTGCTGCGTCCTCTGCGCCCAGACGCGGGCGCCGCAGCGACGCATGCGGCGCAAAACGCAAGTGCGACGCATGTCCATGCGCCCCCATGTTAAATATAGGGGCGCATGACGCATGCGGCGCCGCTGCGGCGCCCGACGCTGCGGCGCCCTCCGCTAATGTGAACGTAGCCTTAAATGGACCAGCAACGAATCTAGAAGTTCACAGGTAATGAGACTGACGGGGCTGAGGGCAGGCCTGCTCGTAAAGGACTACAGTTCCATGGTTTCTCCTCTCCCACAGACGTTGTTTCTATTGTCCGATGCCTGCATGTCCCTCTTTTAGGAGGTATAAGGGTACTGTCACAAAGTGGCACTTTGATCGCTCCGACGGCACAATCCGTGACGTTGCAGCGTCGCTTGATTATCGCTCCAGCTTCGTAGACTGCGGTCACACGTTGCAATGCACGGCGCTGGAGCGATAATTTCATGACGTAGTTGCGATGTAGAAGTCATACGGGACATTGGGAATATCGTGCACACCTTTGTTACACGCTGCGATCATGCCGCCACAGCGGGACACTTGACGACGAAATAAAGTTTCAAACGATCTGCTACGACGTACGATTCTCAGCGGGGTCCCTGATCGCAGTAGCGTGTCAGACACAGTGATATCGTAACTATATCGCTGGAACGTCACGGATCATACCGTTGTAGCGACCAAAGTGCCACTGAGTACCCTTAGTCAGTGCTGTAGCTACTCTATACACACAACACACCTACAGGGAAACTGTTCTGCTTACTGCACGCAGTGCAACATGCTGCCTAGCATGAGAAACCCAATCCTCCAGAGACTAGTCGTGATGGGAGATTCAGGAGACAAGTGTTGTGTGACAGAAAGGAGGAGATTTGTGCACAGGCTTACGTGTGTGCCTCACTTTGGCGAATGTTATTAAAGGGTTAGGGAGTATTGAACTGCATCTCCAAGACTCATTTCCCTAAATTGAACTAATCACTCCCGCTTGTAATTAGACCTATGCAGTTATGACTACACATTGAGGAAATGCAGAGAAAGTACTTCCCTACTGTAGTAATACAAACTTTTTTTTTCTCCTCCATATTTTGATGGCTTTTATCCAGGAGATCATTTTTTGTCCTATTACGGGTGTTCTATGCATGTTAGTGTAATGGCATAAATCAGAAGTGACGTGTTTGGATATCCCTTTCTATACATACATGTGTTATCATATGGGCTATTCTTGCCAATCCCACGATTTGGCCTCTTCTGCCTGGATTCAGAGATTTGTCCACACAGGAAAGGCATCTCATGTGTTTCTGCCTTCATTGGAACAATTTAATGTGGTTGGAAATCAAACCCTCATAATCAGATATGGGCTGCTGGCAGGCGGCCTGGCTGATAACGATCCTGGTGACTCAGTAAATAGAATTTTCTGTTACAAAGGGGAAAGTTCCTTGGTGCAAATTTGGATTAGTTGATCGATGTTGCTGCTTTTATCGTGAACATGAGCTTTTGGCAGAAGAAGAATTTTGTCCAGCAGATTAATGCCGATGTTTGCCATTTCCTAAAAATGTTTATTCCGGATTCTTGTAAACATTGTGCTGTCATCTGGGCAAAATACATAAATTTGATTTACATCCAAACTTTATAATTATGCTTGTTATCTCTATGAATACCATTTATAAATCTAAAAACTGACCGACCCTTCCAAACAGAAAAAGACAAGCATGAACAGGTGAAAGCTAAGAGAGACACTAACAAACTAAAGCTGCACTCTGAAACGCAATGGTATGTAATCATTGAATATATGAAATGGGACCTGCATTACTGCTGTAGAAAACATGTTAAGAAATTAAGCTACTTAGCGCACAAGTTTAGCCAATTCATGTCAGCCAACAGCCAGCGACAAGGTGTATCCCTTTGTTGGGACCCTAAACCTAACATGATGCCTCTTCATGCTAGGTTTGGGGTCCCAGCAAAGGGGTACGCCTTGTCGCTGGCTGTTGGGCTGACATGAATTGGCCAACTTGTGCGCTAGGTACCTTCATTTTTTTAACATGTTTTATACAGCAGTAATCCAGGTCCCATTTCATATATTCAATGCTTATATATTAAAGCGTTTCAGAGTGCAGCTTTAATTTGTTAGTTAAGCATAATTAGTGTTTCACTTGTTGACAATAATTTACACATTGCCAATAAATATAATTCCTAACTAAAGATTCCAAAATATAACTTTTAATAAAATCTTTTAATCAGTATGTATGATATGAAAAATGTGCACAATTAAAATCACAAAGTGCACATTTTTCATAACATATATACACTGTGTTCCAAATTATTATGCACATAGAGTTTAGGAGTGATAAGGTTAGAATTTTTTGTTTGTCATTTAAACTCATTGATGGTGATGTGTGTCAGGGCTCTTTATATCACTGAAAGCAATTGCAGATACCTGTGCACATTAGTTTGGCAGGTGTGTCCAAATAAAGGCAAGACTACTTAAGGCTGTTCCACATTATTAAGCAGCCTCCATTTTTTGCCAAAATGCGAAAGAAAAAGGATGTGTCGGCTGCTGAGAAGCAACAAATTGTGGAGTATTTAGGTCAAGGCATGACTACAATCAACATTGCCAAGACACTTCATCGTGATCATCGCACAATCAAGAAGTATGTAGCTGATTCCCAGCACACACGTGTGCGTGCTGATAAGGAAAAATTGAGGACTCTTTCCAACAGGCAATTGCATAAGGTTAAAAGAGCAGCTGCAAAAATGCCTTGTCATAGCAGCAGACAAGTTTTTGAAGCTGCTGGTGCCTCCAACGTCCCCAGAACAACAAGATGCAGGGTCATTCAGAGGTTTGCAGCTGTGCGTAAGCCATCCTGTCGACCACCTCTATCCACTGCACACAAGCAGAAATGGCTCCAGTGGGCCAAACGATACATGAAGACTGACTTCCAAACTGTTTTGTTCACCGATGAGTGCCGTGCAACGCTCGATGGTCCAGATGGATGGAGTGGAGGATGGCTGGTTGATAGACACCCCATGAAAATATGGCTAAGGCGCCAACAAGGAGGAGGTGGAGTAATGTTTTGGGCTGGAATCATGGGGAGAGAGATTGTCGGCCCCTTTATGATCCCTGAAGGGGTAAAGATGAACTCCATAATCTATGTGGAGTGTCTAAAACAACACTTCCTGCCATGGTTCAAGAGGAAGAACCGTGCTTTCCGCAGCAAGATCATTTTCATGCATGATAATGCACCGTCTCATGCTGCAAAAAACACATCTGCATCTCTGGCTGCTATGGGCATAGAAGAGGACAAACTTATGGTGTGGCCACCATCTTCCCCTGACCTCAACCCCATTGAGAACCTCTGGAGCATCATCAAAAGGAGTGTCTATGATGGCGGGAGGCAGTTCACATCTAAGCAACAGCTCTGGGAGGGTATTCGGTCCACATACAAAACAATTGAAGCAGAAACCATCCAAAAACTGACAAATTCAATGGACGAGAGAGTTCAGAAGCTTCTTTCGAACAAGGGGTCCTATGTGCAAATGTAACATCACCTAGAATAAAGTTTTCACTTGAAAACTGTTTGATTTCATTTTGTAATAAGCTGATAATGCTTATAACTTCACAATTGACCATTTTTTTGTTCAAAATAAAACAAAAAAGGTTGAAAACTCTGCTGTGCATAATAATTTGGAACATGCATTGAGTGTTTTTTTTTTTTTAAAAGATACTGTTTTCATAGGTAGTTTGCTCCAAAACATTGCAATTATACTAGAATAGTAGATGACTGGAAAATAACAATGACTGCAATTCAGATAGGTAATTTAGAGAAAATATGAGGAAATATTACTTGCATAATAATTTGGAAATTTGGAACACAGTGTGTATATATATATATGTGTGTGTATATATATATATATATATATATATATATATATATATATATATATATATATATATATATATATATTATAAGTAATTTATTAAATATGGCCACAGGCCACATATTGTTGCTTATTGTGTATTTGAACAGCACATTATTGCTTATTAAAACAAATGAAACGGCTGCCTCCCCAACATGTTTCACCATTACTGGCGTTTTCAGCTGTAATGAGGATGCAATAAGCAACAATATGTGGTCAGACAGATTCAGATTAGTTTCAGCCATTAGTGTGAGATCCTTCTGACAGAATGAATAGTATACTGCTAGTTAGGTAGTTAAGTCAGGTAGCAGTGGACCTGAATATTAATTTTAGATAATTCTTGGGTTCAACAACCCTTCACCATTTTATAGGATAAAATAAACTACCGTAGTTATAAGAGTTAGCTGCCACTGGTGATATAACATTATACTCAGCTACTTAATATTTAATATTAAAGGGAACCTACCACCCCGTTTTTTAAAAATTAGATAAAAATAGTGTGAAATAGGGGCAGAGCTGGGCTTTACATTAGGGCCTTTTCGGTGCCTTTACACCCCCGTTAGGCTGCCCAAATACCTTTGTGAAGTGGCCGTTTTCTGCTGTCACTCAAGTGGGTCAGGTCGGATGGGCGTGGTCACAGCGCTGTTTGTCCCCCAGGATCCTGCTCATCATTACGTTGGTGGCGTAGTGGTGTGCGCATGTCCAAAGAAGATCCACTGCCCAGGAGATATAACGGCGCGGTCTTCGCTATTCAGCCGTTTACCGGTGGGCGCGGCCATCTTTCCTGTGGCCGCGCCTGCGCAGATGGAGCGCTCTGCTGCCCGGGACTTCAGGAAAATGGCCGCCGCGATCTCCATCTGCGCACGCGCGGAATCCCGCGGCCATTTTCCTGAAGTCCGGGGCAGCAGAGCGCTCCATCTGCGCAGGCGCGGCCACAGGAAAGATGGCCGCGCCCACCGGTAAACGGCTGAATAGCGAAGACCGCGCCGTTATTCATCTCCTGGGCAGTGGATCTTCTTTGGACATGCGCACACCACTACGCCACCAACGTAATGATGAGCAGGATCCTGGGGGACAAACAGCGCTGTGACCACGCCCATCCGACCTGACCCACTTGAGTGACAGCAGAAAACGGCCACTTCACAAAGGTATTTGGGCAGCCTAACGGGGGTGTAAAGGCACCGAAAAGGCCCTAATGTAAAGCCCAGCTCTGCCCCTATTTGACACTATTTTTATCTAATTTTTAAAAAACGGGGTGGTAGGTTCCCTTTAAGAGTCTGAATAGGCCATATGCAAAGCATTCTTGTTGTGAGATATCGGTGCGTGTGTGTGTGTGTATATGTATGTATGTGTGTATGTATGTATGTATGTATGTATGTATATATATATATATATATATATATATATATATATATATATATATATATATATATGTGTATATATAATCATATATTAGATTATATATTAGATGGTGGCCCGATTAGAATATGTATATATTTTATTTATGAAGATTTCAGAATAATGCAATGAATACACAGGATTCGGCCTGCCGGGCGCGACCAATCAGCGAAGCGTGGTTCAAATCCCACGCCAATTCGCGTCCGGACTGCGTCTGTCGCTGATTGTTCGTGACCGGCCGGGCTTGACTAATCAGTGAAGCCAGGGCCAACTCCAGGTTTTTGAGGGCCCCGGGCAAAAGTCTCACAGCCCACGTAGCATATAACAGAGCCACGTAGTATATTGCACAGCCCACGTAGTATATTGCACAGCTACGTAGTATATAACACAGCCCATGCAGTATATAACACAGTCCACGTAGTATATAGCACAGCCCACGTAGTATATAGCACAGCGACGTAGTATATAACAGCCCATGCAGTATATATCACAGCCAACATAGTATATAACAGCCCACGTAGTATATTGCACAGCCACGTAGTATATAACACACCCCACATAGTATATAGCACAGCGACGTAGTATATAATGCAGCCCACGCAGTATATTGCACAGCCCACGTAGTATATTGCACAGCCACACAGTATATAACACAGGCCACGCAGTATATAACACAGCCCATGTAGTATATAACACAGCCCATGTAGTATATAACACAGCCCATGTAGTATATAGCAATGTGGGCACCATATGCTTGTTAAAAAAAAACAATTAAAATAAAAGTTATATACTCGCCTTCCGGCGCCCCCCGCGGATCCAGCCCAGGCGTTTAGCGATGCTCCTCGCGACGCTCCGTTCCTAGTAATGCCTTGCGGCAATAACCCGTGATGTAGCGGTCTCGCGAGACCACTACGTCATCCTCTCGCGAGACCGCTACGTGATCTCGAGTCATTGCCGCAATGCATTCTTGGAACCGGAGCGTCGTGAGGATCGGGAAAGGTGTGGACGCCGGAAGGTGAGAATGTTTTTTTATTATTTTTAACATTATACGTTTTTACTATTGATGCTGCATAGGCATCATCAATAGTAAAAAGTAAAGCGGTGTTTAAATGCCGCCCCAATATCGCTGATTGGTCGCGGCCCGCCGTGCACGACCAATCAGATACTTGGGATTTCCGTGACACAGACAGAAGGAAGTTATAGACAAACAGACGGAAGTACCCCTTATAAATAAATATATATAATTGTCTATTTATATATTTTGTGTGGGGTATGGAGCGCCAGAGAGGCCATATACATTACAGGCTGACTGGATCAACTACCCTCCTTATTTTTGTGTGAATAGTTATCATAGAATATGCGTCTCTACTTAAGAGAAATAAGGCCGTTACACTATTTGTGATTTGAATTGTGCACAATTTTCATATCATATATATTTATTAAGTTATTATTTTTCACTGATTCCTAGAACTAATTTGGTGGTTCACTTGTTGGCAAGCCACCTTCTATGTGAAAAGAAGTTGAAATAGGGAAGCAAAACTTCTATGGCCAGGTTACTCTGGCTTCTGGTTACAACACCATATTTAAGTCTATGGAGGGGAGTGAGGCAAGCAGATCATGCTGCTATTTTCTAGTAAGTATTTGGCGCCCCAGAGCTGGATTCACAGCTACACTGCTCAGTACTGCTGTATAATGTCCAGGACCGCAGGAATTCTTCATATCTCTGTGCTCTATATGAAAGATATCATAGCAGTCAGTTGCCCCCATTTGCTTAGAGTAAACTAAACATTAGAGCCTGCTGAAACATATGAAAATGTGAGATGCAAATCCACACACGACACTTATTCTTAAAAGCTTCATGACACAGATACATGAAGACTTAGACATGGTGAAACACCTCCGGTCTGGTGTTCTTTATTTTAATATTGGTTTGAGTGATGGTAAATGCCAGTGTTTTTGGTTTAAGTTATATGATTAATTTTGTAACTTTTCACTCTTTATAGAATTTGACCGGCATGAGATTCAGATATATGAAGAGGTAGCGCGTATGCCCCCATTCCAGAGGAAGACTCTGGTTTTAATTGGAGCACAAGGAGTGGGCCGAAGAAGTTTGAAAAACCGATTGATAGTCATAAATCCCACCCAGTTTGGGACGACCGTTCCCTGTAAGTTGTGAAGCTTTGTTGTGACTGTTATCTGGTATCCCACTGCAGCAATCCATCGATAATGTCTTAGAGAGTCAACTGTGCGCAACCACAAACTGAGGCACACGACAATGACATGCAAACTCCTTTCATATTGGAATTACAGCTTGTACATATTCCTCTTTAATACATTAAAAATATAACCTAACCACCAGCATTTTCACCTTTAGTATAAAAGAAAAATAGACCTGCACTACAATGAAATAATGCAGAGTTTTGTGCCATACACCAAAAGGAGTACAGTAATTGGAATGCGTTTTTTAGGATTCTCTCTCTCTCTCTCTCTCTCTTCTATGCTTGATTTAGGTTGTTTATATGGATATAACGTTTTGATATTCATTGCTTTATTTTGTTTTTCGGTAAACCTTGTATATTGTAGTATATTTTTGCATTTACTTTTGCTGCTTTGAGAGACAGTCCTTTTCACCTTTTTTATTATGACGTGGTGATTGTGCTTTGTTACGAAAAGTATTCCACCGCTTTTTTTATTATTATTCCTGTGCATGTTTTGGAATTAATAAAGTATCTTCTCACTTTCTTGGACATTCCTCCATGTATTGTCTTATTTTGGGTTATTGGTGGCTGATATCCACCCATCTCTCCTCCACCCATTCCATATTCATCTAAGTGGAAACAATCTCCGTGTGAGATATGTGATATTTTAAGCAAGCCATCGTCCATTGGAAGCGCTGTGTAGATGGCGGCAGGTGTATGCAAATTTGTATATCTGAGTACTACACTACGTAGCTCTAACTTTTTTTTGGAGGGGGTGCTTTCATGCTGACTTTTTTGCATATTACAGCTGGTTACCATGTTTTACAGTAAACTTTTTCTGATTAGAGTCTCTTCTGTCTCCACCTTCGTAGCATTTCAAAGTTGTCAGGTGTTATAGTTCTTTATTTACAGAGTGATTTGTGCTCTGCTATTTTTTCCAGCAGAATAAATGATGATTTAGGTGTGCCATACTGAAATTATTGCCTGGTGCCGTTTTTTGTGGCAGCTGTCACATGTTATGTTGTAAAACCACAAAGCTGCACTTTTATTTGGAAATGTTGTTTTTCCAAACTGCAGGATACTAATAACCCAGTATTTTTAATTCCTATTGCCTTTCAGTGGTCGTATTGGAAATATTAAAAAAAAAAATAATTATATATATATATTATTTATTAAGATAAATCTCTGGCCTTCATTTTAGTTGTTTTGTGGAGCATTAGTTTAAAATGTCCAAAATTCACAGATTGAGCACAGACTACAATTCCAGAGCGGCCACGGTTCTCCTGACCTAAAGGGTATGTTCACACTGGGTGTTTTTGCTGTGTTTTTTTCTGCAGCAAAACCTGATTTCTTGGCAGGAAAGAAACTGCTCAAAAACGCATTTTTTGGTGTGTTTTTTCATGCGGTTTTGGTGCGTTTTTTCATGCAATTTTGGGGCTAACTAGTATCTTTTTGCATGCTAATAAAGTTGAGTGCCCCCAGAGAAAAAAAAAAACTACTTCCAGTAGAACCATACCTCCTAGATCCTTTGAAAAGCCGGCAATTCATCTGCCGCGTACAGTCAAATTACAGGGACAGGTTAGAATAGATATATACACATATAATACATGGATGGATAGATAGATAGATACATACATAGATGGATAGATATATATTACGTAGATATATGTTACATAAATGGAAGAAAAGCTGCCAATTCAGCCATGTACAGTGAAATCACAGCAGGAGCCGACAGGATAGAGATGGATTGCACACAATAAATACAAATAGAATAGGTAGATATATAGATGCCAGTGACAAATACAATTAGTACAGTGTGCAGCTTACTGTACATGTATTTAGTTATTAAAAAATTATTTTCCTGAAAAAAAAATGGAATGTACTCCTGCGTAATTTTTTTTAACCAGCAGAGGCAAAGCCGACAGCTGGGAGCAGATGTTTATAGCCTGGGAAGGGGGTAATACCCATGGAGCTTCCCAGGCTATGGATATGAGCTCATAGCTGTATGCTTAGCCTTAACTGGCTACTAAAATGAGGGACCCAAAAAAAGATCTAGAGTCCCCTTATAATTAATAACCAGCAGAGGCTATGCAGACAGCTGTGGGCTGATATTAATAGCCTAGGAAGGGGCCATGGATTTACGCCCCCCCATCCCCCTAGGCTAAAAACATCAGCTTTCAGCCACCAAAAAAAGGCGTATCTATGAGATGCGCCAATTCTGACACTTAGCCTCACTTTTCCCACTTGTCCTGTAGCAGTGGCAAAAGGGGTAATAGTGGTGGTGGGGGGTTAATGTCACATTTGTATTGGCAGGTGACATCAACCCCCAAGGTTAGTAATGGAGAGGCGTCAATATGACGCCCCATTACTAAGCCCATAGTCATATTACAAAAACACACACACCAAGAATAAAGTCCTTTTAATTTAAAGAAAGACTCCTTTAATAAATCTTAATTATACAATACTTATAACCTCACCTAATTCCACTGAAGCTCTCGTTCTCCTGTAATAAAACAAAAATAAAAACCATATCCCTCACCTGTTCGTCGTTCCGTCCCACGCCATAACCCATGTCTAGGGGATAATTAGCGCCAAGATGCGACCGTCCAGGTGGAGAACAACTGATGAATGAGCTAATGTGAGTGCAGCGTCGGTGACCAGCGGTGACATCACTGAGACTGCGTTCCCAGCCAGGCTTAACTGCGGTTACCTCGGTGAGATCGCCGCTAGCACCGTGAGAAAGTCGCACAGTGCAGAGGAGAGTTCACCGCAGTGACAATACAAAGGTGACATCAACCCCACAAATATAAACCCCACTTAACCACCACTACAGGGCAAGTGGGAATAGATGGGCAAAGTGCCAGAATTGGCACCTCTAATAGATGTGCCTTTTCTGGGCAGCTGAAAGTTGCTATTTTTAGGCTGGAGAGGCCATTGCCCCTTACCAGCCTGAGAAATACCATCCCCATCTGTCTGCTTTAGCAAGGCTGGTTGTCAAAAAGGGGGACCCCACGCAGTTTTTTTTAAATTATTTAAATTAATAGTGTGGAGAACCTTCTATTCTTGCTAACACTGACGGCTGAGGGTTGCACACACCCCCCCCCCCCCCCCAGCTGTGAGTTTTGCCTGGCTGGTTATCAAAAATAGGGGATGATCTACACAGGTTTTTTTTTTTTTAATTATTCACAGTAGCTGATGAATACTCCCATCCTCTGCTCCTGCTCTCACTGTTATTAGCGGCAGCAGGTGTCGGATGATGGGAGAGATAGTCCCATCAGCTGACACCAATGACCGGAGGTAAACTTTATACCTCCGATCACAGCTCAGCGCTCACGCTGTCTTTTGACAGCGTGGGAACTGCTGCTCTCTAACCAGCGGGGATGGTTTCACCACCGACCAGAAGCAGTGTTTGCTGCGCTGTTATGCATATGTCAAACACTTTTACATATTCACAAAAAAATGCTCGTAATGACTGAACTCATACACCTGAAGGGCACGGCACCACTAAATATCATAACATCTCACTAGCGAGTGATCAGATTGAATTCAATGATCTCCACAGTGGTGCTTTGATAAAACCAATTTTTTTCATAAAGATTAAAAAAACAAAGTATACATCATAAGAAAGGTACATAGTCCAGAAAAAAGGGACTTCACTTCCATTGGATATTTTCAAACAGTAGCTGCATACATAACAATTAATAATATTTTGCTCTTGGTGATATGCCTAAATAAGTGGCAAGTGTATCAATCTCAAATGAGAGTTTGGTTACCATACCCTAGACCCTAGGCATATGTAAAAGCAAAAAAATCTCTATTGACTCATAATAGGGTAAAGCTAGGTTTGTCCCTGTATATCGTAGTGCACTACAGTCAATAGTACTAACATGCAAACAAATAGAATAGTAGTTAAAGCTTATATACCTAATATGCAGCAACGTGAAATTCCTCGGTGTCCCTCTGCCCCGACGCGCGTTTCGCAATGCTACTTCGGGAGGTGTCAAACACTGTATTGTCGGGCCCCCCATTCAAGTGAATGGGGTTCAGGTCCGTTCTGCTTGATGACAGGCTGTATGAACGCATCATGCAACCATGCAAGCCTGCCATCTAGATGTAGCAGAGCTGACTTTGAGGTCACATCCTGCTAAAAAAAAGTCAACCCGCGTATTTGCAGTGTTTTTTCACCATCCATTCAAGTCAATGGGTGAAAAATGCTGAGTGACCTGCTCTATGTTAAAAAAGCACTGCAAAGTGTCAAAATCCTGATGACAAAAAAACCAATGTGTGTGCATGAGATTTCTGAAAACTCATAGGCTTTGTTGGTACTGTAAAAAGCACTTGAAAATTAGCATATAACACACAGCAAAAACGTCCATTGTGAACATACCTCCAAACAACCACTTAGCCTTATGGTGAGGCTGTTGAGTTCAGAACAAGACACCCACTGCCGGTCAGAACACTCTGGTCCCTTTTGTTATAGAATTATTTACTTTATTTTTCACTTCGATTTTTTTTTTTTTTTTTTTTTTTTTCTGATTGTCAGAGTCTAAAATGTCTCATTTTCTGCAGTGATTCAATGTTATACAGTGAAGGATGCATGAGTGCCTGCAGTATACCATTCTAACGTACATTAGGGGTTTTCCAAAATGTTTAGGAAAAATTCCCAAAAAGCGGATGATATATTAAAATTTTCAAAATAACTTTCTCACCTGATAAAATTCCCACTGCTCCAGTAGCGCCCCTTAGGTGGGTCTGCTTGTCTTTATTAGCTGTCCTGTGGGGATGACATTGCGACTACCCTCAAAGGTTATTGCTGCAGCCATTCGCTGGTCTCAGTGGCCATGTACTGACTATGCTTCTATCACCACTGAAGCCAGTGACTGGCTGCAGGAATTATGTGAGGGTAGTCACAACGTCATTTATTACAGGGCATCTAACAAAAATGTGGGAAATTTACTAGGTGTGTAATAACATTTTAATGCTTTGCCTGCTTTTTGCCAATTTTTTAAATTGTGGGAAACCCATATATAATTTTGTTCCCTTGTCAGTGATAAGTACAAGTTATGAAACATTAAACTTTGCAGTATAGAAGCCTAATGTCACGAGTGTGTCACGTTAAGCTGGGACATCTGGGGTAGAACATCTCTGCGTATTGTGAATCACAGATTTTCCATTTGGCCTATATTAAATGAATTAGGTTTCCTTTGGTGCTGAAGAGGTTAATGACCCTGTTTATGCTGGTCAGAAACTTGCAGCTCAATTTTCAGCTGCTTCTGATCGGGTTACCTCTTCCTATAAGGCCTGGCCAGACCCTTTGTCTTGCAGTGAAAGCTCTGCTTCCTTGCTCTGAGGAGACGCTGTGCTTAGTTAGAGTTCATTGTTGCTACTGGAGATTCGTCGTCTTGTGCTGTGTGCTTAAGCGAAGTGTTTAGGGAGTAGTTTTGTGGAGGTGTTCTGTAGTACGTGTGCGTTTATCTTTCGGTCCCTGTTCCTGTTTAGTTTATTCCTCCCTGTCTCTATTTTCCTCCCTATTGTTGCTTGGTGCCTTTGTATGCTAGAGGGTTTCTGTTATCCCTGTTTTGTCTTCTGTGTCTTGTTTACATTACATTTCTGTCTCAGGCTTCATGGGGTGGGAGAGGAAACAGACCAGGGATTAACAGGAGCATAGTGAGGTCGGAGACTTGGGCCTCTCTACCATCAAGAGTACCCCCAGGGCAGGGATGGTTAGGGTCCCATTTCCAGGGACAGTTTGTGCCCCCCTCCTCTACCTAAGACCATCACAGTGTGACACCCAAGGGGAATGTTTGCCAGAGCTTGTAACAGTGTGCACACTGTGAGAACGGTTAGAAGTCGTAGTGCAGATATCGTTGTATTCTGCTTCCCATCAGGGTGTGGTTTACTTTTGACTATTAGAAGTAATGCGAAACTGAAAGGATCAGAATATCCTGCCATTCATGGTTCTTCTAAATGTACGAAACCCAGCTGCAAGCGAGACTTCTGGGAACCCCAATGTGTCCAGTATTATGAGATTGCTGCAGTTATTCAGCACCTGTTTTATATTGTCACAGAAGCTGTGTTGGTTCTGCTACAACTACCTAACGTTCACCTTCAAGTCCACATCCTCTCTGAAGAGGAAAACATAATGCCGAACATCCGCAGAGCCTCGCCACGGCGGACATGCATTGTTTTGAGTATCTCTTGCTTTCTTGTTTTTCTCTAACAAACCTACAGAATATAAACCTTGTATCCTTTTCTCTTTTTATATTTAAATTATGTATAGTCACTTCACGCAAGCCACGGGAAGATGAAAAAGATGGGCATGCATACAGATTTGTGTCCAGATGTGAAATGGAGGCCGATGTAAAAGCTGGCAGATACTTGGAACATGGGGAGTATGAAGGAAATCTGTACGGCACCAAGATCGATTCTATTCATGAAGTCGTAATGGCTGGACGGACTTGTATATTAGATGTAAACCCTCAGGTACTGGGTCATATTTTTATTTGTTGCATGCATGTACAGTGGGGCAAAAAAGTATTTAGTCAGTCAGCAACAGTGCAAGTTCCACCACTTAAAAAGATGAGAGGCGTCTGTAATTTACATCATAGGTAGACCTCAACTATGGGAGACAAACTGAGAAAAAAAAATCCAGAAAATCACATTCTGTTTTTTTATCATTTTATTTGCATATTATGGTGGAAAATAAGTATTTGGTCAGAAACAAAATTTCATCTCAATACTTTGTAATATATCCTTTGTTGGCAATGACAGAGGTCAAACGTTTTCTGTAAGTCTTCACAAGGTTGCCACACACTGTTGTTGGTATGTTGGCCCATTCCTCCATGCAGATCTCTTCTAGAGCAGTGATGTTTTTGGCTTTTCGCTTGGCAACACGGACTTTCAACTCCCTCCAAAGGTTTTCTATAGGGTTGAGATCTGGAGACTGGCTAGGCCACTCCAGGACCTTGAAATGCTTCTTACGAAGCCACTCCTTCGTTGCCCTGGCGGTGTGCTTTGGATCATTGTCATGTTGAAAGACCCAGCCACGTTTCATCTTCAATGCCCTTGCTGATGGAAGGAGGTTTGCACTCAAAATCTCACGATACATGGCCCCATTCATTCTTTCATGTACCCGGATCAGTCGTCCTGGCCCCTTTGCAGAGAAACAGCCCCAAAGCATGATGTTTCCACCACCATGCTTTACAGTAGGTATGGTGTTGGATGGATGCAACTCAGTATTCTTTTTCCTCCAAACACGACAAGTTGTGTTTCTACCAAACAGTTCCAGTTTGGTTTCATCAGACCATAGGACATTCATCCAAAGCTGCTCTGGATCATCCAAATGCTCTCTAGCAAACTTCAGACGGGCCCGGACATGTACTGGCTTAAGCAGGGGGACACGTCTGGCACTGCAGGATCTGAGTCCATGGTGGCGTAGTGTGTTACTTATGGTAGGCCTTGTTACATTGGTCCCAGCTCTCTGCAGTTCATTCACTAGGTCCCCCCGCGTGGTTCTGTGATTTTTGCTCACCGTTCTTGTGATCATTCTGACCCCACGGGGTGGGATTTTGCGTGGAGCCCCAGATCGAGGGAGATTATCAGTGGTCTTGAATGTCTTCCATTTTCTAATTATTGCTCCCACAGTTGATTTCTTCACTCCAAGCTGGTTGGCTATTGCAGATTCAGTCTTCCCAGCCTGGTGCAGGGCTACAATTTTGTTTCTGGTGTCCTTTGACAGCTCTTTGGTCTTCACCATAGTGGAGTTTGGAGTCAGACTGTTTGAGGGTGTGCACAGGTGTCTTTTTATACTGATAACAAGTTTACACAGGTGCCATTACTACAGGTAATGAGTGGAGGAAAGAGGAGACTCTTAAAGAAGAAGTTACAGGTCTGTGAGAGACAGAAATCTTGATTGTTTCTGACCAAATACTTATTTTCCACCAGAATATGCAAATAAAATGATAAAAAAAACAGACAATGTGATTTTCTGGATTTTTGTTTCTCAGTTTGTCTCCCATAGTTGAGGTCTACCTATGATGTAAATTACAGACGCCTCTCATCTTTTTAAGTGGTGGAACTTGCACTATTGCTGACTGACTAAATACTTTTTTGCCCCACTGTAGCTATAGATTTCTGTAGGCCTGATGTGGTGTTTTTAGCATAAATGTATCATATTTACAAGCTAGATTCTTTGATTATATAGGTTTTGTATAGAATGTCAGCTATTCAGCCCTACAATAAATTTGCGTCCTAAAACAGGTTTCATGCAGAGATATAAAATAAAGTGAATAGTCTTTTCCATAGCAAGCAGTCAATTTTGCTTTCCTTTTTCCAGTGTGGGTTAGAAACTAAATGATGAGTGAGGTTTTATAATATAAACAGGCAAGCCAAACTTGTGCTTGAAATTTGGTTGCCATTCACATGCAGGTTTTAAATAAACAACCCTAAAATTGGCGGTGTGAACAAAGCAAGTTAACCTTTTTTTTTTTCTAATAAAAATATCTATCTATCTATCTATCTATCTATCTATCTATCTATCTATCTATTACAATATTTTCATTCCAATTTATAGTTCTTATTCTAAAACTTAGTCACTTTCCAGATCCTGGTAATCGTTTTATTTTTGAGAAGGTGCTTTGTGCTCTTGTTTTCCGTACATCCTCTTTGAATTTCAAGTGATAAAGAAACTTTACTTGCTGTTAACTAAATTTACTTCACTTGTAGAGGGCCTTATTTTACTGTATATTATACATTGTTCTCCAGAAAAGTACTGTAAGTCCAAGGATTCTTATTAAAGTACAATCATGGCCAAAAGTGTTGGCGCCCTTGAAAGTGTTCCAGAAAAGGAAGTATTTCTCCCAGAAAATTATTGCAGCTACACATTTTGTTATAGGGGTGCGTGCAGTGGGCTCTTCAGTGCTAGGTGAGACATGCTCTCTTGTTGTATCCGCTTTTAGGCCCACCAGGTCGGGCATATGTTATGGTTGGACGCTTTATAAGACTGGTGGACTTTTATGTAAACACTCCCTTAGGTCACTACAAGTGATTGATTGCATCACAAGGACCTTTACTTATAAGGATGAGGGTTGTGCCTTTTGGGACACTTAAAGGAGGGTGTTGTTCTCACCAGAGTTATTTGATTATTGTACTGATACAATGATGTATTTATTACTATACTGAGTGCTACTTACATCTGGTGTCTTTGATCATAGCACTTTCATTACTTTGTTTGTGTTTTTAAATAGTTTGTATTGGTATAAATAAAGTTTTTTTCACTTTTTGTACAAAACTCCTATTTGTTCTCCGGTGTTTCACATTTTGTTATACACATGTTTATTTCCTTTGTGTGTATTGGAACACTAAAAAAAAAAAAGAAAAAACACGAAAAAGACCAATTTGACAGTTTGGGAAACTGCAGTCTATCCAACAGAATTATCTGGGAGAAATGATTTCTTTACTGGAACACTTTCAAGGGCGCCAACACTTTTAGCCATGACTGTATATAACCGAACACAAGACTTGTGAAAACCTTTTTTATAGAATATGTTTTTTTTTCAGGGCTTGTATTCACCTGACAGTTTGGCTTTTTTGAATGCAAGTCAAATAAATAAGGCAGCACACTGTGGCACCAAAACCTGCAAACATGAAAATTGAATTGCATTACTGCACTAGAAATATGAAAAATTGAGAAAGTTTAGCGCATAAATTGGCCAATTTATGTGTACCTTGTAGCCACGTTAAGGCATTTCTCGTATACAAGGTCCTAGCAATGCCTTTCCTCTCTGAGAATAAAGTCTCCATCTGAATGGGAACCTAAAAGGTAGTCCTTTTTTGAATGCAAGGTCAGACATTCAATATTTCTAGAGATCAGCAGGATTGTGCCCAGTAACCTACACACAGTGTCAGGTCGGCGCCATTATACTGATTACAATGATACCTTGGTTGATGAAATCCGTCTTGTGGTGGTTGTTTAATCTTTATTTTCAGTCTTGAGTTAATGATATGCCTGTGCTCCGGGGCGGCCTGCAGAAGGGTTTTTTTTTTTCTTGCTGAAGGAAAATAATCCAATATTACATGTCTGTGCATGGCAAAAGTATGTGAACCTTTAGGATTAGCAGACAATTTGAAGGTGAAAATGGTGTCTGGGGTTTGTCATTGCGCTGATTGAAATCATGTGAGTGTGCTACATGTTTAAAGAACAGCGACCTATTAAAGTCTGGTGTTACACTTCCACAAACAGGAGTTGTTGTTGTGGCTAGGGTTGATCAAATAGGTTCGGATCCCTCCTTATCCAAATAGCTATAGCGCTTCCCAAATGGCTGCATTGGATACCTGGTGCGCTCCGATAATCAACTGTTTGATGCCTCAGCTGCATGTGTCGCGGTAGTGTGACAGTCCCAGCGCATGCATGGAGAGCCTGTGTGTATGACTGTCACATAGCCGCGACACATGCCGCTGCGGTGCCAAACAGCTAATTATTAGGAGTGCTCCAGGTATCCGGGTTACCAAGGCAGCTATTCGGGAAGCGCTATTGCTTTTCGGATAAGCACTTATCCAAAGCTATTCGATAAACCCTAGTTGTGGCATCAAGAAAGGAGTTTTTTGAGAACTTCAGAAGAGTTGATCATCTTGTTTGGAAAGGTTAAAAACCATTTCCAAAGCGTGTGAACTCCACCAATCCACAGTCTGTCAGATTGTGTACAAATGGAAGAAATTCTAGACTACCATCCCTAGGAATGGTCAACCAACATAAGGTCACAAAGGAACCCAAGGTAAATGCTAAGCAACTAAATGCCTTCATAAGTCCAACATAGGCAGGACACTCTGGCAACAATGTTGAGCATAGCAGGATGCAAGGAGAAAGCTGTTGCTGTAAAAATATTACTGCCTGTCTGCAGTTAAAGATCACTTGGACGAGCCAGAAAGCTATTGGAATAATATTTTTGGGATGGATCAGACCAGAATAGTTTTTGGTTTAAATGAGTCAAGTTTGGAGACAGGAAAACTGCTTTACAGCATGTAAACCTCATACCACCAGCATGTGTGTTAAACCTGTATTGTAGAGACTTCACTGATTCAGTGCGAGTCTAAGACGAGCTGCTCCCTCAAAAGCTTCTCATCGCTTAAAAGGTAGAAAAAGGCACACAAGCAATTCTTTTGCAAAATCAATAGATTAGCAAATATGCAAAAAGTTACATTGATAAAGTGCAAGGCGATCTGGCCTATTTACCATATGACCAAAGAAAATCCCAATTGCAAATAATACTTAGTTCACATTATCATTAACTATTCATGAACACGATTTGATTGATCCTGATTCACATGGATTATTTGTTGCAGTAGGGACTTTTTTGATCTTATGGTTATGGCACGTTTTCCATTTTAGTGTAATTATTTACCAATTAATTTTGCTTAATTGTATGTTTTGACTTTCTTTTTGCAGTAAAATTCCTCCAAGCTAATGTACAGAACTAATCGACAATTATAGGAAATGTTTAGATGCTGATATTGTGGTACAAGGGGGTTATACCAGAAGCTGCATGCAAAGGTTCACATACTTTTGCCATTCACAGGCATATGATATTAGATTCTTTTTCCTTCCACAAAGTCCAATATTTAGCAGAGATATAGAAAATCCTGAAGGGTTCATAATTTTTCATGCACTTTGGTAGCTCTTGCACAGCAGAGAGGCAGATTGATTCAGTCGGTGCCAGTGCAGCTGTAATAGCAGGACTTTCATAAATAAAAATAGATACCAATAAAAGTAAAATTAATTGAGAAATCAGTAGGTTATATGTTTTTGAATATCCATATTGAATCAGGAGCCCCATATAATGCTGCACAAATGGTGATTATGGCCCCATAAGATGTTCCATAGAAACATTTGCCCCATATAATGCCTCATAAAGGTTATGGCCCCATAAGATGCTCCATAGCAATATTTGCCCCATATAATGCTGCACAAATGCTGATTATGGCCCCACAAGATGCTCCATAGAGATATTTGCCCCATATAATGCTGCACAAATGCTGATTATGGCCCCATAAGATGCTCCATAGAGATATTTGCCCCATATGCTATTGCTGCGATAAAAAAAAAAAAAATGACATACTCACCTCTTGTCACTCAGGCCCCCGTCACTTGCAATATTCACCTGTCCTCGTTGCGCCGCCGGGCGCCGCTGTGACCTCCGGCTCTCTGCACTGACATTCAGGCAGAGGGCGGCGCTCACACTAATCACGTCATCGCGCCATCTGACCTGAGCATCACAGCAGAGGACGCGGAAGACGGAGCCCGGCAGTGGAACCAGGACAGGTGAATATCTCGCAATGCTGCTCACCCTCCCCATTACTCACCTGCTCCTGGCGCGGTCCCTGGCAGCTTCCCTGATGGTCTTCTCCGGGCACTGACAGCTTCTTCCAGCTTTGAGCGGTCACCGATACCGCTCATTACAGTAATGAATATGCGGCTCTACCCATATGGGAGTGGAGTCGCGTCCATACTCATTACTGTAATGAGCAGTACCATGTGACCGCTCAAAGCTGGAAGAAGCTGTCAGCGCCCAGAGACCATCGGAGATGCAGGGACCGCGCTGGGAGCAGGTGAGTATGTGACAGCTGCCGCTCCCCCAGCCGACCCCCTGGGACAATGACTTGAGTATAAGCCGAGAGGAGCACTTTCAGCCTAAAAAAATGGGCTGAAAATCTCGGCTTATACTCGAGTATATACAGTAGTTATTTTAATGCTCCCTTTCTTGCAGTCTACTCATCTCACATCAGCAGGGAGGAAGTAAAGGGCCATAGTAGTTTATCATGTATTCCTCAGTAAGTGACACATCATTGGAATCGGGGCCTCTCTTCCTACATTATGCTGCGCTCAGATTGGGTAGCAAAACCGGGTGACAGACTCCCTTTATTGAGATACTTTTCATCCATTTCTTGATAAATGCACTTTTTGTACATACTATTTCTATCACATCACGTTGCCTTCGTATTCCTGGTGCAGGCAACTAGTAACTTCCAATGTATTAGTCATTTCTTGTTTTGTATCGTTGTGTATTTTCATCATTTGTGCTTCCTACAGGCTTTAAAAGTCCTAAGGACGTCGGAGTTCATGCCATATGTAGTCTTCATTGCTGCTCCAGAGCTGGATACACTACGTGCCATGCATAAAGCTGTTGTCGATGCTGGAATCACCACAAAGCTTCTCACTGTAAGTGAATTGGTTTCATATTCTGGGAGGGACAGTGTGACATTGCACCTATTTGTATGTAGAGTTGTGCAATAATGAGGAATTATTGAGAAAAAAAAAAAGTATATTTCCCAATTGAAAGCTTCTATTTTCATTAAAAAAAAAAAATATTTTCTGAATGCATGATGAACCTGTAACATTTATGTGTGTATGTGTGCTCGTATGAAGTGTATAACCAGCATACTAATGTCCATTCATCTTTTCACATGTATCAAAGGGAATCTGTCACCAGGTTTTTGCTACCAAATCTGAGAGCAACGTGATGTAGACCCTGATTCTAGTGACCCCTTACTGGGCTGCTTGCTGTAATTTTGTTTTATCAGCAGGAGATTATCACTAGAGGACTAGTAAACCTGCTGCCAGGTAGTCCTCTATATTCATGAGCTCTGTATAACCTCACCCCCACCACTGATTGGCAGCTTTCTGCCTATGCACAGTGTACACAGAAATCTGACCGTGGTGTGGGCGGGGCTATACGGAGCTCAGCATTTGGAGAACTGCTATGTCTGTAGCAAATATAACCGAGACTTTATCAGAACTTCAGCATGCAGCCGAGTAGGTGATACATCGCTGGAATCAGCTTCAGACCCTACCTTGTGCTACTCTCATATGGGTGAGCAAAAACCTGATGACCAATTTCTTTTCAATACAGGTGTATACGGTTAATGGTAGACGGCACTAGAACCTTCTCCCCCAGCAGACAGCGCCCATACTGAGCGCACTGATGAGACGCCCGCTCACTGCTTCGCTCTGTTGTTTTTTTTAAAGTTAGTAAAGCGGCGAAAGCAAATTCTATCTATTACAATCATAGTTTGAGGTCTTGGCACCATTGGTCGGACAGTGTGACATTGCAGCTGTTGGTGTGCGAAATGTCCCAATGGCTTGTGTTCACTACGTATCCTCTTACAATGCCTGGCACAATGTAGCAATGTTACTTTCTATAGTGGGAGCTTCACCAAGGGCGCGATCGGGTCCTGTGTAACACAGGGATCCGCCATGTTTCATCAGGAGATCGCCTTTAATAGCCGCCTACCTCCTCACGTAGCAGTGTTCGGTCACAAGGACGATCCAGAAATGCCATTGATCCTTACAATGAAGGGGCCACAGTGCTAGTTAAGGGGGTCTTCCGGTTTTAGTTTAAAAAGCCTTCTCACTATGTAAAGTTTTACGTTTTTCTTATAAACTGTTTCTCGCCATTTTCAACATTTCTTTTCTGTCTGTGAATAAGAACAAATTACGGTAGTTTTTCTTTCGGCAAGAGCGCTTTCTCGCAGGTACCATGTAGGAGAGGTAGCGGCTCTACAAGTCATTGTCTGACCGTACGATGAGTGCATCTGCTCCACGGCAAAGCAATTTAAGTCTAATTTGCATGTAGCTGATTCTTCGTAACTGGTCTATTCGATTTATTAGAAGACCTGTGTAATTTTTATTGTATTGGGGCCTGTAGCCAAAATACTGCTTACAGTAGTTAAATCGTCCTGACCTTTTCCCATCAGTATTACTTATTTACAGCAAGAAATCTCTCATTTCAGACACACTGATGGAATCTGCCATTTTGGTAATACTACTAGTTACAGGGGATCTGTCAGCTGCCTAACTTATGGGCAGCGTGTTACAGAGCAGGAGGATCGGAGCGCAGTTTTGTAGAGAAAAAAGTCTGTATTTTATTTAATTCGTTGTCATCTGTAATTGTTGTCAGTTGGTCTGATCTTCTCAGTGATTGACAGCTCTTCCAGTGTCAGTGTGCATATAGAGATGGCGGTCTGTCTCTTGGTCAGGTGACTGCTAAACCCAGAATGAGCAGGGATTTTAGTGAATACAGTAGGAGTCCTCCTATGTACGGACCAATGTGGTGTTTCATCCTCTTTCTGCTCTGTGCGCTCTGCTGCATCTTGGATGGGTGCACAAGCTAAGTGCCATTGAAGCTAGTGTTGACCAGTCCACAAAGGTTGACTGTTTTGTTGTTTTTTTTTAGGTTTTTCTTCATGGGACGAGCACAATGACTTACATTAATGTACGATCTGTTTTGCATATTGAAGGCACACTAAGCGCAAATACAAATATGTTCTTCTGAAGATACACAAAGTCTTTTCCCTCAAATCCATACGTCATTCGACCATTCTTCTTTAAAAGGCCTTTACTGGCAACCGAGCAGTGAAGGACTTCGACGCATGCGGTGGAGCATTGCCCTGTATAATAATCACAGTTTTCTTAAAAGACACAAACTTTTTCTAGTACCACTGCTTGAAGAAAATCTCTTTAAAAAAAAAAAATACTGGCAGGAGGTTTGGGAGTTAATTTTGAGTCTGTCCTCAACCCAATAAGGTCCAACCAGCTCATCTTTAATATTACCAGCCCATAGCAGTACCTCACCTCCACCTGACCCATCCGGTCTGTCAAGAATCAGTCTCATCTCATCAGTCCATAAGCTGTGAATAATCTGTCTTTGGCTATTAAATGGCCCTGTCTTGACATGTCACCTTCTGTGTCTTCATCAGTGGTTGTCAGATTTCGGCCTTCCTTACCTCAGCCGTGTCTCTGAGCACTGAACACGTTGTACTTCTGGGCCTCCATGGAGGCTGCATCTCTGCAATATGACAAAACTGGAGGATAATGGGCCCTTGGTCGCTTCACATTTTGCTTCTTCATTCTGTAGCTGTTAGTGTCTTTTTCTTTATTTTTTTTCCTCAACACAGTTTTTATGACCCTTTTTGACTGTTTGCAACAAAAACTTTTGATGGTTCTGTGGTCACACCCCAATATCTTGGCAGTTTCAAGACTTCTGCGTCCCTCTGTAAGTCTTATCAGTTTTTGACTTTTCAGTGTTGGTTAAATCTTTCTTGGACCATTTTGCCTGAGGAAAACAATCTGCCTAATAATTCTGCACACTGTGATAAAGGACGATGTATCCTTAGGCCTCACCCTCCCATTACAGAAATTCACATCACCTGATGCGTCATCCAAAAAGAATTCAAGTTTATACAGCTTAGAGTTGGAAAATCTGCATAAAAAAATATGGTCAAAATACTCAGTAGCCTAATAATTCTATGTCTATTATGTATTATTCTATGTATTATGTCATAGATGAAAAGTACCAGGAATTATGTGCATTTTTTGTCATCTTCACACACAGTCATGCACCCCTCTGTGCTAAACTGAGCCGTAAAACAGCATATGCATCGTCACTAGATGCTTACACCTAATACAAGTGGTGTTCTGCCCTGAGCCCAGTGCGATTTCTCCAGGGCCGCTGGTCTTGGACATTGATGGTCACTTTGCCGCTTGTTGGGAAATGATTAAACGTTGTAATTGAACACAAACGCCATAAACCGCTCTGTGCCGTGCAAACAAGCAGCCTGCTGTAATTGTTCATTTGCTGCCTATTAACAAGTATATGCTTAATTACAGTTTCTAATTGAACACAAATTAGGAGGCCTAGAGCACTGCTTTGCCAATTTGGACATTGCCGGCAGATTGATTTTACAGCGTCAGATCATTTTTTATGATAGTTGGAAAACAGCAGCTTGGGGCCGACCAGACCACATGGGTCTTGTTGGCGTATCTTAGCTGATAAGACTTGAACCCTTTTCTCTTCCTTATGCCCCGCTTTGTATTTTTTACTCAAAAAATGCCCCACACTGTTACATTTATTGACACATTTAATGACCAGTTGGTTATTCTCTCTTTGGGCACAGATAAGTTTATGAACTACTAGACACCGACTTCATAAAGGGGTATTGCAGACTCCATAATTTATCACCTATCCACTGGATAGCTGCTCATAGATGTCAGTTTATGGTACTGGCAAAGACAGCCGAGCAAAGCGGGAATTTTAGTGCCATGATCTGCGTGTGCAAACATCCGCTCCACTCGGCTACTCATCCGCTCCACTCGGCTACTCACCCGCTCCGCTCGGCTACTCACCCGCTCCGCTCGGCTACTCACCCGCTCCGCTCGGCTACTCACCCGCTCCGCTCGGCTACTCACCCGCTCCGCTCGGCTACTCACCCGCTCCGCTCGGCTACTCACCCGCTCCGCTCGGCTACTCACCCGCTCCGCTCGGCTACTCACCCGCTCCGCTCGGCTACTCACCCGCTCCGCTCGGCTACTCACCCGCTCCGCTCGGCTACTCACCCGCTCCGCTCGGCTACTCTTCCGCTCGGCTACTCTTCCGCTCGGCTACTCTTCCGCTCGGCTACTCTTCCGCTCGGCTACTCTTCCGCTCGGCTACTCTTCCGCTCGGCTACTCTTCCGCTCGGCTACTCTTCCGCTCGGCTACTCTTCCGCTCGGCTACTCTTCCGCTCGGCTACTCTTCCGCTCGGCTACTCTTCCGCTCGGCTACTCTTCCGCTCGGCTACTCTTCCGCTCGGCTACTCTTCCGCTCGGCTACTCTTCCGCTCGGCTACTCTTCCGCTCGGCTACTCTTCCGCTCGGCTACTCTTCCGCTCGGCTACTCTTCCGCTCGGCTACTCTTCCGCTCGGCTACTCTTCCGCTCGGCTACTCTTCCGCTCGGCTACTCTTCCGCTCGGCTACTCTTCCGCTCGGCTACTCCTCCACACAGTCAGCAGAGAACAGAGATCACAGAGGCGCAGTTTAGATTCTTGTGACCATGAAGAATATTCTGCATCCATTGCTCACTATGTTTATATACATATTCACCTAAACATACTGCTGCACGTCAGATGGAAGCCTTGTGGGTGTCAGATCTACTGGTGGTCCTGTTAATTTGCTGTTTCTCCTGAATTAACCTGCTCTTGTCGGCTTATTTTTTATGGATGTGTGCGGCAGGAGGATTACTGACATGTTTTCTTCAGCCGCCTCTTTTGTCAGTTCTGCCTCTTTTGGAGCATTTTACAATAGGAGCGCGTTTCTTCTCTCAAGGATTTAGTTTCACAGTTTGGTCTTTTTAAACAGAATTGGTGAACCGTGCGGCTGCGGCTCCCTCCTCAGCGCCATTCTGTGCATAAATCCTCCTAATCCTGAAGGATACGTTCAGAGATTTTTGTATCCAGGGTGTGCACTGTATGAGCTGATACCAGCGGTCATCTGCCTCGGATGTGTAATTTGTCGTACCTACAGCTATGACTGCTGCCATGTTGGCAATATTTCTGTTTACTATGATGTGCTTTACTCCAGTTTTCTTTTAAACTTTAATGATCTGAATGTTTCCTCCGGGCAAGTTCTGAACATTATTCTAGTTTTTTTTATTTATAAGTTTCTTCCTATTTAAAAAAAAAAAAAAACATTTGTTCTTTACCCACAAATGACCCATTGTTTCTTGACAGCATGTCCTCTCTACAAAACTTGCACACTTTAATTAGTTGAAGAAAAGACCATGTAAAACCTTTTTGGAAATACATATTAAAAAGTATTTTTTTGCCCAGGATTTATCGTCGGTCAAGAAAATGTTGGTAAAAATATATTGAATTTGTTTTTTTAATAATATTTTTTACAAATTATAATTTGACCATGAATTTCCTATTGTTGGGCTCTACAATTGTAATCAAGATTTCTCAGAATGTAAAGATATCAGGGAAAGTGTCCAAAGCTAAGCTGATCTAAAAATGTGCTGCATAATCTGCATATGCTCCATGCACTTTCTAGTATTGTCATATTGCAGAATGTTAGTGCAGATTCAGTCCATAAATCTAGGACTAATGCGCAAAACGTGCACAATGCTTTTATAACTGCTTGGTCTCCTAAAAGAAAAGGCTACAAATTATTCCTACCAATCACTAGCTTATCCTATGTGCAGTGTTGAGACCATTTATTTCTATGGTAGAATTCCCAGTGGGCAAGGTTTGTCCAATACTATGGTCCGTAAAGTAGAAATGCTTGAGCTGCACAATGAATATCTGTTGAGTTCTTGGCTTCGGCGACATTGTACGTTCGTAGGATATAGAGTGCGATTGGTAGATGATCCAGCAATTGTTCATATTGTTGGTCCCAAAAGTGCATGTCCTGTTCTGTTCTACGATAACAAATGTTTGGACATGAGGGGCTGATGAGTCATAATTAGTGTTGAGTGAACATGCTCAGATTAGGTCTTATCAGAGCATGCTCAGGTGCTAAGAGTGTCTTCAGCGTGCTCGAATAATGTGTTTGAGACCCTATGGCTGCTGCAACACATGAAGGGATTGCCTAACACACAGGCATGCAATCCTGCATGTGTTGACATGCAGCCATGGGGTCCCGAACATATTAAAGCATGGAAAATGAAATAAAATCAATAATTTTATTAAACCGTATTTTAAAAAACAGGAATAAAAAAGCAGGAAAGACCGTAATAGGGGACTGCAATATATCAAGAGAGCCAACAATGGCTACAGCTCAAAATTATGTCACAAGTGTCAATACAATAATGAATCATCATCAATAAACATCTTAATAATGAATAAACATAAGTGACAAAATGCTGACCAAGAGCCCTTCAAAATAATGGAGACAAAAGGGAATGACCCACCCCACAGGATAAATAATAACTAGGCAACCCACTGGTAACACAAATCGAGTGAATGAAACCAATCTTAAGAAGAATCTGGCGGCGAAAAGACTTGTGTGGACATATTAAGGATAAAGTCCCCGTAGCGGCTCTTACTTCGGCGTGGGGAAAATGGCACTACAGAAGGCTTAGGGCATGCCATTTTCCCCACGCCGACGCAAGAGCCGCTATGGGGACTTTACATACATAGTTATTAAGGTTGAAGGAAGACTTTAAGTCCATCTAGTTCAACCCATAGCCTAACATGCCCTAACATGTTGATCCAGAGGAAGGCAAAAAAAAAAAAAAACATGTGGCAAAGAGTAAGCTCCACATTGGGGAAAAATATTCCTTCCCGACTCCACATACGGCAATCAGACTAGTTCCCTGGATCAACGCCCTATCAATGAATCTAGTGTATATACCCTGTAACATTATACTTTTCAAGAAAGGTATCCAGTCCCCTCTTAAATTTAGGTAATGAATCACTCATTACAACATCATACGGCAGAGAGTTCCATAGTCTCACTGCTCTTACAGTAAATAATCCGCGCCTGTTATTATGCTTAAACCTTTTTTCCTCCAGACGTAGAGGATGCTCCCTTGTCCCGGTCTCAGGTCTATGATTAAAAAGATCATCAGAAAGGTCTCTGTACTGTCCCCTCATATATTTATGCATTAAAATAAGATCACCCCTTAGCCTTTGTTTTTCCAAACTAAATAGCCCCAAGTGTAATAACCTATCTTGGTATTGCAGACCCCCCAGTCCTCTAATAACCTTGGTCGCTCTTCTCTGCACCCGCTCTAGTTCAGCTATGTCTTTCTTATACACCGGAGACCAGAACTGTGCACAGTATTCTAAGTGTGGTCGAATTAGTGACTTGTATAGAGGTAAAATTATGTTCTCCTCATGAGCATCTATGCCTCTTTTAATGCATCCCATTATTTTATTTGCCTTTGTAGCAGCTGCCTGACACTGGCCACTGAATGAGTTTGTCATCCACCCATACTCCCAGGTCTTTTTCATTGACGGTTTTGCCCAGAGTTTTAGAATTAAGCACATAGTTATACATCTTATTACTTCTACCTAAGTGCATGACCTTACATTTATCCCCATTAAAGCTCATTTGCCATTTATCAGCCCAAGCTTCTAGTTTACATAAATCATCCTGTAATATAAAATTGTCCTCCTCTGTATTGATTACCCTGCAGAGTTTAGTGTCATCTGCAAATATTGAAATTCCGCTCTGTATGCCCCCTATACAAGGTCATTAATAAATATGTTAAAAAGAAGAGGGCCCAATACTGATCCCTGTGGGTACCCCACTGCTAACCGTGACCCAGTCCGAGTGTGCTCCATTAATAACCACCTTTTGTTTCCTATCCCTGAGCCAGCTCTTAATCCACTTACACATATTTTCCCCTATCCCCATTATTCTCATTTTACGTATCAACCTTTTGTGTGGCACCGTATCAAAAGCTTTTGAAAAGTCCATATACACTACATCTACTGCGTTCCCTTGGTCCAGTCCGGAACTTACCTCTTCATAGAAGCTGATCAGATTAGTCTGACATGAACAGTCCCTAGTAAACCCATTCTGACTTTGGGTCATGAGGTTATTCCTCTTCAGATACTCCAGTATAGCATCCCTTAGAATGCCATCCAGGATTTTACCCACAGTAGAGGTTAAGCTTACTGGCCTATATAGTATTGTCTGCCATGGGATTTTCTTGTGTAAATACTGATGAAAAAGTCATTTAGCATATTGGCTTTTTCCTCATCCACCATTTCACCCAGACTATTTTTAAGGGGGCCAACATTATCATTTTTTAGTTTCTTATTATTTATGTAGTTAAAGAATATTTTGGGATTATTTTTACTCTCTCTGGCAATGAGCCACCAAAAGATTTATTATATCTTCAGTGAAGTCTTTGAAAAAAGTCAATTTCTGTGATGTCAAAATGGATTCTTGATCTGGCCATGAAATCAGGGATAAGAGCCTGATACTTTTTGAGGGGCATGTAGTCAACATTGCTGAAGAGGTTGCCTGGGTCCTAGGGTGCCTTTCTGGGAGTCCTTGAGGAAGAACATTAGAGGAATGTGCCTGAATCTGTGCTGGAGGCAAGGAAAGTGTTTATCTCCTCCAGTAAAAAGCGTCTTTGAAAGAATAAAAATGTCCCACTTGTCACTAACACTGGGGTATGTGTGTAAGTGGTGCTTTTACACGTGTATTGTGTGGGGTATGTATAGAAGGTGTGATTTATGAGGTTTACTATAAAAAGTAGAGAAAGGAGATTTAAAATAAATTTTAAAGTAAATAGGTACAAATTAAAAAAGTGAAAAAAAAACTTTGTACAAAAAAGTGACATTTTAGTATCCTAGTTCCTTATCTATAAAGCTACTATACTAAGGTTCTATATATTTTTTATATCTGTATTTTTTTTCTTTATAAAACAGACATCACTAACTCTGCGATGTCCGCTACTCTACTTAATGGAGCTACTTCAAACTTTTCTATTATATCTATTTTTTACAATTTGCTGGAAGAAAAGAAAAATAGTTCTTTGGCAAATATTAAAACGTACTTTGTTCAGAGGTGTGCAAAAGCAGAAAATCAGAGCACTATAGTCACTGGATGTGCACATGCAAGTGTCGCAAAAACAAAATGGGGCGCAAAAATGAGCACAAATGCTTAGTGCAGAATTCAGGAGCGGGAGGGTAAGCTGGGACAGGACAGGAACTTTGGCTGTTGTGATCACAGATAAGTCACACCGTGCAAACAGCCCAGCTCAGCAACAGGAAATCTGAAGCTCTGTGGATGAGGATCACTGCTACTGGCCACCAATTATTTCTCTGTAACACAGAGGAGTTAAACAATCACTCTACATGCCAATTCTGAGTGAAATCTAGAATGCAGAGTGGCGATTGTTATTTTACAATAACCTTTTTGGCGCCGATTGGTCAGTCACTATTGACTGAGGAATTGGAGCCAAAAGGGTTAAACAGATGTTGACACACGTTGCGATTGACCGCAGCATTCAGGAGGTTAAACGACCATGACTGTGGCCGTTGCAGCAGGGCCCCGGTTGTCCTATACAGTTGACATCTGCTGCATCCTCTCATGTCGGGACGGGGGGATTGTGCAATTCACTTATCAGCACCAAGAAAATATGCAGCTGAGGAATAAGACTTTTTTAATGATTACATTGATGGCCATTAATGGGTAAATACCTGACACTTTTTCTAAGACGGTAAATGTATAATGTTTGTATCCAATGTTGGACTGGGGTGCCAAGGACCCACCAGTAACTAACTCCAGGGCGCCACTTTTCATTACATGCAAATGTGACATTTTCCTTAATCAAATTTATATAACCATGAACTGGGTAGATTGATAAATAAGATGCTGCCTTTGTACATAGTGATTCATGTATATAGTGCCAATTACTGCTCAAATAAGAGGGTGCTGGCCGCTCCTGCACAGGGCCCTCCGGAGGATTCTGCTGTGGGCAGTCCAAGCCTGTTTGTATCCTAAATCTTGTCACCATGGACAGTGACACCGATGCTCCCCACCGTGGGAAATTCCTCAACTTCCAAGGACGATGTACTTATCTGGTGCTCTGGAAATTCATGGCCTGTTGGCTGAAAAACTAATGATTGCAATATGTTCGTTTCTTGACAAGTGTTGGGTGGAGAGAGAGGCTTTATTATATTTTTTTGCCTTTTTGTTTATGTTACTGTATTTCTAGAAAACATCTGATTACAAAAAGCCTGAATATTTGGCCATTTGAGTGCTCAAACATTTTTTAGAGCTTTTGTCTGAAGGCTATTTTATTTGCACCACCGCCACCTTCCCAAATACATGTGTTCTCTTGTTTTGGCTGAGCGTGCTTATATTCTGAGAGAGGAGTAAGCCACTGTCCAATATCTGGTGACTGACTGTTAAAATTAACACACAGTTCTTTCTCCTGACCTCATATGTGGCAGACAAGGCCAAATGTACGACCAGTCCCACTAAAATCAGCAGGTTCTGACATCTTTGCACCAAAGTTACTCACATACCCATGAAAATGTACATATTGTAACACATACTATTTTGCGAGTAACATTAGTGTTGCAACTCTATATATTCCTTTTTTTCTGTGATGTATTAGTAACATAATCTAGGTTTGAGAACTTTTTCCTAGGAATGTATAGTTTAGCATAGCAAAACTGCAGTATGGCCTTGTGAAAAGACTTCTGAAATGTTATTTGTTCTTCGCTTTAGGACACAGATCTGAAGAAGACTGTTGATGAGAGCGCTCGGATTATGAGGGCGTACAACCATTACTTTGACCTAACTGTGGTAAATGATAACCTGGACAAAGCCTTTGAGAAGCTACAAGCGGCTGTGGAGAAGCTGAGGATGGAGCCTCAGTGGGTCCCAATTAGCTGGGTTTATTGACTGTCTTCTTAGGTTAAGATTTTATTAACCATTATTAAAGACACTAATCAGAGCGAGCTCCCAGACGAGGACGAGGCCATCGATATGGATGTCGTTTGTTCCTAAGGATTTAAAGGATCGTACACTGTTCTGACTTTTTATATAACACTTTGACGGGAAAGTGTACTTAAATATGTAATTTATTTTAATTTTTATAACTTTTTAAAGATGATCTTTCTATTCATAATACATGAAGGAAATGCGTTGAAGCATTTTTTTTTTTTTTCTTTCTTTCTTTCATGCGGTACATATGCCTTTTTCATCCAAGAAAGTTTGTCTTTAACATTTGGTCTTACATTTTCACTGTGATATAAAGGATACTTGAAATAATTTTGTAAGTTTATGTTGTTTGTTAAATAAATGGATTAAAATGAATTTCTATCAGTTAGGAAAACCCTTTCTCTGAGAAGAAGCGTAATTCATTGAGAGTCAACATGTAGTATGGATTTTCAATGTGCTCTAGCATTACATTTTTCTTACAGGGGTTTTCCCCAAAGTTAATTTTAATCAATAGATCTTGGAATAATTTCCATAATTGGATGTGTGTAAATAACATGTTCCTGTGCAGAGATAATCTTATAAATGTGTCCCTGCTGTGTACTGTGTAATGGTCGTGTCTAACCGTACAGGAACATGGTCTGATCATACCACAGCTCCTGGGCAGGGGAGGAAGCAAAAGAGTATACTGACTGGACAGCACAGGGACATGTTTTATCTCACAAAGAATCAGCTGCAATCCCGTGCTGTAATGTCTGTATGATCAGATCATGTTCCTGTACGGTCAGACACAGCCATTATACAACCAAAGGAGGAAAGAACCAAGGCACGGTTAAATTGAAGTAGAAGGTCAAAGAAATAATAATAAAAAAGTGGCCTTTATTGAACAAAGTATGAGGAAAGTGGTGGCCACAGAGGCGCACACATCAATTAAAATTACATAAGACCGCAAAAAATGCGTATGAGAATTGTAACAATCATATCCAAGAACATAAAGATTTTAGTTTGCAAAAGTGCAACCGTGCATTTGAATAACCATAGAAAAACGGGTGATATTCCTATATATAAAGTGCTAAGAGTCAATAAGCGTCTGATGAGAAGAGCATATACATATGGGGATAAAACAAAGTAAAATTAATCCCAAACTGGATATTTATACTATTTGCTCATTCATAGTATTTAAGGGCTAAGTGATAGTAGGTAGAGATTCCTATTTACATAGCCTATTCAGACTTGATGTGAGACATGACACATGATTATTGGATAATGATCATAGCAAGAGTACATACCAGAAGGAGTAGTATGCTGATTGAGATGTGTGGCGCTGGAACCCCGACGCGCGTTTCTCACCAAGCCTGACCTCTGTCAGGGGTATGATCAGACCATATTTCTGCAGGAACACATTTATAAGATTATCTCAGCACAGGAACATTTTATTTAATCACATCCAATTGTGCAATTTATTATTATTCCAAAATCTGTTGATTAAAATCGGCTTTCAAAATTAACTTTGTTTGTGGGAAAACCCTCCGTAAGTACTTATGTCCCATCTGCAATGATAAAGATATTTATTCTTATAGCCCTGCTGGGTAGAATTATATTTTTTATCTCCATATCTCTTAAGAAACATTTTTCTAATAACCCTCTATAATCTACATGGCATACTGTGGAGGCAACCATACTGTGAACCGAATAAATACTTCTAAGACTGCGGTTTGATATTTTCCCACGAGATTGCAGGCTGCCAGCATGTTTTAGAGTTGTTGCTAGATTTTTTTGAAGATTGCATACACAGTAATAGTTTTTCAGTCTTCAAGATGAGGGTGAAATACGGTAATCTTTTAAACTTGCTTAAAGTGGTTTTACACTACTAGGACAACCCCTTCTCGATCTGAATGTTTGCCCCCCCCCCCGTGAAAATAAAAGCACTTATACTCACCTCACCTACTGTTGTTGTTCCAGCTCTGTCGGCACTCTCCTTCCCGGGGCTCACGTGCGGTTATGACATGTGAACCCCCTGCGCTCAATCTGCCCTTATGAGACAGTCACCGCCTTCGGCCATATACGTAATTGGGAGGAAGTGAGAGCTGCGGCTGGCGCTCACTTACTCTTTACTATCTAGATGTCCTTATAGGGGGATAGTGTCGCCAGCGCTAATTGGGGCGCAGGGCTCACGTGTCGTCCTAACAGCAAGTGAGCCCCAGGAACGCGAGAGCCCGCATGGGAGGTGAGTATAATTTGTTTTTATTTTCACACAAACATTCAGATCGAGAAGGGGTTGTCCTAGTAGTGGACAACCCCTTTGAAACCAAAAAATTAAAAATTCTCTGCAGCACTTGTGCTGCTAAGAGCAATAGCAGCCTATGCACACAGAAGGATCTATTACTGATCGTTCTGTGAACATTGTAAGTGCAGTCGGTCTGTTTAGATAGGGTATTAAATGACTGCCAATAAGCATTCACTTAACAATGGAGGCATAATGTAAATGAGCCCCAAGATTATTTTGTGCTGTAGATCTGCCGTGACTGAAGGTTGAACAATGACTAAGGTACCGTCACACTCATCGACGCTGCGGCGATATAGACAACGAGCCGACCTAAACTAGATCGCTGGAGCGTCGCTGTTTAGGTCGCTGTAGACATCAAACACAGCAACTCCAGAACGATGCAGGAGCGATCCAGTGACGTAACGGCGACTCACTTCTCGTTCTCGCTGGTTGTTAGCTCCATTACATCCATTGTTAGTGTTGTTGCTTTTGATGTCAAACATGACGATACACGCCGACCTGGCGACGAAATAAAGTTCTGGACTTCTAGCTCCGACCAGCGATATAACAGCGGGATCCAGATCGCTGCTGCGTGTCAAACACAACGAGATCACTATCCAGGACGCTGCAACGTCACGGATCGTTGTCGTTCTCTTTGCAAAGTTGCTGAGTGTGACGGTACCTTCAGATTAAAGGGAACCTGTCCCCAGAAAAACTACTATTTACCTACAGATAGGGTGTTAATTTGCAGGTTAATAGCGTTATTCACCTGCCCAGCACCCGTACTTACCCGAATGCCTTGGAGAGAAAATGAACTTCATTCCCCCCAGCAATGTTCAGGGTTCAGTCGCCATTCTGAGAGTGCAGAGCAGCGTCTGTAACTGCGCCCCTGGCCCTGACTGACAGCCCTAATGCAGAGCCAGACTGTAGACTCAGAGCGGTGACTGAACCCGTGACGGAAACTGGCACGCTGCAGGGGAAATAAAGTAAATTTTCTCCCCCAGTACTCGGCTACGTGCAGGCGCCGGGCAGGTCAATAACACTATTAACCTGCAGAGTAACCCTATATCTGCAGTTTAATATTGTTATTTCTGATGACCGGTTCCCTTTAAGTTCCACATAGAGAGACACTACCTTCATGATGCTATCCGCCAGAATATGGAAAATCGCAGCAGCAGGCTGGCAGTATTCTGCTGTTGGTGCGTATTGGCAAACTGTTTTCAACGTCGAGGAATGGATGGCAGTGGCGCTCATAAGCTGGACCGTTAGGCAGTAAAAAGCGACCGTGAAGCAGCCATTGACTATGTGCAAGGTATGTCAGCCCACCTATTTTTTTTTCTGCATATACACTCAAAGTGCTTCTTAATGCCTAAAATTCTAGCTGGTGAGTGCCAGATCTATCCATTCTCTATATTCAAAGCCTTTTATTTTTTTTCTCTAATTAAACCTTAACTTTGAAGATGTATGCATTACAAGGTTTCTCTACAAGGATACTTTATTCTGATGGCCCACAGACTTCATATGTTCTTTAAATTCTAATTACCATAATATGACAAAGTATTGCAGTAAGCATTTTGCGTGAGACAAAGGCATAGAATGACTTTATTGAGCGGTTTATTATTCTGATATGTTGTTCTAAAAGGATGTCCTGTTTTCCACCTGAAACAAATCGCCTGGGTCGGGTCTTTTTGTGGCACTTACCAAAATTGTACAGTCAGACAAAACAAACTTTTGTTAATGTTGGATATACTGGAGCCTTGGACGCTCTTTATGGCTAAGCCTGAGACATGAAATGCTATAAACGTTTATTTTCAACAGAAAACTTCATTACGTTTGTCTATTAAAGTTGTTTTTCAAAGATAAAGAAAAAATTGGACAAAGGCAGGAAAGTGAATAAGCGAAAAACCTATACTCGCCTTGCTGCACCAGTGACTGCGCTTCTGCTGACGTCCGGTCTATACACGTGTTGCAGCCTTTGCTACTCTCGGTAATATACCGAGGCCAGAAATTGGCTGCTGTGGTCATTTGTGGTAGACCGAAAGATGTCGCTGCAACAAAGTAGAGCCCACCAGGGAGTGCAAGAGTGAAAGGGTGTATAACTGGTGAGGTTTGCTTTTTTTTTTTTTTAATATTTATTAAATATTTTAAAATAATTACAACCACGGGGAACATCTCCCCAAATAAATCACATGCAAAAAACGATAACACTCCCCTCCCTTTTCAAAATTAGTCCTGGAGCTGTTGTATAGGTTCTTTTTACATTTCCTTTCTTTTGTCCAATATTTTTAATATCTGGGAAAAATATAATCAGTATTCATAATGTGTGAAGCTATTTGGTACTTGATATCCAAATTTCCATTTTCAAAAACCAGCTTTAGGTACAGATCTGCATGCGACGTCTTGACGACTTTCATCATGGATTTCCATGGGCCAAATTCTTGTTCTTTATCTTTTATTGTATTATGGTTCTTCATTAAAAGTTGTTGAGCAATAATTGCATTTTTGTCTTGGGGAAATTAGTTTTAGATAACATATCAGCTTTGGTGTGGTTGGGACCAAGGTTTTACCCTTTGAGCCAAGCCTAGATGTCTAGACGATAGCATTGTTTTCCACATGTACAGATTAGTTGTCTTATTTAAAATCTGAAACATTGTTTCCATCCTGTTCATTCGGTGTTCATTCTCTCATCCTCAAGAAACAAAATGTACTTCTTTATTAAAGGAAACCCGTCATCTGATTTATGCTGTCCAAACAACGGTCAGCATGAATCGAAACCTGGTGCACAATTGCAGCCAGTCATACTTATCTTTTGAAGCGTTTCAGAGAAAATAACCTTTAAAGATTCCAGCTGAGGCGCATAGCCAGGGACCAGACTAGTTTGGCTCCACCCCCAGCCGGCTCCTCACAGCGCTACTACACATGATTGACAGGTCTCTCTCTATACAGGAGAGAGACCTGTCAACCGCCACTATCCGCGCTGGGAAGAGGCATTAAACATGCGTCTGAAGACTAAATTAGTTTGAAGTTTATTCTCAAATTGCCAGTGTTTCAAAGAAAAACATCTCTGGTTGCCTAAACCATAAGCAACATAAATCAATGACTGGTTCCTTTTTACATTTTTGTCTGCTAATCCTATTTCATTGTACTAAAATGTTGTAATATTCTTTGTGCTCTTTGTTTATAGCTGTCGCTTCTCTCCTGTATAGTAATTTACTGTATTCCCTTTACATTGATGTCTGCGTTAATGAAAACTAGACCTTATCGGGTTTTCTATTTACACTTCATAAAAGGCAGCTACATTTATAAGACCATGCAGTTTATACAATGGGATATTACCCTTTAAATCCTCATTTACAAGTGTCCATAAATACAATTATATACAAAGTTTACACCTGAATATTACCAGGATATTTGCTGCTTTATGATTTACTTGACTTGCTGCATTTAGCCATAGTTTTTTTTACGTGATATCCGGATTTTAGTAGTTATACTGACTTGTTATCCATTGGCAAAAAGTATATTTATTGTCTTGACTCCTGACACCAAAGCATAGTACAGGATGCTAATAAGCGAAGCTTGTTTAGAATATTCTCTCCAAATGAACTGATCACATTAAGTAAGAGCAAATGTTGGTGTAGATAATGTGTGTTTGACTTACGGTTTCACATATTTAAAATTTGATTTATTTTTTTTTATTTTAATAAAAATGAGAATACATTGTATAAAAATAAACTTCTAATTCAGTACTTCAAGCTCCAGAATTTTTATTTTTTTGTTGTCCTTGGCTTTGTGGAATAAGTTGAAATGTATTCTAGACAAGGAATCGAATTGGTCGTGTCATAGCAAATTATGCAATTTTTCCAGCTAAATATGGAATTTCAATTCAAAAGACTATTTGAAAAAAAATAAGCCGCTTTATTAAACCAAGAGAGCCGGGTCCATGGAGTCAATCAATTGTATTACTAGATTGCAGTATAATCACCAGATATAACTTCGAAAGTAAAATTGGAAACATTTTGGAAAATGTGATATCTGTTGTGAATTCTGTTTGTGGGCTCCCCCGGTGGTGTTTTATGGTAGTGCCACTTATTTGCCTTCTTCTATCCTTGATCACCTGTTGACACCCATTAGGGGAGTTTCCTATTTAAGGCTGCTTGGCTGCTGGTCCGATGCCGGCCAACAATGTATCAGTAGCATTCTGTTGCATTCTCCTGCCTCAAGATCCTGTTCAGCTAAGTTGAATTTTGTTTCTAGTTAATGCTATTTTTGTCCAGCTATTTGCAATGTGACTCTCTGTAGCTGGAAGCTCTCGTGGACTGAAATTGCCACTCCAGTGGCATGAGTTGTCACTGGAGTTTTAAAGTAATTTCAGGATGGTGTTTTTGAGTAGTGTTTTGAAGTTGACCGTGAAGTGACTCTTTCCTGTACTTCTGCTATCTAGTAAGCGGACCTCACTGTGCTAAATCTGCTGTTCATCCTACGTATGTCTTTTCCTCTTGACTCACCGTCAATATCTGTGGGGGGCTGCTATCTCCTTTTGGGGTTCATCTCTGGAGGTAAGGCAGGCCTGTATATTCCTCTGATAGGGGTAGTTAGATCTCCGGCTGGCGCGTGGTGTCTAGGGCATCGTAGGAAACACTCCCCGGCTACTTCCAGTGTTGTGTCAGGTTCAGGTCACGGTCACTTTAGTTCCCATCACCCGAGAGCTAGTCCGTTGTTATTTTGATTTCCCTGCCATTGGGAAAATCATAACAGTTTGGCCGGCCCACATGTGTTAAAACTATGTACTAAAGCAGGAAAGGATATGAAGAGGTTTTTTTTTCCTTCTGTGTTTGGAAAGTGCACCTTAGTGCTTATTTGTACTCCTTGCTTAAACTGCAGTCTTCAGCCTTTTTTTTTTTTTTCCTCTCCTCTTAATCTCTGAATGGCTTTGGTTACACCTGTTTGAATCATGGATCCACAGAGTTTGGTTGCAGGTCTGAATAACCTGGCTACAAAGGTCCAGAACTTACAAGATTTTGTTATACGTGCTCCAATGTTTGAACCTAAGATCCCTATGCCTGAATTTTTTACCGGAGACATCCCGTTTTTTGAATTTCAGAGAGAATTGTAAATTGTTTTTGTCTCTGAAATCTCACTCTGCTGGTGATCCTGCGCAACAGGTTAAAATTGTTATTTCTCTATTGCGGGGTGACCCACAAAGTTGGGCATTTGCATTGTCGCCAGGGGATCCTGCGTTATTAAATGTAGATGCGTTTTTTCTGGCTTTGGGGTTGCTTTATGAAGAACCTAATTTAGAGATTTTGGCTGAGAAAGCCTTGATAGCTCTTTCCCAAGGGCAAGATGAAGCTGAGATATACTGCCAAAAATTTCGTAAATGGTCGGTGCTTACTAAATGGAATGAGTGCGCTCTAGCAGCTAATTTCAGAGAAGGTCTCTCTGATGCCGTGAAGGATGTCATGGTGGGGTTCCCTGTGCCTACAGGTCTGAATGATGCCATGAAATTGGCTATCCAGATTGATCGGCGTTTACGGGAGCGCAAATCTGTGCACCATATGGCGGTATCTTTTGAGCAAAAACCTGTGCACCATATGGCGGTATCTTCTGAGCAAAAACCTGTGCATCATTTGGCGGTGACCTCTGAAAAGGCACCAGAGCATATGCAATGCGATAGTGTATTGTCTAGAGGCGAACGACAGAATTACAGGCGCAAAAATGGGTTGTGCTTCTATTGTGGAGATCCAGCTCATGTTATATCAGCATGCTCTAAACGCATAAAGAAGGTTGATAAAAAGGTTGATAAATCTTTTTCTATGGGTACCTTGCAGTCTAAATTTCTTTTGTCCGTGACATTGATTTGTACTTTATCATCTGTTACTGTGGATGCTTATGTGGATTCTGGCGCCGCTCTGAGTCTCATGGATTGGTCCTTTGCCAAGCGTTGTGGGTTTGATTTAGAGCCTCTGGAGGTTTCTATTCCCTTAAAGGGTATTGATTCTACACCTTTGGCTAGCAATAAACCACAATATTGGACACAAGTGACTATGCATCTTTCCCCAGACCATCAGGAGATTATTCGTTTCCTTGTGTTATATAATCTACATGACGTATTAGTACTTGGATTACCATGGTTACAAATTCATAATCCAGTCTTGGACTGGAGATCAATGTCTGTGCTGAGCTGGGGATGTCGGGGGATTCATGGGGATGCACCTTTGGTTCCCATTTCTTCATCTACTCCCTCTGAGATCCCAGCATTTCTGTCAGATTTTTATGATGTCTTTCAGGAGCCTAAAACTGATTCTCTCCCCCCTCACAGAGAGTGTGACTGCGCTATTGAGTTGATTCCCGGTAGTAAATTTCCTAAGGGTCGCTTGTTTAATTTGTCTGTACCTGAACATACTGCTATGCGGGAGTATATCAGAGAATCTTTGGAAAAGGGTCATATTCGCCCCTCTTTGTCTCCACTGGGGGCAGGGTTTTTCTTTGTGGGTAAAAAGGATGGTTCATTGAGACCTTGTATCGACTATCGACTTCTGAATAAGATTACAGTTAAATACCAGTACCCGTTACCTTTACTGACTGATCTTTTTGCTCGCATAAAGGGGGCGAAGTGGTTCACTAAGATCGATCTACGTGGTGCGTATAATTTGGTGCGGATTAAGCAGGGGGATGAGTGGAAGACCGCATTTAATACGCCTGAAGGCCATTTTGAGTATTTGGTAATGCCTTTCGGTCTCGCGAATGCCCCTTCCGTTTTTCAGTCCTTTATGCACGATATTTTCCGTGAATATCTGGATAAATTTATGATTGTGTATTTGGATGATATTTTGATTTTTTCGGAGGACTGGGAATCTCATGTTCAACAGGTCAGGAGAGTTTTTCAGGTTTTACGAGCTAATTCTCTATTTGTGAAGGGCTCAAAGTGTATTTTTGGGGTTCAGAGAATTTCCTTTTTGGGATATATTTTTTCCCCTTCATCTATGGAGATGGACCCTGTTAAGGTTCAGGCTATTTGTGATTGGATACAACCTACTTCTCTAAAGAGTCTTCAGAAATTCTTGGGATTTGCTAATTTCTATCGCCGATTCATAGCGGGTTTTTCTGCCATTGCTAAACCTTTGACTGATTTGACCAAGAAGGGTGCTGATGTTGCTAATTGGTCCTCTGCGGCTGTGGAGGCCTTTCGGGAGCTTAAGCGCCGCTTTTCTTCTGCTCCTGTGTTGCGCCAGCCTGATGTTTCGCTCCCGTTCCAGGTTGAAGTAGATGCTTCCGAGATCGGAGCAGGTGCAGTTTTGTCGCAGAAAGGTCCTGACTGCTCAGTGATGAGACCATGTGCGTTTTTCTCTCGAAAGTTTTCGCCCGCTGAGCGAAATTATGATGTTGGAAATCGGGAGCTCTTGGCCATGAAGTGGGCATTTGAGGAGTGGCGTCATTGGCTTGAGGGTGCTAGACACCAGGTGGTGGTCTTGACTGACCACAAAAATCTAATTTATCTTGAGTCAGCCAGGCGTCTGAATCCTAGACAGGCGCGCTGGTCGTTGTTTTTCTCTCGATTTAACTTTGTGGTTTCATATCTGCCTGGGTCTAAGAATGTGAGGGCGGATGCCCTCTCTAGGAGTTTTGAGCCTGACTCGCCTGGTGATTCCGAACCTACTGGCATCCTGAAGGATGGGGTGATATTGTCAGCTGTCTCCCCAGACCTGCGGCGCTCTTTGCAGGAGTTTCAGGTGGATAGGCCTGATCGCTGTCCGCCTGGTAGACTGTTTGTCCCTGATGACTGGACCAGTAGAGTTATTTCGGAGGTTCACTCTTCCGCGTTGGCAGGTCATCCTGGAATTTTTGGCACCAGGGATCTGGTGTCTAGGTCCTTCTGGTGGCCTTCCTTGTCTCGAGATGTACGTATTTTTGTGCAGTCTTGTGATGTTTGTGCTCGGGCTAAGCCCTGCTGTTCCCGGGCCAGCGGGTTGTTGTTGCCCTTGCCTATTCCTAAGAGGCCTTGGACGCACATCTCTATGGACTTTATTTCTGACCTTCCTGTTTCTCGTAGGATGTCCGTCATCTGGGTGGTGTGTGACCGTTTTTCCAAGATGGTTCACTTGGTACCTTTGCCCAAATTGCCCTCCTCCTCTGAGCTGGTCCCTCTATTTTTTCAGAATGTTGTGCGTTTGCATGGTATTCCTGAGAATATAGTGTCTGACAGGGGTACTCAGTTTGTGTCTAGATTTTGGCGGGCGTTCTGTGCCAGGATGGGCATCGACTTGTCTTTTTCGTCTGCATTCCATCCTCAGACTAATGGCCAGACTGAGCGTACTAATCAGACCTTGGAGACTTACTTGAGGTGTTTTGTGTCCGCTGATCAGGACGATTGGCTTGATTTTTTGCCATTGGCAGAGTTTGCCCTTAACAATCGGGCCAGTTCTGCCACTTTGGTTTCTCCATTTTTTTGTAATTCAGGGTTTCACCCTCGCTTTTCGTCCGGTCAATTGGAGTCTTCGGATTGTCCTGGAGTAGATGCTGTGGTTGATAGAATGCATCAGATTTGGGGACAGGTTGTGGACAATCTGAAGTTGTCCCAGGAGAAGACTCAGCAGTTCACTAATCGTCATCGGCGTGTCGGTCCTCGTCTTTGTGTTGGGGACCTGGTTTGGTTGTCTTCTCGATTTGTTCCTATGAAGGTCTCGTCTCCTAAGTTTAAGCCTCGGTTTATCGGCCCTTATAGGATTCTGGAGGTTCTCAATCCTGTGTCCTTTCGTTTGGACCTCCCAGCATCTTTTACTATTCATAATGTTTTTCATCGGTCATTGTTGCGGAGGTATGAGGTGCCGGTTGTTCCGTCTGCTGATCCTCCTGCTCCTGTGCTGGTTGAGGGTGAGTTGGAGTATGTGGTGGAAAAGATCTTGGACTCCCGTGTTTCCAGACGGAAACTTCAGTATCTGGTTAAGTGGAAAGGCTATGGTCAGGAGGATAATTCTTGGGTGACAGCATCTGATGTTCATGCTCCTGATTTGGTTCGTGCATTTCATAGTGCTCATCCAGATCGCCCTGGTGGTTCTGGTGAGGGTTCGGTGCCCCCTCCTTAAGGGGGGGGTACTGTTGTGAATTCTGTTTGTGGGCTCCCCCGGTGGTGTTTTATGGTAGTGCCACTTATTTGCCTTCTTCTATCCTTGATCACCTGTTGACACCCATTAGGGGAGTTTCCTATTTAAGGCTGCTTGGCTGCTGGTCCGATGCCGGCCAACAATGTATCAGTAGCATTCTGTTGCATTCTCCTGCCTCAAGATCCTGTTCAGCTAAGTTGAATTTTGTTTCTAGTTAATGCTATTTTTGTCCAGCTATTTGCAATGTGACTCTCTGTAGCTGGAAGCTCTCGTGGACTGAAATTGCCACTCCAGTGGCATGAGTTGTCACTGGAGTTTTAAAGTAATTTCAGGATGGTGTTTTTGAGTAGTGTTTTGAAGTTGACCGTGAAGTGACTCTTTCCTGTACTTCTGCTATCTAGTAAGCGGACCTCACTGTGCTAAATCTGCTGTTCATCCTACGTATGTCTTTTCCTCTTGACTCACCGTCAATATCTGTGGGGGGCTGCTATCTCCTTTTGGGGTTCATCTCTGGAGGTAAGGCAGGCCTGTATATTCCTCTGATAGGGGTAGTTAGATCTCCGGCTGGCGCGTGGTGTCTAGGGCATCGTAGGAAACACTCCCCGGCTACTTCCAGTGTTGTGTCAGGTTCAGGTCACGGTCACTTTAGTTCCCATCACCCGAGAGCTAGTCCGTTGTTATTTTGATTTCCCTGCCATTGGGAAAATCATAACAGATATCTATCCCATTTCTTAGACATTGAGATCGAGATCTTCAATCAGTTTTCTAAGATGCGAGTTTGATAGAATACATGCGATAATTGAATTCACATTTCATACAATGCAATATACATTTTTCACAAGTTGTAGAAGTCAGTTTGTTGTCTACCACCAGACAACCTCTTTAAAAGGGATTGTCTGAGAATTCCTTAAAATAAACAGTGAAGGACGTATACGGCACACTGCCACTAATTAGTTGCAGGGATAGAGTCCAACTCCAATAAATGGGAATCCGGCACTCAATTTTGATGCAATTTATTCAAATGAGTTAACAAGTTGTGTATAGACAAGGTTTGATGTTTCGTTCTCACCGACCTTCATCAGATATAGACTATAGAAAACAAAATATACATAGCTTAATGATATGACAAAAGTATATGCCACATTCTTTGACACAGATATAAACAGTTTATAAAAGTATGTTCATTCCGGTAATTTTTATCACATTCATATTGAGTCTGACATAACCTGTATAATCAAAGCAGAGAAACCATGAGCGCTTTTCTGAAAAAAATATACTGAGCAAAACTAAACAGTATGTCATAATAAATTTAGATTAATTTCTTATCCATTGTCATTGGTTTTCTGCCTTCTTTTTACACATGGCCCCCATATTATCTCCACGTCCCTTTACTGTTCTTGCCTCACCATCAAGACAGATCTTCAATATTGAAGATACAATGACGTGCATTGTGAACATTTTCTGTATTATTGATTATTTCAGACAACATTGGCTCCTTTTGTAGATATTTTAGTTACACAATCTTAAAAGGGGCTGAGATGAGAACAGAGCACGCATCCAGCTGCTGATGAATCTGGTATTTAGCAGTTCTCAAAATGCTTAACGTAGAGCTGATGGGCACTGGAGCAGAGCTGCGCAATATCAGAAGAATCCAAGAGAACCAAACATGACATCTCTAGCCATGCCCCCTGAGGAAGCAAAGACCAGCGAAACGTGCATTGGGGAGTTCGGGCCGAAGCATTGCCGCCACCGTTGAGCTATGATGGATATTCACAATTTTTTGTCCCATATTATTGCACTGTATACCCATGTGAGATACTATTCAGAATATGTGCATTAACCTATATCTACTTATGGTGTTGCCTATCTCATCTTTACTGTAGACATGTGTAAAACGAGCGGGTCATGCCATTTGAGCATAGATAATGTATATACCATCCCAGGTCTTTTCCCACATAAGATAAATCTACTAATACACTGGGATATACACCTGACACACCTCTGGCTAGTGCTGTCTCTTGACTATTGTAATTTGTGTATATCCATGTTTTGCATAAACCATAGTGATATTGTTTGTATTAATACATTAGAAGTGCTATGTCCTCCAGCAAATTACTAATTGACAGTGCTCCATGCCCTATGACCTGGGTTTGTCACTGATCACTTATATTTATTGCCCTCTTACTGTGCTTGTATATGAATTTTTCAATAAAAATTTTTTGTTTCTTTTTAGTCTTTTAAGTAGCATGGACTCTTGATTCTCCTTTTCTCTTGACTGCTTTTTGAGTTGCTACAAATTTAGGCATATCATGCATCACGCACACCAACACACACATATATACACACACATTGACATACAGTATATGACCTGAAACATCTCTAATTTTCTATGAATGTGCTGGATTAAAAACTATTAATTCAACACGTGAGCGCCAGGACCTTCTATTCATTTCAGTCTTAGTCCATGAGCACCAATGCCACAGTGAGCGCCGTCCTACCGTCTTGACGTCTTCATGTGATTATATGTAGACTAGATGGCAGCCCGATTCTAAAGAATCGGGAGTCTAGAATCCATATATACTTTATTTATTCAAATGTAAGAATAATACAATTAATAAATAATAGTAAGAAAGAACAAAAAATGGCTGCACTCACCAGCTCTTGACAATTCTTGTTATTTAAGGTACAGTTACACAGGATCCATGAACATGCTTATGAGGGGAGTGATGAAAGACATCAGACAACAACTTTGCGTGTTGTGGCAAATGCCACAACAACGGTTCTTTGCTTAAGAACAATAATGTAAATAATAAATAATATGTATCAATAACTATGTATATTGGTATGTTCTATGACATTTTAAAATATTTCATTATTATGTGGAAAAGCTCTTAGTTCCCATACTGGCGCATACTTGTGTGCCCATCAGGTATTTTCACAGTAATTTTACATCTGATGGGTTGGTATGAAACGTTTTTAATCATCTCTTGGGCTTAGCTAAGCCTTCATTTTAAATAATTCTAATAAGTACAACAGAAATAAAAGCCTTTTTGTGTATCCAAATTTTTTGTGTTTATTTTTACAGAAGTGTAAAATTTAAGAAATCAACGTTCATAGTACACCGATGGGCTAATATAAGCATGCCCATCAACCACGTCACGGTAGCCTTTGAACTGATGGGTCCTAACTAACTGATTCCTATTTCTTAATACTCAAACCTCTTTCACATCTGCATGTTTCTGATATTTGCAGAAGTAATGTTAAAAACAATACAACTTCCACACTTGGCACCAAAGAACTGACCTACAACACACTTTCAGCAAGTGCCATGCAATGTAGATGAAGCTTGGAGTTAACTTGCAGTAAATGCGGCAAACGCGGCTTCGACAATTGCATTAAATGCAGCCACAACAAAAATACTGGTAAGTGGAGATTTTGTGGCGAAAACTGCAGAAACCACATGTGCCGCACCTGCCGCAAGTGAAGTACAAATTCCGTATACATTGCATGCAACTTACAGCAAGAGTGGCGTGGGTCAGCCCTTAGGCAGGAAGTGCAGAAATAGCCTTTTTTCCACCATAAATTCTCCAAATAGCAGAAAAATGTTGATGTGAAAGCAAAATCTCTATTCTTTCCCTATCTATCTAAATATGTACCTATCTATATATCTATTTCTATGTACAGAACACACCTGGAGATAGAGATGTGTGTGAACAGCCATCCCACCCGTCTCTTACTTGTTCACAAAAACCTCACCCTTTTTAAAAACAAAATGAAATCTCTCAGCAGCTATACTGCTGCAGCTTCAAATACAGGTTCCTATCACCAAATACAGGCATTTGGATGATACACATCTTACATCTTGTACTTAATGTGTGTTCTACTTACCTATAAAAATATGTATTGATATATCATATTTCTAAATTTATGTAGATATGATAGTTATTAACCCTATATGCTAATGAGTACGTATGTTATATACGTATTTCCTACATAAGTACTTAAAATCTATATGTCTATGGCTACACTAATTTTTTTTTGTTTTTGTTTTTTTTCCTTATCTCTATACATAGAATTTGCCTATTGCTGTCTATGTTATTAGAAAAACTGAATAATGAAAAAAAAGAAAAGTAACTTTAAACTAAAATATTTTTGTAGATAATATTACGTGTGAAGACTTTAGTACTATCAGCCAATAATTGTCCTTGAAGTGGTGTATTAACCACTTTAACCCTCACATTGCAACATTGCTTCACCCTGGAAAAAGCAACATACAATTGACCATGGGCAAAAGCAGGTTCTGGTAGATAAATGCCAACTCGATGGAGGGTCTGGCCTTGAGATTTATTTATGGTCATTGCAAATGCGGGCTTGATAGGAAATTGTCTCCGTCTTAATTTAAAAGGTAATCCAGTCTCTGATGGACACAAATCAATTCGTGGAATGAATACCACATTTCCTGCTGCTGACCCACTAATTACTTTAGCCAGTATGATATTGGCATGTAAGGCAGTGACAATGAGCCGCGTACCATTGCAGAGACCTTTGTTCGTGCTCAGATTACGTAATAACATGACAATGGTGCCAATTTTACGTTTCAGCCGATGTGAAGGCATTCCAGTTGGTGTTAGTGAATTCAAAAACTCAAGTGGGTATTGATCGAGGTCATCAGCTTCATCAGGATCGATGGAATCATCACTGATATATTCAGTATAGTCACCTATCAATAAATCCATGACTTGGGAATTGACTTTCTCAACGTCCTCATTTTTTGGACATAAAATTGCATGAGATGCAGCTGTATTTATGCTTTCGGTGTCATTCACATCAATACAAAGATTATCTCCAAAAATTTCAATTATTAAAGAGCCAGTGCATACCATGTCTGGAGGAATTTCAATTACATCATCTCCAAGGTTATGTTCATTAGATAGTTCACCATTTCCCAGTTGAAGCAACCAACTGCTGTAGTGAGGATCAATGGAGCGCATGTTGTTAATAAGTGGCAGGCGAGTAAAATGTTGCCAGTGTTGTGAATATTTTATACAGCTCTCTACAACATCAGTTCTTGTCCCATGAGGGATGACAGGAAGACATTGTCTAAAGTCGCCTCCAAAAACAATCACTTTACCTCCAAACGGTGTTTTTTCTTTGTGAGCTACATTTGTTGTCATGACATCACGTAAAACTCTATCAATGACATGCAATGCATATTTGGATAGCATTGTGCACTCATCAATAATAAAAAGTTTAGTGCTGTGCAAATCTTTTGCTGCATCGGTATCATTCTTAATCCTGGAAACAGATGTTTCATTCACAGGAATTGGAATCCCATAAAGAGAATGAATGGTTCGTCCACCTTGTAGCAAGTTGGCGGCAATTCCAGTAGTGGCAGCAGGTGACACAATGTCTCCTTGTCCTCTTAGCTGATGTAGGAGTAGATGATATAGGTACGTTTTTCCGCTGCCACCAGGACCATCAAGGAAAAAACACTTTGCTGTAGAATTAGTGTCTTCTAAAGCTTGAGTGATAGCATCAAAAGCAAAAAGTTGGTCCTCATTTAGAGTAGCTTTCATTTCAGCAGCTGCTGATAACTCATAATCTTTATCATACTGTGGGAGGAGGTGTTGTTTCTTGACTGGACGTGGCAAATTAAAATCAGTATAAGTTTTGCCATGAGCTTTAAGAACATGTTGGACATCTGTCATAGCATAGCCTTCACAATTGACACACTCCAGAGTGTCGGAGTGGTATGCATAGCAGTAGTCTTCTACAAAGTGTTCCTTAAATTCATCCCATAAGTCCCGAGGTTTAGCTGGAGGACCAAAAATACAAATGTAGGCAAACATGTCACGTAGCTGTGCTGGCATGTTGAGAATACTGGCATCAAGTAATGTATTTCTCCACAGACTATCATCAAATAGTAAGCCAATAGCTAATGCCGCATCTTTGAAGGTTTCATGTGTGACTCCGTGTACAGTTTTTATGCTGTCAAAACTGGTTGCACCTTTGACATGTAACAATAACAATCTTAAATAGTAGCGTTCTTGGTCTTTCACACTGACAGTATACATTCGTCCAATCACAGAACCACCTGCTCGCTTTCTAACTTCCCAATAACCTTCTTTCCAAACATAGTTTTCGGGAATTTCACGGTATAAATAAATATGAGCATGATGGTCGTTCTGATTAAGCTTGAAGTAGGCCATAAGTGTAGAATTTTGATGGAGCTTTTGTTTGATGTTTCCAATAGAGTCATCCTCATGAAAATAGAGTGGCTGAGAATGCGGTAGATGTACAGCAAGGCGAATGATGCTATGAGATTGTTTATGCATTGGATATGAGAATATTCACCAAGCTGCCTCTGGTGCACTGACATATCTTGAATCCATGAATTGGTGTGTTTCATCATGTTGGATGTTAGTCTGGCAGATTTCAAGATTGGCTTTATCATGTCCTTTGTAGACGTATTTAAATAAATATTTCACAGCCTGAATGGAACCACAAACTTCGACATTTATATGGCACTTGTATTTTAATAGCAGGAACGGATTATATGGAACCACCCACGAATTGTCAATCATGTTAGAATGGTGTTGAAAAGATGGGCCAAAGTGTCTGCGATAAGTAGGATAGGCGTCCTTAGCTATGATGGTTCTTGGTTGCAAATCTTTAGGGAAACCTTTTGTACACTTCCCCAGATCCATACAGGGAGAATTTGGGTTGTGTTCTCCACACGGACCATGAATCATATGTTGGAGAACAATTTTATGGAGCTGAGGGTAGTGGGTAGGATTGGGAATTTCAGCCCACACTGTATTGTCTATGTCCTCCTCAGTCCTTAATTTGGAGTTGCTGTCCAGAATAATCAAAATGTGAGCGTGTGGAAGGCCACGTTTTTGAAATTCAATTACATGAACCATAGCGCAAACTTTCCCAAATAATCCGTTGTTAATGTCTTTTAAAAGTGCTTCCAGTTTTATTTTGAAAACACCAAATCAGGTCTATGTTCCACACGCTGCCAAGGTTCCAAATTCTCAGTAATCTCATTCCATTTCGGATTACAGGTCATGGTGATGAATAGATCAGGACGACCATATTTAGTCACAATAGCCATGGCATCCTGGTACCGCTGCTGCATATTCCTGGGACTGCCTTCAAACGAAGATGGTAAAATGACCGTTTTTCCAATGGGGATGCCCTTCTCAATGGATTTTTTCTGGAGATGTTCCTGGAGTACACAATAATCCTCTACTTTCAAATCCTTTTGGTGTTGACGGATATAATTTAGGCGATTTGCCTCGATTTTCACATAAGCATCCACTAAGTACTGCTGAGTGAGTTTGCCACCATTCAGGAGTGGATTAAACTGATTACGGACAGACAGCACATAGCAGTAATATTGCAGTTGTGTAACTCTGCGTGGACTTTGCCCTTGTTGCTTGAGGCCATCATGCCAGCCCTGGTCTCCGTAAGGGAAAAATAAAGGATAGAGTAAAGCATCTAAATTACTGTGTAGAATGCTGACCTGTTGTGTTCTTGGCGCCAAAGGATTTTTGGGGTCCGGTTGTAAATGTATTAAAATATCACGATTAAATGGTGGCTCTCCATTGTCATTTTCAAATACGACAGCAACTTCATTGACAGTTGGATTATTATATCGGCGAGGGTCTTGATTCCGATCTTGTTTAAGGGCCATGATGATATTTGGCATGAGAGTGCCATTAGCTTCAGCTTTAAGATGTTCTTCATGTTCCACATCTCGTAACATTTTGTAGGCAGCAACAAAGGGATTCACATTGTCTAACTGAAGAGCAATTATACTCATCAAAGTGGGATGACATTTTTGATTTTGTTCACAGTTTAAACGTTGTTCATTCGCGGTAGCGGTATCCAAAATATACAGTTGGGCATAAGCTGCAACATGATCATCACTGGGATGTAGGGTTCCAGTACGATGATATATTTGTCCATGTATACGGAAACAGTAAGGGCCATGTCCAGGTGGAGGGGATATATTGGCACCCATGGAGGCGAAAGCAAATGAGCTGTTAATACTACGAATATTTTCCATGAGATTCTTACTGAACTCACTCTCCCCTGTCAGCAATCGTTTAAAGACCTCGGGATATTGGGGTATAGGTATATGCACTTTACTCTTGTGACAACACAGAGTAAAATTTTTATCTGCTGGTATCTCAGCATTAAAATGTAATGCTTGACAATGTTCACATAAATAGTTCATAGGACCACAGGAGTGTTCTACTATGGTACTGTCATCATTAGTAAAACCTGTAGGATGTTGAGGTACAGGTTGTGGTAACGGAGCATTGGAATGTTTCTTTAAGCCAACATATATAAAGCGTGGACCTGGTAGAGGATCTTCACTGTCCACAGATTCAATCACTGAGGAGTTGGAAGGTGTATCGTGGTCAGGGTTTATTAATATGGAGGTGCAAGCGGTTTTTTTGTGCCGTTCACGGCGTGCACCAGCTGCATTTGGTAATGGTTTGTTTGTTGCCTTAGAAGAGTCAGGTGTGAAGCATGTCTTATAAGCAGACTTAACGGTGTACAGGCGACGGCGTTTATCATTTGGAGTGTAAGTAGGACAGTGTTTGCGCTTACGTGCAGATTTACCAACGGTTAAAGGAGCTTCAGGCTGCACACATTCTATGAATGGAGACAAAGAAGCTGTATTGTGGGCAGAATCTATGACTGAGGACGTGGAAATATTATGTTTGCAACGTTGAGAGCGTGCAGCAGCAGCTTTATTACGTAATCGATTAGTTTTGTCCTCAAAAGACTCATTAGTAATGCGTTTATTGCAAGCAGCATTAACAGTGTCCAGGCGCTTCTGTCTGTCCTCTGTAGTCTCGTTAGCACGCTGTTTGCGCTTACGTGCGGCATCAGCGGCTTTTCGCTCTGCGTCATTGGTATACTTATTATCAGACCTAATGTTACGTGCGCCATCAGCAGCTTTGGGCTCTGTCATTAGTATACTTAACAGTGTCCAGGCGCTTGCATCTATCCTCTGTACTCTTGTTAGCACGCTGTTTGCGCTTACGTGCAGCATCGGTGTCTTTTCGCTGTGCGTCATTGGTATACTTATTATCAGACCTGATGTTACGTGCGCCATCAGCAGCTTTGGGCTCTGTGTCATTAGTATACTTAACAGTGTCCAGGCGCTTGCATCTCTCCTCTGTACTCTTGTTAGCACGCTGTTTGCGCTTACGTGCAGCATCGGCGGCTTTTCGCTCTGCATCATTACCATACTTTATATCAGACCTGATCTTACGTGCGCCATCAGCAGCTTTGGACTCTGTGTCATTAGTATACTTAACAGTATCCAGGCGCTTGCATCTATCCTCTGTACTCTTGTTAACACGCTGTTTGCGCTTACGTGTGGCATCGGCGGCTTTTCGCTCTGCATCATTACCATACTTTATATCAGACCTGATCTTACGTGCGCCATCAGCAGCTTTACACTCTGTGTCATTAGTATACTTAACAGTATCCAGGCACTTGCATCTATCCTCTGTACTCTTGTTAACATGCTGTTTACGCTTATGTGCGGCATCGGCGGCTTTTTGCTCTGCATCATTACCATACTTTATATCAGACCTGATCTTACGTGCGCCATCAGCAGCTTTGGACTCTGTGTCATTACTATACTTAACAGTGTCCAGGCGCTTGCATCTATCCTCTGTACTCTTGTTAGCACGCTGTTTACGCTTACGTGCGGCATCGGCGTCTTTTTGCTCTGCATTATTAGTATACTTTATATCAGACCTAATCTTACGTGCGCCATCAGCAGCTTTGGGCTCTGTGTCATTAGTATCCTTACTATTAGAGCTCATGTTGGCTAAGCCAAACAGCTTTAAGCGTGGTGGTGGCAAACAACAGGTTAATAAGAGGCAGTGTCAGGTAGTAGAAAAATAGCCAGTTAATAATAGGCAATAGTTTTTTGCAGGAATACAGATATTAATAAATAGGCAGTTTATATTGCAGAGAAATTGCTGGGCAATAATGGACAATGTCCTTATGTGGCAAATAATAGAGCAATATACCCAGTGTGGCAAAGAAGAGGTTAATAAACGCCAGTCTCTCAGTATAACAGTCAGTGAATAATAGGCAATATATGGAGAAAACACCAAACAAAAGTTCAAAATTGGTGTGAAAATGTCACTGAACCACTTCACAACTAAATATATATAGTTTTGGTAAATGGTATTATCATTTTTTTGACGAAATTCGGCAGGAGCTTGAAGAGCGACGTCACTGGGACCGCCTCCACGCAGTAGAAACTTGCTGTGAGGTAAAAATTCAAAAATCACACCAAAATGGCGGGCGGAGTCTGTCACAGTACGGCACATTTCTGATTGGTCGCTCGCGGCAGGCGGCAACCAATCAGAAAAGTGCCGCGCACCACGAAGGCATATATCTTTGTCCACCCTGAGCGGGTGTAGGACGCTGGTGACGTCACTTATCTCCGGACATTATCTCCGGACAAAGCCACGGAAGTTGGCACAAATTCCCGGAAGTAGTATTCTAGGCAATTATATATTAGATTGTCCTGTCACCAGCCATGTGTACGATTATCGGCCAAAAGCCTCTCTGGAACCAATAATCACCCCATGTAAAGGTATCTTTATAAGTTAAAGATTCAGAATACTATGACTTTTATCATATCCTGAACAGTCAAGTTTTTTATGAACCGTTAAGGTTTTCTGGTTGAAGTAAAAAAAACTCTGAGTGTTTACAGTTTGAAACCATAAAATGTTGAAAAATTATGTCATTCTTGAGTATATCACTCAATGGTGCTCATAAACGTGTCAAATTTGATCTATAATATACTTTAATATACGTTACTTTAATCTTTAATATACTTAAGAACAGGGCCCCAGACATCACACAGGGGGTCTGAAACACTGCACAGTGGTCCAAAATATCGCTGTGCTCTGCCTGGGGCCCCATATGCTGCCTGGGGCCCCTGTGCTCTGACTGGGGCCCCATATGCTGCCTGGGGCCCCTGTGCTCTGCCTGGGGCCCCTGTGCTCTGCCTGGGGCCCCATGTTCTGCCTGGGGCCCCTGTGCTCTGCCTGGGGCCACTGTGCTCTGCCTGGGGCCCCATATGCTGCCTGGGGCCCCTGTGCTCTGCCTGGGGCCCCATATGCTGCCTGGGGCCCCTGTGCTCTGCCTGGGGCCCCTGTGCTCTGTCTGGCTCCCCATGTTCTGCCTGGGGCCCCATGTTCTGCCTGGGGCCCCTGTGCTCTGCCTGGGGCCACTGTGCTCTGCCTGGGGCCCCATATGCTGCCTGGGGCCCCTGTGCTCTGCCTGGGGCCCCATATGCTGCCTGGGGCCCCTGTGCTCTGCCTGGGGCCCCTGTGCTCTGCCTGGGGCCCCATGTTCTGCCTGGGGCCACTGTGCTCTGCCTGGGGCCCCATATGCTGCCTGGGGCCCCTGTGCTCTGCCTGGGGCCCCATATGCTGCCTGGGGCCCCTGTGCTCTGCCTGGGGCCCCTGTGCTCTGCCTGGGGCCCCATGTTCTGCCTGGGGCCCCTGTGCTCTGCCTGGGGCCACTGTGCTCTGCCTGGGGCCCCATATGCTGCCTGGGGCCCCTGTGCTCTGTCTGGGGCCCCATGTTCTGCCTGGGGCCACTGTGCTCTGCCTGGGGCCCCATAGGCTGCCTGGGGCCCCTGTGCTCTGCCTGGGACCACTATGCTCTGCTTGGGGCCCCATATGCTGCCTGGGGCCCCTGTGCTCTGCCTGGGGCCACTGTGCTCTGCCTGGGGCCCCATATGCTGCCTGGGGCCCCTGTGCTCTGCCTGGGGCCACTGTGCTCTGCCTGGGGCCCCATATGCTGCCTGGGGCCCCTGTGCTCTGCCTGGGGCCCCATATGCTGCCTGGGGCCCCTGTGCTCTGCCTGGGGCCACTGTGCTCTGCCTGGGGCCCCATATGCTGCCTGGGGCCCCTGTGCTCTGCCTGGGGCCCCATAGGCTGCCTGGGGCCACTGTGCTCTGCCTGGGGCCCCATAGGCTGCCTGGGGCCCCTGTGCTCTGCCTGGGACCACTGTGCTCTGCCTGGGGCCCCATATGCTGCCTGGGGCCCCTGTGCTCTGCCTGGGGCCACTGTGCTCTGCCTGGGGCCCCATATGCTGCCTGGGGCCCCTGTGCTCTGCCTGGGGCCCCATATGCTGCCTGGGGCCCCTGTGCTCTGCCTGGGACCACTGTGCTCTGCCTGGGGCCCCATATGCTGCCTGGGGCCCCTGTGCTCTGCCTGGGGCCCCATATGCTGCCTGGGGCCCCTGTGCTCTGCCTGGGGCCCCTGTGCTCTGCCTGGGGCCCCATGTTCTGCCTGGGGCCACTGTGCTCTGCCTGGGGCCCCATATGCTGCCTGGGGCCCCTGTGCTCTGCCTGGGGCCACTGTGCTCTGCCTGGGGCCCCATATGCTGCCTGGGGCACCTGTGCTCTGCCTGGGGCCCCATATGCTGCCTGGGGCCCCTGTGCTCTGCCTGGGGCCCCATGTTCTGCCTGGTGCCCCTGTGCTCTGCCTGGGGCCACTGTGCTCTGCCTGGGGCCCCATATGCTGCCTGGGGCCCCTGTGCTCTGCCTGGGGCCCCATATGCTGCCTGGGGCCCCTGTGCTCTGCCTGGGGCCCCTGTGCTCTGCCTGGGGCCCCATGTTCTGCCTGGGGCCACTGTGCTCTGCCTGGGGCCCCATAGGCTGCCTGGGGCCCCTGTGCTCTGCCTGGGACCACTGTGCTCTGCCTGGGGCCCCATATGCTGCCTGGGGCCCCTGTGCTCTGCCTGGGGCCACTGTGCTCTGCCTGGGGCCCCATATGCTGCCTGGGGCCCCTGTGCTCTGCCTGGGGCCCCATATGCTGCCTGGGGCCCCTGTGCTCTGCCTGGGACCACTGTGCTCTGCCTGGGGCCCCATATGCTGCCTGGGGCCCCTGTGCTCTGCCTGGGGCCCCATATGCTGCCTGGGGCCCCTGTGCTCTGCCTGGGGCCCCTGTGCTCTGCCTGGGGCCCCATGTTCTGCCTGGGGCCCCTGTGCTCTGCCTGGGGCCACTGTGCTCTGCCTGGGGCCCCATATGCTGCCTGGGGCCCCTGTGCTCTGCCTGGGGCCCCATATGCGGCCTGGGGCCCCTGTGCTCTGCCTGGGGCCCTTGTGCTCTGCCTGGGGCCCCATGTTCTGCCTGGGGCCACTGTGCTCTGCCTGGGGCCCCATAGGCTGCCTGGGGCCCCTGTGCTCTGCCTGGGACCACTGTGCTCTGCCTGGGGCCCCATATGCTGCCTGGGGCCCCTGTGCTCTGCCTGGGGCCACTGTGCTCTGCCTGGGGCCCCATATGCTGCCTGGGGCCCCTGTGCTCTGCCTGGGGCCCCATATGCTGCCTGGGGCCCCTGTGCTCTGCCTGGGGCCCCATAGGCTGCCTGGGGCCCCTGTGCTCTACCTGGGACCACTGTGCTCTGCCTGGGGCCCCATATGCTGCCTGGGGCCCCTGTGCTCTGCCTGGGGCCACTGTGCTCTGCCTGGGGCCCCATATGCTGCCTGGGGCCTCTGTGCTCTGCCTGGGTGTAGGACACTGGTGACGTCACTTATCTCCGGACATTAGCTCCGGACATTAGCTCCGGACATTAGCTCCGGACAAAGCCACGGAAGTTGGCACAAATTGCAGGAAGTAGTATTCTAGGCAATTAATCTCCGGACATTAGCTCCGGACATTAGCTCCGGACATTAGCTCCGAACATTAGCTCCGGACATTAGCTCCGAACATTATCTCCGGATATTAGCTCCGGACAAAGCCACGGAAGTTGGCACAAATTGCAGGAAGTAGTATTCTAGGCAATTATATATTAGATATCTGAAAACAAATGTATTATCTGAATAAAACTCATGGTCGTGCTACATCTTACTGATACAAACTTATGAAACCTTTTGCTTTACTGATACAATGTTCAATTGAGTTATTGGATTTTGTGGTCTGTTCACACGAATGTTTTTGTATCGAGATTTGAAAACTTGTCCAATTACCTTATGGAAACGATTTGTAGGAGTGGATCAGAGTACAATCTGTATATTTAACCTGCAAGTGTAATGTGAGAAAAACAAAGAGAGCGTCTTACAAAGTGGACATGTGGTGACAAAGAAAACCAATAAATCTATTGCACTTTATTATGTGTTGATCCGCCTGGGTCGGATCCCTGAAATATAGTAACAGTAGCACAAATCGCTGAATAAATTAATGCTTATCAGTAGCCGCTGCCATCTCTTATCTCTGTAATGTAAAAATCTGTCTTGACTGAATACAGATTTTACTCATGGATTGAGAATTTTGAAAATGAAAGATCAGTCCTGGAGGAGAAACGTGTGGATTCCCTTGATAAGATATATTACAAAGTTGCTTACTTTACTATTGATTTATGAAATAAAAACGGTTACACTTTCAAAATAAGAAAGTAAAAAAGAAAACCTAAATCATACTGACTTGGAGAATCATACGGTAATGTCATACTTACCGCTAGAACATTGCAAGAGGCCCCAAAAACTATCAGAATTGGGGGGTTTCACCACACTTGGATTTTTTTTCCCTGTTTTCCAGCGCATTGTATGGTAAAATGACTGGCATCATACAAAAATACAACTTTTTTCCTGGGGAAAAAAAAAGCCTTCATGCGGCCATGCCAATGAAAAAAAATAGTGGTGGACCTGGCGCAATTAGATCCCTAGATACTGCTGTGCGGAGCCTAAGTCCATACACAGCATAAAGCGGAGGGAACAGGTCTAGGCAAGTTGTTTTTTTTTCTTTTTATTATTGCCAGTCAGTACATGTGGGGGACTATGGGGCCATCACAATGGGTGTGTGGTAGGGCTGGTTGGACATCATACAGTGTGTGTGAGAGGGCCGTAGAAACACTGTGGGGGCCATCACACTGTTGGTTGTGAGGTCCTCATACTGTATGGAGGATCATACAGATGGAGGGCTGTGGGATCTATTAAACCGTATATAGTAGAGTTGTGGGGGCCATTAGACAGTGTTGGGGAATCATTCAATCTTATGGTTTTGATTACCTGCTATGGATGGGAATATACAGGTGCTTCCCACAAAATTAAAATATCATCAAAAACTTTCAGTTCTTCGATACAAAAAATGAAACTCATATATGATACAGTCATTAAAAACATTGATCTATTTCAAGTGTTTATTTTTGTTATCGCTGATGATTATGGCTTACAGCCAATGAAAACCCAAAAGTCATTATCTCTGGAAATTAGAATAATTAACAAAAAACACCTGCAAAGGCTTCCTAATCGTTTAATCTCAGCCAATCAGTTCGGCCTTAAGCTGCCCCTTCTCTCAAGTGGTCCCTCAGAAAAATTAATTGCCCCCTCTGCATAATATTTGTGGCGTATAGATAATTCACCTGAATTCAACAAGTTAACAGCACAGTTTATCAATCAGGAAATGTTTTATAGCTTTTTTTAACAGCCCAGTGCATTGGTAGAGAGCGTAGATACAGAAGCACATTCATGTCGAGTTTAACTACCAGTTACACGGCCTCCTCCTTAAATTGATTACATGGACTTTGAAGTCCTGGTGAGTGGATAATGAAAATCCAATTAAAATGCTGTGCCTTTTCTATTTGATTGAAAGGTTGAAAGTGTGAGCCATGTCTGGACTAAGGGTGCGGAATATAGAACATTGTACAGATATTTGACTATTGAAAATTTGGTGTATCTTGTAGCAAGAAAAATAGAATGCGTTCTGTCTAATTTCTTTTCAAGAGGTAGGCCCAAATTCATTGTTTTTTCTCCAGCAATTTGCTTTTTTATTAATCGTTTATTATGTCTGATTTATTCTTTATAAGTTTTTCTCGATTTTAAGTCCTTTTTTTATTTTTTCCCCAACAACTTTGCTTAACCTGATGTTTTTTGACAGATTAATGAAATGCAACTTTTTCCAAATGTTGCTTTTTTTTTTTCTCCTCATCTCATCTCAATCCTCACACAGAGTTAGGTTTCTGGAGGAGTTTTTATTTTGTCGAATTTGAAGACTAGCATGCAACATTGTGCAGGATGTAACACTGTGTATCAATTAAAATAGTAAATTTTAATTAAACCAGTTCTATAAAAAATATATATTTAAAAGGTAGAACTAAATACCACAGGTACAGATCAATTTTTGGGTGGGTAGACCTGGGAGTACAAATGGTCATCACAGAATAATATTTAGAATTGAGAGTCCTCAGTGGTTGATACCTTTTTAATGGCTAACTGAAAAGATGGTAACAAATTGCAAGCTTTCGAGACTACTCAGGTCTCTACATCAGGCACAGACTAATACAAATTTTGAAGAATCACATTTATACACAACACAGCAAAAAAGATAATGCAATGGATAAGACAAATGAGCTGAAGCAGAGCTATCATGGGAGGGGAATAAGCAGTTATGTCCATAAATATTGGAACATTTCATAGATAATGAGTGAATGTTTTATTGTCCTCTGATGCGCGATGCCCCACAAGGTCTGAGGCGCAAATTCCTTAATTGATGTAGAAGGACATAAATCCATGTGACACATTCATTCCTGCACTGAGTGTCAAAGGTCATCATCAGCTTATACTCCCAGACTCTTCTGTCTCTCTGAGATTTGAAATTACCCTTTAATACAAGTAATTTCATGTCCATGGTGCTGTGATCGGGGATACAAAAATGTTTGGCCACAGGTAGATCCATTCTTTTTTCTCTTATTGTGTGTCGGTGAGAGTTCATCCTTGTTCTCAGTTTTTGCCCTGTCTCCCCCACATACAGACCCCCAGTTGGACATTTGGTACAAATAATTAGGTACACCACATTAGAAGTGATGCAGCTGAAGGTACCTGGTATCTTGTAGTCCTGATGTGAATTGGGGATCTTTATCTTGTTCGTGGTCATTATAAATGGACAGGTTTTACATTTTTTCTGGTTGCAAGGAAAGGTTCCTGCAGCTGTTGGAGAGGACAGGGAGCTTCTGACAATGACACTTAGATTTGGGGGCTGCTTAAAACACAGTAGTGGGGGGTCTGGAAAAATGGATTGTAATCGGGCATCTTTTTGTAGTAAAGGTTGTAATTTCCGTGCAGCTCCCCTTAGCACCTCCAGATTTGGATTGTAGGTAACTACTAGAGGCACCCGGTTATTTTCTTCTTTAGTTTTGTAATGTAGCAGGTGATTCCTTGATATTCTAGTTGCTCTTGTAATTTGGTTTTTAATTGTTCTTGGATGGTAGCCCTGATTCAAAAAGGTCTTTCTGAGGCCACCAAGGTGTTCATCCCTATCCATGGGGTTGGAACATATACGATTGTATCTGATGGCTTGGCTGTAGACAATAGTTCTTTATTTGTTTTGGATGGAAACTGTCCCATTTAAGGTATGGTGGACAGTCGATTGGCTTCTGATACAGTGATGTTTATATTTTATTGTTCTGCAACTTAATGATGGTGTCCAAAAAGTTAATTTCAGTACAGGAGTAGTTGAGTGTCAAGTTGATGGTAGGATGAAATTGATTAAACTGTTCATGGAACATCTTTAGCTCTGACTCAGACTCCGTCCAGATGATTAAAATGTCATCAATGTAGCGTTAGTACACCAGAGGCCTGATGGGACATGAGGACAAAAAGTCGCTTTCAAGATTGGCCATGAAAAGATTTGCATACTGTGGGGCCATTTTACTTCCCATTGCTGTTCCAGTCTCCTGTAGATAGATCTTCTTGTCAAATTCAAAGTAATTGTGGGTGAGGATGAATTTTATAAGTTTCACCACAGAATTTGCATCAGTCCCTGTGTTTTCCAGGAACAATTTGCAGGCATTTAATCCATCCTGGTGAGGGATATTGGAGTACAAAGATTCCACATCCATGGTGGCCAGGATGGTTCCTTCTGGTAGAGGACCTATTGCTGATAGTTTATTCAATAGGTCAGTTGTGTCCTGAATGAAGCTGGGTGTATCCCTTTACCAGGGGTTTAAGAATACCCTCTACCCATCCAGATACCTGCTCAGTAAGGGTGCCCACACATGAGATAATTGGTCTTCCTGGATTTCCAGATTTGTGGATTTTGGGAAGCATGTAGAATGTCCCTATTCTTGGACTCTCTGGCATCAGCTCATCGGCTCTTATGGATTCGTTAGGCATACAAGATACCAACTTGTTTAGTTCCTTGTAATAGTCCTGTGTAGAATCCAACTCCAATTTTTTGTAGTAGCGTGTGTCCATAAGCTGTTTGCTGCCTTCATATAGCCTGATGTGTTCATCATGACTATTGCACCACCCTTGTCAGCAGGTTTAATGATTATTTCTTTGTTGGTTTTCAAAGACTGTATGGCCTTTCTCTCCTTGGCACTGATGTTGGATGCTTGTCTCCTGTTAGTATCTATGGTGGTGGATTTTATCAAATGTCTGAAGGAGTCTATATATCCAAATGAGGGTTGCGTCCAGGTGGAGGTGTCCACTCTGACCTCTTCTTGGTTGTTAGGATCCCTTTTCCTTCCTTTCCTTCCTTTCACAGAATAATATTTAACAAACAGGTAAACATAGTCCAAAAGTTATATAGTGATTTAGCATTATGCATGTTTTTATATTTGTAATTCCTAAATCACAAAAGGGTAAACAATCCTCACTGTATCAAGAGACCGTAATAGAAGAGGCACGCCACGGTATCACACATCATGGTAAAAGAAGATAAACCGCAAAGTTTCACAATGCAGCATAGGGTATTTATATGTATCTACTTTAGCAACAGCAGAAAACAGTGTACACACATGCCCAATATAGTATCCTGGACGAAGCATTTCCAAACAAAACGCGCGTCGGTTGTGTGGTGGGTTCCCGGGTTTTACTTTCAGCTAACTATACCTTTTTTACGTGTTCTGGTGTTTTAGTTATTTGATCCCATAAATTTAATGTGTGCCTATATTTTTTTAACATGTGGTTTTTGTCCTGACGAAGTTTGCAAACCCTGAAACATGTTGATGCAATAAACCGCAATCATACCACATCTGTCTACGGTCATACTTTGAACACTTGGCAGCATGGATTTTGAGTCAAACCCCTATCAGGTGAGTGGATTTCTTAACTTCCTACTCTTTTCCCACCAAATAAGACCCTGTCTTGCCCTTCTTATCTCTCCAGTATTTCCATTTTTATTTATGTAGATAAGTGGAGAAGACTGTCAGTCATTACAAGTCTCACACCTGTAATGCCCCATTTCATTTAGAATAAGGTATGGAGGCAGATTTCCAGGGAGATCTATGTCTGGCCCATAGATCTTAACAGCTTATTTACATATTAAGAAAATGTGAATTTCTCGGGATTTAGACATTGGATAGCAGATTACAAGATACAATTTAATTTAACTTCCTATGACTTGCATGTCCATATAGACTGCTTAGGAGGGTTGATCCTACTGTGACATGCCCTTTAAGTGGGTCTGAGTACAAGATGGCTCCTTATTACGTCCATATGTATTTAGTTGTAATAAATGGGGAAAGTCAAGTTCAGTTGATGCAAATTACTTTCATCTGTATCCATTTACATGTTTAAATTTATAAACTTATATAAAGATTTCACAAGAAAACTATAACTTTTAAGTAACTTTAATATTGAAATAATTCCTCTGACTTTCCACAACATTCCTCATAAAATATATATATATATATATATATATATATATATATATATATATATATATATATATATATATATATATATATATATATATATATATATATATATATATATATATATATATACACACACATGTGTCTTGCAAAAGTATTCAGCCCCCTGGAACTTTTCAACCTTTACCCGCATATCATGCTTCAAACATAAAGATACAAGTGTAAATTTTTGGTGAAGAATCAACAAGTGGAACACAATTGTAAAGTTTGAACAAAATTTATTGGTTATTTTAGATTTTTGTGGAAATTCAAAAAGTGAAAAGTGGGGCGTGCAAATATTATTCGGCCTCTTTACTTTCAGTGCAGCAAACTCGCTCCAGAAGTTCATTGTGGATCTCTGAATGATCCAATGTTGTCCTACATGCCTAATGATGATAAATATAATCCACCTGTGTGTAATCAAGTCTCCGCATAAATGCACCTGCTCTGTGATAGTCTCAGGGTTCTGTTTGAAGCACAGAGAGCATCATGAAGACCAAGGAACACAACATGCAGGTCCGTGATACTGTTGTGGATAAGTTTAAAGCCGGATTTCGATACAAAGTGATTTCCAAAGCTTTAAACATCCCAAGGAGCACTGTGCAAGCGATCATATTGAAATGGAAGGAGTATCATACCACTGCAAATCTACCAGAATACGGCCATCCCTATAAACTTTCATCTTAAACAAGGAGAAGACTGATCAGAGATGCAGCCAAGAGGCCCATGATCACTGGATGAACTGCAGAGATCTACAGCTGAGGTGGGACAGTCTGTCCATAGGACAACAATCAGGCTAAGTGCACATGTTGCAGAATTTCCGCAGCAATTCTGCAACTCCTGCTGCGGATATATCAAATGCGTAATTGGCATGCGTATTCCCGCTAAACACTAGCGTTTTGCAAGCGTAATTAGCTTGCAGAATGCTAGCATTTTCCAAGCGATCTGTAGCATTGCTTGGAAAACTGATTGACAGGTTGGTCACACTTGTCAAATAGTGTTTGATAAGTGTGAAAAACTTTTTACTATCGAAGCTGCCTATGCAGCATCAATAGTAAAAAGATATAATGTTAAAAATAATTTAAAAAAATAAAAATCGTGATATTCTCACCTTCCGGTGTCCACCCCAGCGTTCCTGATGCTCCCGTTCGCAGTAATGCATTGCGAGAATGACTTGTGATGATCTGGCGGTCTCGTATGACCGCTACGTCACCACAGGTCATTGCCGCAATGCATTATTGGGAACGTGAGCATTGCGAGGAACGGAAAGACAGCCGGGGACACCGTGGGTGAGAATATCACGATTTTTTATTTTACCGTATTTTTCTGACCATAAGACTCACTTTTTTCCTCCAAATTTTGGAGGAAAGTGTGGGTGCGTCTTATGGTCGGAATGTAGCATGTGGGGAGGGGGCAGCGGTTAGTGGGATCGCACTGTGATCCCACTTGCAGGAGGCAGAAAAATGTCCCAGCTGCCCGGAATCCAGCTCTGGGGAAACCATGTGGTCCCCATGATTAAAGTGCAGTGAATATTCATTAGCCGCTTCCCCGCCCACCTGTCAGCTGAGCAGTGAGCTGGGGGCAGCAAATGAATACACATGGTTTCCCCAGTGGTGGATTCCTGCAGCAGCTGGGGAGATCTGTGTGTCCAGTGGAGGAGGGGGCAGCAGCAGGGGCCAGAGGAGACAAGATCGCTGCATACCTGCCTGGCTGTGCTGGATGCTGAGGCATAAGGACCTGTGTGATGTCATGAAGAGGGCGGGCTGGTGCATCACATGATGGCACATAGCCCTCCCTCTTCTGATGTCATCACAGGTCCTTAAGACCCCCACTAGAATCTGCTGGCTTCCTCTTATGACCTGTGCTGTGGAAAGGCAACAAGATTGAGAGCTCTGTGTGTGCAGTCATGGGATGCTCCAGCTTTTCACCTCACCACAGTGGCTGGCTGGCACAATTAAAAGGTTAGTCTTTACAACACACAATAAAGTACTCTGCCACTCCTGTGGTGATCTGTAACTCCCAGCATGCCATAGGATCTGCAGGACATGCTGGCAGTTATAGTTCTCCCAATGGGATCTTAAAGCAGCACTCCAGTGTTATTTTTCAGTTCTGGAGTGGTGCTTTAAATATAAGCCCTGTGCCCCCATTCTTATACTCACCCTCCAGCGGCTTCATACAGTACTTTACAGACACCACACTGGTCCCGCAGCTTCCAACATAATAACTTACTATTATATATAATAACACCACATATAATAGTATGTTAATAAATTTTACCATATATTTTTTTTTTTGCTTTAAATATTTTTTTCCCTATTTTCCACCTCTAAAACCTGGGTGCGTCTTATAGTCTGAAAAATACGGTAATTATTTTTTTTAACAATTATATGGTTCCCAGGGCCTGGAGGAGAGTCTCCTCCTCCACTCTGGGTACCAACCGCACATAATCCCCTTACTTCCCGCATGGTGGGCATAGCCACATGCTGAAAGTAAGCGGATCAATGCATTCCTATGTGTGCGGAATCCCCTCGAATGAACGTGCTGCGATTTTTTTTCCAGAATTCGATTCCGCCGTGGATAAAACCGAAACATGTGCACAAAAATTGCGGATTGCATTCTAATAGGATGCTTTAATGTAAGCGTTTTTTTCGCTGTTTTATCACATTTTTCATAGCGAAAAATCCTGAACGTGTGCACACAGCCTCAGTCGTACACTGCACAAATCTGGCCTTTATGGAAGAGTGGTAAGAAGAAAGCCATTTCTCAAAGGTATCCATAAAAAGTATCATTTAAAGTTTGCAACAAGCCACCTGGGAGACACACCAAACATGTGAAAGAAGGTGCTCTGGTCAGATGAAACCAAAATCGAACTTTTTGGCAACAATGCCAAACTATATGTTTGGCGTAAAGGCAACACAGCTCATCACCCTGAACACACCATCCCCACTGTCAAACGTGGTGGCAGCATCATGGTTTGGACCTGCTTTTCTTCAGCAGGGACAGGGAAGATGGTTAAAATTGATGGGAAGATGGATGGAGCCAAATACAGGACCATTCTTGAAGAAAACCTGTTGGGAGTCTGCAAAAGACCTGAGACTGGGGACGTAGATTTATCTTCTAACAAGACAATGATCCCAAACATAAAGCAAAATCTACAATGGAATTGGTTCAGACCTCAATCCAATCGAGAATCTGTGGAAAAAGCTGAAAACTGCTGTTCACAAACGATCTCCATCAAACCTCACTGAGCTCGAGCTGTTTGCCAAGGAAGAATAGGCAAGAATTTCAATCTCTCGATGTACAAAACTGATAGAGACATACCCCAAGCGACTCACAGCTATAATCGCAGCAAAACCAGTGTGTTTAAGCAGTTTGTGTAACATCTAATAAATGTTGAAAATAGTAAAAGTTTGGTACGTAGTATTTTTGCTAAGAAAATAAAATTCCAGTAGCCATGAGTGAAACTTCAGAGAGACCTTTTCAGAGTGAAAGGCTAGAATTGCATTTCTGTACAGGGACCAACTATGGATAATGGGTGTATTGTAAGGGCCTGGAATGTCTGTACAAATGACCACACTAGTTATTTTTAGAGATTTCGGTAGAGCTGAAAATTCAAAGAGGCTAGCTTGTTTTATTCCCACGTGCAAATTTCACATCATGCTTACTCCAGTAGAACACATCCTGATTGGCCTCACAGACAAGCACAGCTCATGTCACTTCTGTACAGGAACCCAGAGAGAAAGTATGTCTGTTAAATACACATAAAATCCTTAACACTGGCGGAGTGTTTTTGAAAATGTAATTTTTAAACAAACCCTTTAATATCTTGCAAAACACATGGTTTATACATTATAATGTGTCAGATTCATATTTGTACAACGGAATGATAAGGTGCGTACGAGTGGGAACAAAAAAAGCTAGAGGTTGCCTCATTTTAGGGCCAACATGGCAATTTTCAATTTTGAGCATTTGGTAAAAATGTTTGTGTTTTAAATATTCCAGTTACATTCTTGATATTGTGTCTCCAGTCGTTTTCTTAATAACTTCCCAGAATTTCGACCTCATATGGACGTCCATTGCTGATTAGAAAGATTTGTCGGTTGATGTTTGTTGGCTCTAAACCAGCAGGAGTTTCTCTGCCGTATTTATGCAAAATTATCTGAGTGGTTAGGCTGAACTATTGAGAATGTGTGACCACTCGGTCAAAATACATTTAAGGAATATTCTAAGGAAATATTCACACTGAGTTTTTTGACATGGAGAAATCCAATGGTTTTCTACTTTTTTCCACATTTCTGGAGGGGACTTTTTTATTTGACCGTTTTTATCTATTTTTTAATGATTTTATAAATGTGAGAAACAGATTTTCGGATTGATTTACTATTTTATTGGTCATCAGTACAATTAGTATTATGTTATAAATCTGTGCTAGCTCATCAGACTTAGGGTATGTCTCCACGTTCAGGATTGCATCAGGATTTGGTCAGGATTTTCTATCAGTATTTGTAAGCCAAAACCAGGAGTGGAACAATTAGAGGAAAAGTATCATAGAAACATATGCACCACTTCTGCATTTATCACCCACTCCTGGTTTTGGCTTACAAATACTGATGGAAAATCCTGACCAAATCCTGATGCAATCCTGAACGTGGAGACATACCCTAAATGTTTCCTTCGGTTGCCAACTTCTGTGTTTAGTACTGTCACACCAAGGCCATTTCCAATGAGTATACTTGTGGTTCTTCTGATGAATATTCTGCTACACTTTCACATGTCTATTTAAACCTAATTATCTAATAAAATATAAAGACGTTCTGCAGAGATAATACTCTAAAATATTACAGATATAAAAAGAAAATATGAGAAGCAAAACAAACAGAATTTAAAGTCACTCAACGAAAAGTACGTTTTAATTGTTGATGAAATTAACATTATCTTTCCGTTAACAACTTCTGCTGCTCGCCCAAAGTTAATTGCTGGGTACTTGAACTTGTTCATGTTGGAACAGACAGCCATTTAGTGCCGCATCAAATTTACAAATTGGAAAAGCAATATAAACTATTGTTAGTCTGGAGCAATGCTCAACTTTATGTTCATTTAATTATTTTTTGAGAAATAAATATTCCAAAGAGAAGAAAGTAAAAACAATTGAAAAGAGTTATACAAGATTTAAAAATAAAACCTGGGACATAGATAAACAATTAAAGAGGCAGAAAGCTAGAAAGCAACAGAGAATGGAACCATAATATATAAAGACCTCTTCTACTTAAAGCGCTTAAGAGAAGAATCTAATGTTTGATTCCCTCTTTAGAATAGGTCACGGATTTCAGATTGGTGGGGATCTGACTCTCCATACCCCGACAGATCGGCTGATTGAAGTGGATCGCACAATATTTAGTTAGCTGGCCATTAATGGTAGTGTAAGCTCGCTCCAATACACTTGTATTGGTCTAAAGTACCATTAACAGAATAGCAACATTGCTTCTATTATTTGCTGTAGCAATTATGCCATTGTGAACAAAACCTTAGCTAAGGGTGGGTAATATTAGTTTTCACTGGGGCTGTGTACTTCTTCTCCCTGTATGAGATGACCAATCATAAGCAGGCAGCAACACAGCAGAAAAAGACACACCACAATAGCTTAGGCTTCTGACATTTCCCTCTCCATGGGTGGCACCATAATAACACCCCGGCAGCAGGCGCGCTGTCTGGGTGTTATGTTTGACTCCGATCTCTCCTTCACATCCCATATACAATCTCTTGCCCGCTCGTGCCGCTTACACCTAAAGAACATCTCTAGAATCCGCCCTTTTCTCACCATAGAAACAACAAAACCTCTCACTGTCACCCTGATCCACTCCCGCCTGGACTACTGTAAGGCTCTATTAATTGGCCTCCCCGTTACTCAACTTTCCCCTCTCCAGTCCATCCTTAATGCAGCAGCCAGGGTCATCCATCTAGCTAATAATTACTGGGACGCGTCCGCTCTTCACCAGTCGTTACACTGGCCGCCCATTTATTATAGGATCCAATTTAAAGTACTTGTTCTCACCCACAAAGCTCTCCACAGTGCGGCACCCCCTTACATCTCCTCCCTCATTTCTGTCTATTGGCCTAACCGACAACTGTGCTCTGCAAACGACTTTTGACTAACCTCTCCACTCCCGACTCCAAGACTTCTCCCGTGCGGCGGCAATCCTCTGGAATGCTCTACCCCAAGATATTAGGACCATCCAGAATTTGCATAGTTTTAGGTGCTCCCTCAAAACACATTTGTTCAGAGTGGCCTATCATGTTCCCTAATCAGTTATTTTATGTTTGTGTGTGTGTGTGTAGCCCATTCACTACTTCCATCTATCCCCCACCCCCTGAAGATGGCTGGTCCATCATTGTAAATACACACCTGTACTTTTTATCTCCCCCACTTCATTATAGATTGTATGCTCTCACGAGCAGGGTCGTCTTATTTTGCTTTAATTATTGTATTGTTAACATTGTTACTTATGACAGTTGTGTTTGAAACTGTTAAACTGTAAAGCGCTGTGGAATATGCCACCGCTATATAAATAAAGATTATTATTCTTATTATTTCCAGTGTGCGAGGTGTAAGAAAAAAGCTCTGATCTCTTGGTCTAACCTCCTGCATGATTAAAAAGTGCTGGGAGATTAGATCACAGATGACTAAAGGTACCGTTACGCTAAACGACTTACCAACGATCACGACCAGCGATACGACCTGGCCGTGATCGTTGGTAAGTCGTTGTGTGGTCGCTGGGGAGCTGTCACACAGACAGCTCTCTCCAGCAACCAACGATCAGGGGAACGACTTCGGCATCGTTGAAACTGTCTTCAACGATGCTGAAGTCCCCTTGCAGCACCCGGGTAACCAGGGCAAACATCGGGTTACTAAGTGCAGGGCCGCGCTTAGTAACCCGATATTTACCCTGGTTACCATTGTAAAAGTAAAAAAAAAACACTACATACTCACATTCTGATGTCTGTCACATCCCCCGCCGGCGTCCACAGGGTTAAAACTGCTTTCAGCAGGAGCGCTTGCTAATGCTGCGCTGCTGCCGAGAGCTTCCTGCACTGAATTTGTCAGCGGTGGCAGTGACAGCGGTGACGTCACCGCTGTGCTCTGCTTTACGGCTGGCGCTGAGACAGTCAGTGTAGGAAGCTCTCGGCAGCAGCGCAGCATTAGCAAGCGCTCCTGCCGAAAGCAGTTTTAACCCTGTGGACGCCGGGGGACGTGACAGACATCAGAATGTGAGTATGTAGTGTTTTTTTTTTTTACTTTTACAATGGTAACCAGGGTAAATATCGGGTTACTAAGCGCGGCCCTGCACTTAGTAACCCGATATTTACCCTGGTTACAAGTGAACACATTGCTGGATCGGCGTCACACACGCCGATCCAGCGATGACAGCGGGTGATCAGCGACGAAATAAAGTTCTGGACTTCTAGCTCCGACCAGCGATATCACAGCGGGATCCTGATCGCTGCTGCGTGTCAAACACAACGAGATCGCTATCCAGGACGCTGCAACGTCACGGATCGCTGTCGTTCTCGTTGGAAGGTTGCTCAGTGTGAAGGTACCTTAACACCTTTCAGATTACTTCTCTGTGGGGAGGGAGGGACAGCACAGCTGAGTTTAGCTGTGTCATATTACAAACCTTATCAGCTCCCCTAGCATTGTCCACTTTGCCCCCCCCCCTCAACACCACCCATCAGACTGCCTTTCTGGAGATGAGTCACACTCCAGACATAAGTGTGATCATTGACACATCTCTGGACACAGGGTGTGAGATAAAGGAAAGCATAGGAGATCTGACCATACTGGGACAGGAGGAGAGCTCATAGGAGTAATTGTAATTTGACAATGCTAAACTCAGCTGCAACTTCTAATCATGCAGAAGGCTAGACCATGCGATCAGAGCTATATCATTACTAGTGATGAGTGAATACTGTATACTCGTTACTCGAGATTTCTCGAGCAAGCTCGGGGGTCCTCCGAGTATTTTTTAGTGCTCGGAGATTTAGTTTTTCTTACCGCAGCTGAATGATTTACATCTGTTAGCCAGCATAAGTACATGTGGGGATTCTGTAGCAACCAGGCAACCCCCACATGTACTTATGCTGGCTAACAGATGTAAATCATTCAGCTGCAGCAAGAAAAACTAAATCTCTGAGCACTAAAAAATACTCGGAGGACCCCCGAGCATGCTCGAGAAATCTCGAGTAACGAGTATATTCGCTCATCACTAATCATTACATCTTACATACTGAGAAACCTAAACTGTGATAGGGGTGTGGTCTTTTTTGTGCTATGTTGCTCCCTGCTTATGATTGGGCAACTTATAGAGGGGAAGAGGTACACGCACCCAGTAAAAACTTTTAGAACACCTTCTTGAAAAAGTTAAGTCATTAGGTGCCGAATACTTTGATAAATATCTCTGTATCGTAGAGACTAAATTGAAAAAAAAATGTATTATTCTACTCTGCAGTCACTATTACATTGTATATCCAGTTCAACATGAAAAATTTTGTGAAAGGTCCTCTCCAATTACCTAGATATGAATCACTTAAATAATGTAGTAATTTAAAAGTAAAATTCCACTAATACGCAGTAAACTCGTTTACTTCAGAAACTGTCATAAAACACTTTAAAAACTTTCAACATTTTGGCGCAACAATTTCACGTTGACTACAAACTTTGTAACTGGACCAATAATTTGTGCATCATTATTGCCTGGCATTATGACCACTAATCAACCATTACTCCGAACTATGAGCTGATTTTTTCACTTTTCCTATTTGGGATTCATGTACTGATGTTGGTTATGGTGATATCTTCATGTATTGATTGTGGTTCTGAGAATCTATTCTTTTATTAAAATAAAGAAATTAAAAAAAATATTTGGTATAACCACACCCATTGGTCTATAAAAATATAAAACTAATTAACCCATATGGTAAGGAGAACAAAATCAAAATGGCAGAACTGGGTTTTTTTTTATTTTGTCACCTCAGCTCACAAAAATATGCAGTAAAAAGTGATCAAAACATTGCCTGTACCCCAAATTGGTACCAATAAAAAACGTGAGATCACCACACAAAAAAATAAGCCCTCAGCTCCAGGGATGGAACAATAAAAATGTTACAGGTCTCAAAAAATTGCAACACAAGTTTTTTACAAAAACAAAAAAAGAAAAAAATATGAAAGAGTTGTATTGCTGCAATTGCACTGACCTGGAGAATTATGTTCACAACTCAATTTTACCATACAGTGAGCACTTTTAAAGCAAAACCGAAAATGACAGAAATGTGTTTACTCATTGCAGGTTTATATTGCACTGAGGGGAAGGGTGACATTTCAGTTCTTCCAGCAGGCAGCATTCGGCCAAGTACACACTTATGTTTATGACAATTTGATGATGGGATTTTTTTCAGTAGTGTGGAGGAAGTTATACAGCAGTTGTAATCAGCATAGTGTCATGCCTCGAGATTCGATCCAGCAGCCCTGTGCATTTCTGTCAGCGTGTCTCCCGCTGATACACACCACATTTTGTTGCTGTCCGGGTGCTGATTACCTTTTCTCCATTCCTTTGGCTAGCAGGTGTTTTCCATTTGCTATCTAGACTGTCCTGTCCCTCTGCAGGTGCTCCGATTTAAACCTCTCCTCTGTTTGTGTTCTCTGCTGGTGACAGTTTTCATATAGATGTTTAGACATTCTGTTGTTGTTAAAGCCTGTCAGGGAATTTCCAGCTAAGGGTAAGTTCACACAGGGCGTTTTTGCTGCTTTTTTTTTTTCTGCAGCAAAACCTGATCATCTTGGCAGGAAAGAAGCTGCGTAAAAAATGCAGGTTTATGTGCGTTTTTTGTTGCGTTTTTTTTAATTTCTCTTTGTCCATGCTAGTGTCCTTGAATTTTCAGCAGCAAAAACGCAGCAAATAATGATACCTGCATTTTTGCTGCGTTTTCTTCAACACCCATTCAAGTCAATGAGTGAAAAAAACGCAGCAAAAAAGCTGAAAGAAGTGACATGCTCTATGTCCAAAAAACGCAGCAAAGCGCAAAATACTGATCAAACAAAAAACCAATGTGTGTGCATGAGATTTCTGAAATCTCATAGGCTTTGCTGGTATTGTAAAAAGCAGCTGAAAATTAGCATAAAAACGCAGCAAAAACACCCTGTATGAACTTACCCTAAGGATTTTTCTCTTTGCTGTTTCTGCACTTTACTCTGCACCTATCTTCTGTTGTGTGCTAGGAAGTAGGTGGCAAATTATCTATCAGTACATTCTTTATTCTTATTCTTCCATTTCATGATTTTTCTACTCACTTGGGATCTTTCCTTTTTCAGCACACTTTCCCTTTTGCAGGTAACTCACACCCTGCTCTGTTCTCCGGTTCTTTAGGAGGAGCGTGAAGCAATGGCCTTTTAGATCAGAGTTGCCATCTTCTAGTCTGTGGTTAGGGCTTTCTCTTCTCACATAGGAACCACTAGTGACTGCAGGGTCAGGATCTCTAGTCTGTACAGGAACTGGAATGGTCTTTTTTTTTTCAGTATATTACCTATTAACCCGAGCGAGTTGCTATACAAGCACAGCACATAGATCGGTAGTTTGTGTAGTTTCTTCTGATTTCTTTTTGTTGCTTTTATATGTATAACATTTTTCAGTGAACAGGTTGATAACCCTCTCTGCAGTGTGTGAAAGGGAACAGATGTAGAAAATAATGTTCTTCTTTTGCAACTGTATCTGTGCATTAATTATTACTAATGACGAAATGTTAAAAATCTGTAATTCAATGCTTCTTGCTTATCTATTCAAAATGCATTGCCCTGTCCTGCATTTCATCTCTAAAACGTTGCCATTGTACCACCAGAGGTAGATGCCCCTCAGTTGCACACTATGTTATGCTAAAAAGGCAAGATATAAGAAATTGTAGCTAAAGCTTCAAACCTTAGTGCATAAGAAGGACAAATATAATTTAAAGGATATTTCTTGTGTAATCTCAGTGCACTCTGCCTTTCATTTTTGCAAAGAACTGTTTTCTTTGTTGTCTATATCTTATTTTTTACTTTTCTTTTTACCGGTTGAATTGTTGATTCATGAGGTCTAGCCCCTTAAAAGGATCCTGTCACCAGGTTTGGCCAATACGAGTTACAGCCACCACCTTTCAGGGCTGATATACAGCATTCTATAATGCTGTATATAAGCCCCCTGATCCGACCTGTAAGAGAAGAAAAATAACTTTTATTATGCTCACCTGTGGAGCGGTCTGGTCCGATGGGTGTTGCTCTTCTTGGTCCAGTGCCTCCCATCTTCTTACGATCCCCATCCTCCTGCTTGCTTCATGTGGATGACGCGTCTCTGCGTCATCCACGCAGGATCCCCGTAATCGTGCTCCTGCGCAGGAGTACTTCTCTGCCCTGTTGAGGGCAGAGCAAAGTACTGCAGTGAGCAGTCATCGGGAAAGGTAATTGGGGCCCAGAAACCTGTCTAATAAAGCTTTTGAAAATATTGACTATCTCAATATATTCATCGGCAGCGCATCCACTGACACTTCACCCGGATCCTGTGACAATCCTCATCTACCCATACATCATTGGTTGGGGAAAGTCTGGAGGCCACCATAAACAGTTTTTTTCATTGTCTTTGGGGGACTTTATTCCACATGTCCTCATCATGACCGCCCCATATCTTCCTTTTTTCTACTCCAACTCTAACTGAATTGGCATTATTGGAAGCTATATGAAGCATCACAACCCATTAGAAACAGCCAGCAATCTGATCAACTTGCACTGAATCCTTTCGCCTTGAAATGCTTCATAGAAAACTGTCATTTAACTCAAAAATCTATTTTGTCACAATCCCTCAATAGTTTTCATCCCAGGAATTCACAATTGTCATTTTACCATAATGTCTAGATTACAGTCATATGTTCATCAACAAATGTTTTTACAAACAGCCATCTATGTATGCTCTCTTAGATCACCTTCACTTGTCTGTATATTATTGTTACCAGAAAAAAAACGGTACCAGTGTCATCAGTATTTTGGATCAGTGAGCCATCAGTGTTTCACCCATGTGCCATCTGTTTTTTTCCGGTATGACTTAAGATACATCAATTCCAAAGCTTCTCCTATACTTTACAATGCTAAACACATACAGCAGAAGGATGACACACGGATGAAATCCGTGTGCTGTATGTCTTTTACACGGACCCATAGACTTTTATTGGTGCTTATCATCTATGCTGCTGGTAAAAAATGGATGACACATCTACTGGAAAAACAGGCATGTGAAGGGGGCCTTAAACAAAGACGGATGACAGTCACGGATAGGACCGCCCACTGGGCCGAAGGTCCTAGAAAGAGAAAAGGTTTAAATGCTGAAAACACAGGTTATACTGAATGTTTTCTCACAAAACTACATATTAATCTGTACGGACCGGTTCCTTCTCCTCTATAACATGGGGTCTGCAGATTGGACGGCATTTTCATGGTGAACGGTTCCCTTTAAAATAAATCCCAATAACTCGCAATTTGACACTCGCCACTTAGCCTAATACTAGGCTCATACTTCCTGTTCTGTAAGGAATAAAGAATGTTTCACTATCTAGTTTCAATTATTAATGTACATTCTTATTATTATTTAATTATTATTAGTGGTACATTCTCTTTCAAATAGTTGTGCTGCTTACTGCAAAACAAGTGATTGATCTTTGATGCTTTGAAGCTACTTCTGTTTGTTCTGTCGGTCGTGTAATAATGTTATAATGGCTGTTGGGTTCAACTAGACTCAGCACAACCCTTACTATAACAACTCACTCTGGAAAGGGAATGATTTAGTGTAAAAAAATGTATTTTAGGGCAGCCCTATGTTTCCAGAAAAGATCAACTAAAATGCAAAAAAAATAAATGTTACTTTGTTTTTTTTTGTCCTATAGCCCCAAAATAACCTGGACCTGAACTAGTTAAGTTACTAGGCACGAAGGCCTTTTCATTTTCCTTTGAATTTCTCTGAATCAAACACTTGGAAGCATTTCGAAGTAACATTGAGCTGTGAATAGAACAAACCCACAATCATCCCACATTCAGTTTGAGAGATCATGTTCTATACCCACTCTGTCTATAATCTTCAACTTTTATATTCACCTTCTTACACCCTGCAGTGATCGGATACCACTAACATTTGTGCAATAACTGCTACACTATAAGGACAAAAGTATTGGGACGCCACATTACACCAACAGGAGCTTTTCTGACATTCCATTCCAAATCTATAGCCATCACTATGGAGTTGGTCCACGTTTTGCAGCTAGACCAGCTTATACTATTCTGGGGAGGCTTTCTGCAAGATATTGGAGGTGTCTATATTTTACCCATTCATCCAATAGAGTATTAGGTCAGACATTAATGTTGGATCGTGATTTCCATTCTTTTTCATTCTAAAGATGTTGGATGGGGTTGAGGTCAGGGCTTTGTGTGGTCAGTCAAGTTTTTGACCACCAAAGTCTCCCACCCAACTTTGTCTTGTAGCAAAGTCAGATAGGCTATGGTTAAATCCCAATTCTACAGGCTCTGATTAGGTTCTCCTGGCTGGCCCTGCATATAACTAGGCTAGATGTTCACCTCAGGGGGAAGCTGACCAGAGTGGCTGTACAGAGAGACAAGTCAGAATCCCTCTCTGAGAAGAGTCTGCACAGGCCGTGTGCAGAGAACCGCAAGTATCAGTGGTTGTTATGAACAATAGTGGATGTGTTTGACCAAATGGGTCTAGCTCAGCCGTGTGTGAGTAGCCAGGGTCTATTTTGTTTAGTTGCCTGGACAAGGCTACAAATTGTGTTTATGGTTTTGTTTTGGTACTGTGCAACCAGTGGAAATAAACATCACATTGTTTTGACCAAAGAATCCAGTGCCTGTGTGAACACTACTTAATGCCTACCTGACAGTTTTTATGGACGCTATGGCAATCTGATGGACAAATCTGGGTTTGCTGACTGCATTGTGCCAACTGTGAAGTTTGGTGAAGGAGGGATAATGCTTTGAGGTTGTTTTTCATGGATTCCCTTAACCCTTTTGAGACTTAGTCTGTTTTCACCTTCATGACCAGGCCAATTTTTACAATTCTGACCACTGTCACTTTATGAGGTCATAACTCTGGAACGCTTCAATGGATCCTGGTGATTCTGAGACTGTTTTTCATGACATATCGTACTTTATGATAGCAGTAAAATTTGTTCAATATGACTTGCGTTTATTTGTGAAAAAAAAAGGAAATTTGGTGAAAATTTTGAAAATTTCGCAATTTTCAAACTTTTAACTGTTATGCCCTTAAATCAGAGAGTCACATCACACAAAATTGTTAATAAATAACATTTGCCACATGTCTACTTTACATCAGCACAATTTTTTTTGTTAGGAAGTTATAAGGGTTAAAAGTTGACCAGCGATTTTTCATTTTTTCAACAAATTTTACAAAACCATTTTTTAGGGACCACATCACATTCATATAGGGGTCTGAATGAAAGAAAATACCCCAAAATGACACCATTCTAAAAACTGCACCTCTCAAACTACTCAAAACCACATTCAAGAAGTTTATTAACCCTTCATGTGCTTCACAGGAATTTTTGGAACGTGGCAGGAAAAAAAACCATTTACTTTTCTTTCACAAAAATTTTCCTTTAGACCTAATTTTTTTTACTTTCGCAAAGGTAACAGGAGAAAATGGACAGTACATTTTGTTGTGCAATTTCTCCTGAGCATACCGATACCCCAAATGTGGGGGAAATCTACTGTTTGGGCACACGGCAGGGCTCGGAAGGGAAGGAGCGCCATTTAACTTTTTGAATGCAAAATATGCTTGAATAATTAGCGGTTGCCATGTCGCGTTTGAAAGCCCCTGATGTGGCTAAACAGTGGAACCCCCCTCCCACAAGTGACACCATTTTGGAAACTAGACCCCTTATGGACCTTATCTAGATGTGTATTGAACACCTTTAACCCACCGTTTGTTGTGGTGATGTCTGTGATTCCCCGCACCTGCCGGGTCTATTGGGGGGACAGACACATCACCTCCGGGAATCACACCGAGCAGATCAGCGGGATCACAACACAGTGTATCTGTTCCCTGCAGACCATACCTCCATTCGGTAAGAACTTATGCACGGTCGTGCCTATCACCTATTGTCATATATATTGTCATATATATTCATGTGGTTTTTGGTTTTTGTTAGCCAGGTTCTGTTTGTATCACCCAAGCGCGGTATCAGTTGTTATATGTATTTGTTTTCATAGAAGTGGCACATTCTTTGGTGTTACCAGCAGCTGGGTGATTCCATTGGTTATCCCCACTCAGGTAGTGGGCATTAGTGGCGAGCGCCAGTGTTATTTGTATATTCATTGATGTCTGTGATCTGCTTGACTACATGATGGGTAAGCACTGAGCTGTTATTAGCTTTATATGGTGGCCCCAGCGATCGATCCTTCTATTGTGAACCCATTACCCTATATGATTTCTTTTTTTGACTTCCCACCACTGCGCTCTCTTTTTTGCTTGGTATATCCGCTCTGTGGATACTTCATATATGTTTTCTGTTTGTTTATATGTCTTTTAACATTTGTTCAATAAACTTTATTGATTTTATTTTTGAGTAATAGTGGTTTATGGATACTCTGTATCCATCTTTAGGTAATATACAATTTGTTGTGCAATTTCTCCAGAGTACCCCGATACCCCATATGTGGGGGAATACTATTGTTTGGGCGCACAGCGGGGCTTGGGAAGGAAGGAGCGACACTTGACTTTTTGAATGCAAAATTTGATGGAATAATTAGCAGTCGCCAGGTCATGTTTGGAGAGCCCCTGATGTGCCTAAACAGTGGAAACCCCCAACAAGTGACACCATTTTGGAAACTAGACCCCTTATGGAACCTATCTAGATGTGTATTGAGCACCTTAAACCCACAGGTGCTTCACAGAAGTTTGAAGTTGATATTGAAGTTGACATCGGCCCCCCGAGGAAGATGTAGTGAAATGCGTGTAGGGGCTCGTGTTCACATCATGGACATGGGTAAGAACTCTTAATGGAAACACCAGCCTTCCTATTGCACTGATTGCGCGTTCACTGTCTGACTTTGGAAAAACTCATGATACTTTAGCTATCGTACTTATGTGGGAATAGGGAGCTTGCTACCCCTTATTATGAATTATTGCACTGTCACTTTATATAGAATTGTATTCCTTTAAAAGGGGATTTTTTTATATTCTGATTGTTCCTTCCTATGCTTTGGTGTTTGTGATGTGACATCATTTTTTGGTGTACCTGTAACTGCATTCAAGTGTCTCTGCTCTGACAATTATATATTTGTTACTAATTGTCTTTTTAAACTATTTTGCTATTAAATTTTTTATTATTATAATTTGATTGGTGGTTGATAAGCTCCATATTTATTTGTGTTCCCACAGACATTTATAGAGTAGAGCCGTGTAAATAAAACAAAAAAATCACGTTTATCCCAAATCTTTTTTAGATCCATATTTTGTATTTTCACAAAGGCAAAAGGAGAAAATGGACACCAAAGTTTGCTGTACAATTTCTCTTGAGTTCACCGATACCCCATATGTGGTTGAAAACTACTTTGGAGGCACAGTGCAAAGCTCAGAAGGCAAGTAGCACCATATTACAGTGCAGATTTTGCTGCACTTGTTTGAGGGTGCCACTTCACATTGACAGAGCCCCTGAGGTGCCAGGACAGCAAAAGCCCCCATAAGTGACCCTATTTTGGAAATTATAACCCTTTGGGAATTTATCTACAGATGTAGTGACAAATTTTACTCCATGGTTGTTTTCCAGAAACAGGTAGCAGTGGATGTAGTTGAGTGAAAATTGCAAACTGCCATTGTAGTCACCAGTACATTATGCCCAGCCCGTGATTCTAGAGACACGCACCTGTAAGTTAGGTGGGATCTCAAAACTACAGAAATGCCAAACATGTGGGGCTATATGTGGTTTAGGCACACTGGGGCTCAGTAGGGAGGGGGGTCATTTGGATTTGGGAGCGGAGAATTTGCTGAATCTCTTTTGGCGGGTGAGGAGCCATTTAGCTTTTCAGAGCCTTTATGCTACCAGTAATGTGGAAGCCCCATATTTTTCCGTTAACAGATGACAAATCTGAGTGGGGACTTGCTTTTTTTTGTGAATTGAGTGGAAGCTTTAATTGAGAACATTTTACATAATGTTTGGGAACACAGTTATCCGGCACTGTACGCTGACAACTTGGGAGTTTCCAGCTAAATCTCTGAGTGACGTGATTTAGATGAAACCGCCGATGGATCCATTCACTATAATGAGGCAGCAGAGTTACTCTGGACTCCGTCTGGCCTCTGTTCAGTGGTGTCCTTCTTTTCAGAAGTGCACAAAACTGTGGCTGACGGCACTTTTATGCAATCCTAAAAAGACGGACACCGCCGGTTAACAGGTCAGCCCGCGTCCAGTGCCTCCATCTGCCTCATTATAGGGAACCTTCTGCCGGAGGTTCTGTCTGAATCACGCATTTCAGAGATTGACACTGACACACCGATGTAAGACCTCAGCATAGAGCGCAGGATAAATGTGCGCTGAGCCTTACTGCGATCTTTGGGAGGCTGAATGAAAAAATCAACAGCAGGTGAAGAATTTCTTTTATTTATTTTTTATGCTGTTCCTCGTGCGGTATAAGTGATTAGGTGACTTTATTCTTTGGGTTGGTGCGATTACAGCGATACCAGATTTATATCGGGTTTTTATGTTTGGTTGCTGTCACACACTGAAAGACGCTTTTTATTGCAAAAACTATTTTTTGCATCACCAATTTTTTGAGAGCTATAATTTTCTCATATTTCAGCCGACAGAGTCAGGAGAGGGCTTGTTTTTTGCGGGCCGAGCTGACGTTTCTAATGGTACCATTTTCGGGCACATTACATTTTTTGATCACTTTCTATTCCGATTTATGGCAGACAAAATGAACAAAAACCAGCAAATCAGGATTTTTTTTTTTACCGTTCCGTGTGTAGTTAAATTGGTAAGGCAGCTTCATTCTTCGGGTCAGTACGATTACAGCGATACCTCATTTATATTATACAGCTGACACCAGCACGTGATCGCCGAGGCACTCAGCATGAGGATGTGGCGATCATGGCGCCGTACTAGTACTGCTCTGGTCACAAATGCACTTCCTGCATAGCAGTACTAGAATGGCGAAGGTCATGAAGGGGTTAAATACGGTGAAGGGAATTTGTAATGCATTAGCATACCAAGACATTTTTGACAATTTCAACTGGTAAATGTTTGGGAAGGCTCTTTTCTGCTCCAGTATGACTGTACCCAGTGCACAAAGCAAGATCCATAAATACACGTTTTGATGTGGAAAAACTTGACTGACTGCCGTGACCCCATTAAACACCTTTGGGAAGAACAAGAACTGTGATTGTGGGTCAGGCCATCTCATCCAATATCAGTGTTTGATCTAAAAGATGCTCTTGTGGATGAATAGGCAGCAATTCCTACAGACAAAATAATGTTGAAAGCGTTCCCAGGAGATTAGAGATGCAATGGGGAAATCAAATTCCATATTGCTATCTTTGGATTTAGAATGGGACATTTTAAAAGCTCCAGTAGGTAATGTATAATGTGTAGGTGTCCCAATACTTTTGCCCTTATAATGTACCTTCTGAAAAGTTGGGTTAAACTGTTGTCTTGTCTACCTTCACAGGTGTTCGTTATGTTATTCGTGTTTCATGATTCCCACTCCCACACATTTGAGTGCACTGCCCCTATGTTTTGTAATATAACATTACCTTAAGGCACCCAGCTGTTTCCCCTCTTAAAAGCTCTGTGGACATTGCATGGGGAACAAATAGCAAGGGGCTGCTACATTATACATCCTTTTAGAACTCATCCTCAGAGGCACAACTTTAAAGGGAACAGGTCACCAGAAAAAAATATTAACCTGCAGATAATGGGGTTAATAGCGTTATTAACCTGCCTTGCGCCCACACTTAGCCATATGCTACTGGGAGAAAACGAACTGTATTCCCCTCACAGCGTTCCAGTTTCAGTCATGGGGAAGGCGCCGGTTCAGGCACCACTCTGAGTATACGGAGCGGCGGCTGTAACTGCGCCCCATCCCAGACTGACATGGTGGCCGGCTATCAGTCAGGGACGTGACTGAACCAGGACACTGTGAGGGGAATAAAGTTCATTTTCTCCCCACAACGTTCGGCTAAGTGCGGATCCCGGGCAGGTTAATAACACTATTAATCTGCAGATTAACCCCATATCTGCAGGTTAATAGAGGATTTTTTGGTGACAGATTTACTTTAAAGTCTAGTCGTCTCAACATACTGTACCCATCATGCATTCATGTAAACAATTAAAAGGGTTCTCCAGAAACTGAATAAAAAGAAAATAACTAATGGAAATATAATTATAAATAAAATCTTAAATACCTTTAATTAGCTAATCACAGTGGTTTTGTCAGAGGAGGCAATTATAAATTTAAAACGGATGCTGCCTTGTCATACTAAGGCCGGCGTCACACAAAATACGGTCCGTTTTTTACAGCCGTAATACGCAGAAATGTTCCCAAAATAGTGATCCGTATGTCATCCGTAGGCAGGGTGTGTCAGCGTATTTTGCGCATGTCATCCTCCGTATGTAATCCGTATGGCATCCGTACTGCGATATTTTCTCGCAGGCTTGCAATACCGACATCTAATGGATTTATGTGCTCAAATGTTCGTTAAAACATATATACAGTGTATATATATATATATATATATATATATATATATATATATATATATATATATATATATCATTGAGACACACACATATATATATATATATCTCTTTTTATTTAATTCAGCGCTAGATAGCATAAAAGCCGGTAATTCAATTGCCGGCTTTTGCTATCTTCTTCCCAAACCCGACAGGATATGAGACATGGTTTACATACAGTAAACCATCTCATATCCCTTTTTTTTTGCATATTCCACACTACTAATGTTAGTAGTGTGTATGTGCAAAATTTGGGCGCACTAGCTATTAAATTAAAGGGTTAAATCGCGGAAAAAATTGGCGTGGGCTCCCGCGCAATTTTCTCCTCCAGAGTGGTAAAGCCAGTGACTGAGGGCAGATATTAATAGCCTAGAGAGGGTCCATGGTTATTGGCCCCCCCTGGCTAAAAACATCTGCCCCCAGCCACCCCAGAAAAGGCACATCTGGAAGATGCGCCTATTCTGGCACTTGGCCACTCTCTTCCCACTCCCGTGTAGCGGTGCGATATGGGGTAATGAAGGGTTAATGTCACCTTGCTATTGTAAGGTGACATTAAGCCAGGTTAATAATGGAGAGGCGTCAATTATGACACCTATCCATTATTAATCTAATAGTACGAAATGGTTAATAAAACACACACACATTATTACAAAGTACTTTAATGAAATAAAGCCACAGGGTGTTGTAATATTTTATTATTCTCTTAATCCACCTGAAGACCCTCGTTCTGTAAAAAAGGAAAAATAAAAAATCAACAATATCCCATACCTCCGGCGTTCTGGAACGTCCAACAAATTTTTCCCACGCTTGAGTTCATATGAGGACATCCAGCAGGGGGCGCATCACCGCGACTCAAGGTAACTACAGGACATTCCCCTGCACTCCATTCATTCCTGGTATTTTTACAACCACGAGCACAGCTGCTTTAGCAGAGCTCCTGGGTGTAAAATGATTTAACCCCTTCAGATGGATTTACATCGTTGGACGTTCCAGAACGCCGGAAGGTATGGGATATTGTTGATTTTTTATTTTTCCTTTTTTATAGAACGAGTGTCTTCAGGTAGATTAAGAGAATAATAAAATATTACAACACCCTGTGTCTTTATTTCATTAAAGTACTTTGTAATAATGTGTGTTTTATTAACCATTTCTACTATTGGATTAATAAAAGATAGGTGTCATAATTGACGCATCTCCATTATTAATCTGGCTTAATGTCACCTTACAATAGCAAGGTGACATTAACCCTTCATTACCCCATATCCCACCGCTACACGGGAGTGGGAAGAGAGTGGCCAAGTGCCAGAATAAGCGCATGTTCCAGATGTGCCTTTTCTGCGGTGGCTGGGGGCAGATATTTTTAGCCGGGGGGGCCAATAACCATGGACCCTCTCTAGGCTATTAATATCTGCCCTCAGTCACTGGCTTTACCACTCTGGCGGAGAAAATTGCACGGGAGCCCACGCCAATTTTTTCCGCGATTTAACCCTTTAATTTAATAGCTAGAGCGCACAAATTTTGCACATACACAATAGTAACATTAGTAGTGTGGAATATGCAAAAAAAAAAGGGATATGAGATGGTTTACTGTATGTAAACCATGTCTCATATCATGTCGGGTTTGGGAAGGAGATAGCAAAAGCCGGCAATTGAATTACCGGCTTTTATGATATCTAGCGCTGTATGAAATATAAATATATATATATGTGTCTCACTGATATATATATATATATATATACCTATTCTATGTGTAGACATTTAATCTACCTATTCTATTCTGTCAGTGTGATTTTACTGTACACCGCACTGAATTGCTGGCTTTTCTAGAGAACACTGTTGCGTATTTCTCGCAAGTCACATGCATGGTCCGAGTGTAATCCGTATTTTTCTCGCCCCCATAGACTTTTCTTGGCGATTTTTTTTTTTTTTTTTGCGCAATACGGTGACAAACGCAGCATGCTGCGATTTTCTACGGCCGTACAAGACCGTATAATACGGATCAGTAAAATACAGCAGATAGGAGCAGGGCCATAGAGAATCATTGTACCATATGCAATCCGTATTTTCTGCACCTCTCATACGTCCGTAAAACTCGCTAGTGTGACGCCAGCCTAAGAGAAACCTGCCCTAGAATGTTAATAGGACAGGTGCCTGTGCAGTAGAAGCTGAGCTGTCTCAATTCTTGTGTAGGAAGATGTGCTCCCAATGGATTTTGATCTAATAATGGAGATACCAGCGGTGCTGAGGTAAGAACAGTTATAAGGAAGTTCTGTTCACACTACTGTCCAGCTTGTGTTTCTCATCTAATATTGGAGATACCAGAGGTCCTGAGGTAAGGAGAGGCTGCTCGCACTGATTTCCATGCCATTTTTCTAATCTAATATGGTACTGGCAATACCTGGAGTAGAGGTAAGAAGAGGCTGTTCACACTGCTGTCCACCCTGTCTATGTGATCTAATACAGGATATACCTGGAGTACTAAGGTAAGGAGAGGCTGCTCACACTGATTTCCACCCCATTTTTCTGATCTAATACTGGCAATACCTGGAGTACTGACGTAAAAAGAGGCTGTTCACACTGTTATTCACCCTATGTGATCTAATACAGTAGATACCTGGAGTATGAGGTACGGAGCGGCTGCTCACACTGATTTCCAGCCCATTTTTCTGATCTAATACTGGAGATACCAGAGGTACTGAGGTTTGAAGAGGCTGCTCACATTGCTGGCCACCCTATCTGATCTAATATTGGAGATACCAGATGTACTGAGGTAAAAGAGGCTGTTCAATCTGTCTATCTGATCTAATACAGGAGATATCAGAGCTATGGAGGTAAGAAGAGGCTGCTCACACTAATGTGCATCCTGTCTTTCTGAATGCATAGTGGCTAGTAACCTATGCCACATATTATGAAGCTATTTTAGGTCACAGCAGTAGTGATGAGCGAATATACTCGTTACTTGAGATTTCATGAGCACGCTCGGGTGTCCTCCGAGTATTTTTTAGTGCTCGGAGTTTTAGTTTTTCTTGCCGCAGCTGAATGATTTACATCTGTTAGCCAGCATAAGTACATGTGGGGGTTGCCTGAATGCTAGGGAATCCCCACAAGTACTTATGCTGGCTATCAGATGTAAGTCATTCAGCTGCGGCAAGAAAAACTAAAACTCCGAGCACAAAAAAAATACTCGGGAGGACATCCGAGCGTGCTCGAGAAATCTCGAGCAACGAGTATATTCGCTCATCACTACACAGCAGCAGTTTCATACTGCACTTGTTTACTTGCACTTCTCTTCATAACTTTCTAGGATAGAGTTCGGTCAGCATAACAAAATAGTGGCTATTTTTCTATCTATATAATCGTCTAAGGGTCACTTCCGTCTGTCTGTCTCATGAAAATCCCGCGTCGCTGATTGCAATCAGCGACGGGCACAGTCCGTCCGCGAATTCACTCCTTCCTACTCTGTCAGTGCCCCCTCCATATTCCCCTCCAGTCAGCGCTCACAGGGTTAATGGCTGAATTACACGTTATGCCGTGTAACGCAGTCCGTTAACGCTGCTATTAACCCTGTGTGACCAACTTTTTACTATTGATGCTGCCTATGCAGCATCAATAGTAAAAAGATCTAATGTTAAAAATAATAATAATAATAATAAAATCATTATATACTCACCTTCCGGCGCCTTTCCCGCTCCTCGCCATGCATTGCGGTCTCGCAAGACCGCTACATCATCATCTCGCGAGACCGCAATGCATGGCGAGGAGCGGGAAAGGCGCCGGAAGGTGAGTATATAATGATTTTTTATTATTTTTAACATTAGATCTTTTTACTATTGATGCTGCATAGGGAGCATCAATAGTAAAAAGTTGGTCACATAGGGTTAATAGCGTTAACGGACTGCGTTACACGGCATAACGTGGTGTAATGCAGCCATTAACCCTGTGAGCACTGACTGGAGGGGAGTATGGAGGGGGCACTGACAGAGTAGGAAGGAGCGAATTCGCGGCTGGACTGTGCCCGTCGCTGATTGCAATCAGCGACGCGGGATTTTCATGAGACAGACAGACGGAAGTGACCCTTAGACGATTATATAGATAGAAAAATAGCCACTATTTTGTTACTCACTACATCATCTCGTGAGACCGCAATGCATTCTTTGGACCAGAGCGTCACGAGGAGCATCGCTAAACGCCTCGCCTGGATCCGGGGGCCGCCGGAAGGTGAGTATATAGCTATTTTTTATTTTAATTCTTTTTTTATTAGGGATATGGTGCCCACATTGCTATATACTACGTGGGCTGTTATATACTACGTGGGCTGTTATATACTTCTCTGTGCAATATACTATGTGGCTGTGTTATATACTGCGTGAGCTGTGCTATATACTACGTGGGCTGTGCTGTTATGACCCCAATGGCGAGGGTCTCAGAGGAGCGTGGAAGTCTGCAGAATACAAAAATCCAGCTCATAGGGTAGTGGTAACTGGGTTGACCATATATCTACTCCTAACGCCAACACTAGAAGTAGCCGGGGATCATTCCTACGTTGATTCTAGATTACACGCGCCAGCCGGAGAATCTAGCTACCCCTAGTAGAGGAAAACAAAGACCTTTCTTGCCTCCAGAGAAGGGGACCCCAAAGCTGGATAGAAGCCCCCCACAAATAATGACGGTGAGGTAAGAGGAAATAACAAACACAGAAATGAACCAGGTTTAGCACAGAGAGGCCCGCTTACTGATAGCAGAATAAAGAAAGGTAACTTATATGGTCAACAAAAACCCTATCAAAATCCACACTGGAAATTCAAGAACCCCCGAACCGTCTAACGGTCCGGGGGGAGAACACCAGCCCCCCTAGAGCTTCCAGCAAAGGTCAGGATATAGATTTGGAACAAGCTGGACAAAAATACAAAACCAAAACAAATAGCAAAAAGCAAAAGGCAGACTTAGCTGATATAACTGGAACCAGGATCAGTAGACAAGAGCACAGCAGACTAGCTCTGATAACTACGTTGCCAGGCATAGAACTGAAGGTCCAGGGAGCTTATATAGCAACACCCCTAACTAACGACCCAGGTGCGGATAAAAGGAATGACAGAAAAACCAGAGTCAAAAAACTAGTAACCACTAGAGGGAGCAAAAAGCAAATTCACAACAGTACCCCCCCCCTTAGTGAGGGGTCACCGAACCCTCACCACGACCACCAGGGCGATCAGGATGAGCGGCATGAAAGGCACGAACTAAATCGGCCGCATGAACATCAGAGGCGACCACCCAGGAATTATCCTCCTGACCATAGCCCTTCCACTTGACCAGGTACTGAAGCCTCCGCCTGGAGAGGCGAGAATCCAAGATCTTCTCCACCACGTACTCCAACTCGCCCTCAACCAACACCGGAGCAGGAGGCTCAGCAGAAGGAACTACAGGCACAATGTACCGCCGCAACAAGGACCTATTAAATACATTGTGAATAGCAAACGACACAGGAAGATCCAGACGAAAAGATACAGGATTAAGGATTTCCAATATCTTGTTAGGCCCAATAAAACGAGGTTTAAATTTGGGAGAGGAGACCTTCATAGGAACAAAGCGGGAAGAAAGCCATACCAAATCCCCAACGCGTAGTCGGGGACCCACACCGCGGCGGCGGTTGGCAAAGCGCTGAGCCTTCTCCTGTGACAACTTCAAGTTGTCCACCACATGATTCCAGATCTGCTGCAACCTATGCACCACAGAATCCACCCCAGGACAGTCAGAAGGCTCCACATGACCCGAAGAAAAGCGAGGATGGAAACCAGAGTTGCAGAAAAAAGGCGAAACCAAGGTGGCGGAACTAGCCCGATTATTAAGGGCAAACTCAGCCAACGGCAAGAATGTCACCCAATCGTCCTGATCAGCAGAGACAAAACACCTCAAATAAGCCTCCAAAGTCTGATTGGTTCGCTCCGTCTGTCCATTAGTCTGAGGATGGAAAGCAGACGAAAACGACAAATCAATGCCCATCCTACTACAAAAGGATCGCCAGAACCTGGAAACGAACTGGGATCCTCTGTCTGACACAATATTCTCAGGGATGCCGTGCAAACGAACCACGTTCTGGAAAAACACAGGAACCAGATCGGAAGAGGAAGGCAGCTTAGGCAAAGGAACCAAATGGACCATCTTGGAGAAGCGATCACATATCACCCAGATAACGGACATGCCCTGAGATAGCGGAAGATCAGAAATGAAATCCATGGAGATATGTGTCCAAGGTCTCTTCGGGACAGGCAAGGGCAAGAGCAAACCGCTGGCACGAGAACAGCAAGGCTTAGCTCGAGCACAAGTCCCACAGGACTGCACAAATGACCGCACATCCCTTGACAAGGAAGGCCACCAAAAGGACCTGGCCACCAGATCTCTGGTGCCAAAAATTCCCGGGTGACCTGCCAACACCGAGGAATGAACCTCGGAAATGACTCTGCTGGTCCACTTATCCGGGACAAACAGTCTGTCAGGTGGACAAGACTCAGGCCTATCAGCCTGAAATCTCTGCAACACACGTCGCAGATCCGGAGAAATAGCTGACAAGATAACTCCATCTTTAAGAATACCAACAGGATCAGCGACTCCAGGAGCATCAGGCACAAAGCTCCTAGAAAGAGCATCGGCCTTCACATTCTTTGAACCTGGTAAATACGAGACAACAAAATCAAAGCGGGAGAAAAACAATGACCAGCGGGCCTGTCTCGGATTAAGGCGTTTAGCAGACTCGAGATACATCAGATTTTTGTGATCAGTCAAGACCACCACACGATGCTTAGCACCCTCGAGCCAATGACACCACTCCTCAAATGCCCATTTCATGGCCAACAACTCCCGATTGCCCACATCATAATTTCGCTCGGCAGGCGAAAACTTCCTAGAGAAAAAGGCACAAGGCTTCATAACAGAGCAACCAGGGCCTCTCTGCGACAAAACGGCCCCTGCCCCAATCTCCGAAGCATCCACCTCAACCTGAAAGGGAAGTGAGACGTCAGACTGGCACAAAACAGGCGCCGAAGTAAACCGGCGTTTCAACTCCTGGAAAGCCTCCACGGCAGCAGGAGCCCAGTTAGCTACATCGGAGCCCTTCTTGGTCATATCCGTCAAAGGTTTCACAATGCTAGAAAAGTTAGCGATAAAACGACGGTAGAAGTTAGCGAAGCCCAAGAACTTCTGAAGACTCTTAACTGACGAGGGCTGAGTCCAATCAAGAATAGCTCGGACCTTGACTGGGTCCATCTCCACAGCAGAAGGGGAAAAAATGAATCCCAAAAAGGGAACCTTCTGTACACCAAAGAGACACTTTGAGCCCTTGACAAACAAAGAATTTTCACGCAAAATTTTAAAGACCAACCTGACCTGCTCCACATGCGAATCCCAATTATCAGAAAAAACCAAAATATCATCCAGATAAACAATCAAAAATTTATCCAGATACTTCCGGAAAATGTCATGCATAAAGGACTGAAAAACTGAAGGCGCATTGGAGAGCCCAAAAGGCATCACCAAGTACTCAAAATGACCTTCGGGGGTATTGAATGCGGTTTTCCATTCATCACCCTGCTTAATGCGCACAAGGTTGTACGCACCACGAAGGTCTATCTTGGTGAACCACTTGGCACCCTTAATCCGGGCAAACAAGTCAGACAACAGCGGTAAAGGATACTGAAATTTGACAGTGATCTTATTTAAAAGCTGATAATCAATACAAGGTCTCAAAGATCCGTCCTTTTTTGCCACAAAAAAGAATCCCGCACCAAGAGGGGAAGAAGACGGACGAATATGTCCTTTCTCCAGAGACTCCTTGATATATGAACGCATAGCGGTATGTTCAGGTACCGACAGATTAAACAGTCTTCCCTTAGGAAATTTACTGCCTGGGATCAAATCTATAGCACAGTCACAGTCCCTATGAGGAGGCAGTGCACTGGACTCAGACTCACTGAAGACATCCTGATAATCAGACAAATACTCCGGAACTTCCGAAGGCGTAGAAGAAGCAATAGACACAGGCAGGGAATCCCCATGAATACCACGACAGCCCCAACTTGAGACTGACATAGCCTTCCAGTCTAGGACTGGATTATGGGTCTGTAACCATGGCAGCCCTAAAACAACCAAATCATGCATTTTATGTAAAACCAGGAAACGTATCACCTCGCGGTGTTCAGGAGTCATGCACATGGTAACCTGTGTCCAATACTGCGGTTTATTAGCTGCCAATGGTGTAGCATCAATACCCCTAAGAGGTATAGGATTTTCTAATGGTTCAAGAGTAAAACCACAGCGCTTAGCAAATGAGAGATCCATGAGACTCAGGGCAGCACCTGAATCTACAAACGCCATGACAGGATAAGATGACAGTGAGCAAATCAAAGTTACAGACAGAATAAATTTAGGTTGCAAATTACCAACGGTGACAGGACTAACAACCTTAGCTATACGTTTAGAGCATGCTGAGATAACATGTGTAGAATCACCACAGTAGTAGCACAAGCCATTCCGGCGTCTATGAATTTTCCGCTCATTTCTAGTCAGGATTCTATCACATTGCATTAAATCAGGTGTCTGTTCAGACAACACCATGAGGGAATTTGCGGTTTTTCTATCACATTGCACCGAATTAGGTGTCTGTTCAGACAACACCATGAGGGAATTTGCGGTTTTGCGCTCCCGCAACCGCCGGTCAATTTGAATAGCCAGTGCCATAGTATCATTCAGACCTGTGGGAATGGGAAAACCCACCATAACATTCTTAATGGCTTCAGAAAGGCCATTTCTAAAATTAGCGGCCAGTGCACACTCGTTCCAATGTGTCAGCACGGACCATTTCCGAAATTTTTGGCAATACACTTCAGCCTCGTCCTGCCCCTGAGACATAGCCAGCAAGGCCTTTTCTGCCTGAATCTCAAGATTGGGTTCCTCATAAAGTAAACCGAGCGCCAGAAAAAACGCATCAAGATCAGCCAATGCCGGATCTCCTGGCGCCAGCGAAAAAGCCCAATCCTGAGGGTCGCCCCGTAAGAACGAAATAACAATTTTTACTTGCTGAGCAGAATCTCCAGATGAACAGGGTCTCAGGGACAAAAACAATTTACAATTATTCACGAAATTCCTAAACTTAAACCTGTCTCCGGAAAACAGTTCAGGAATCGGTATTTTAGGTTCTGACCTAGGATTTCTGATAACATAGTCTTGTATGCCCTGCACACGAGTAGCCAGCTGGTCCACACTTGTAATCAAGGTCTGGACATTCATGTCTGCAGCAAGCATAGCCACTCTGAGGTAAAGGGGAAAAAGAAAAAAAAAACTCAGAATCTTCTTTCTTATAATCCCTCTTCTGCAATGCATTAAACATTTAATATTGGCCTGGCAAACTGTTATGACCCCAATGGCGAGGGTCTCAGAGGAGCGTGGAAGTCTGCAGAATACAAAAATCCAGCTCATAGGGTAGTGGTAACTGGGTTGACCATATATCTACTCCTAACGCCAACACTAGAAGTAGCCGGGGATCATTCCTACGTTGATTCTAGATGACACGCGCCAGCCGGAGAATCTAGCTACCCCTAGTAGAGGAAAACAAAGACCTTTCTTGCCTCCAGAGAAGGGGACCCCAAAGCTGGATAGAAGCCCCCCACAAATAATGACGGTGAGGTAAGAGGAAATAACAAACACAGAAATGAACCAGGTTTAGCACAGAGAGGCCCGCTTACTGATAGCAGAATAAAGAAAGGTAACTTATATGGTCAACAAAAACCCTATCAAAATCCACACTGGAAATTCAAGAACCCCCGAACCGTCTAACGGTCCGGGGGGAGAACACCAGCCCCCCTAGAGCTTCCAGCAAAGGTCAGGATATAGATTTGGAACAAGCTGGACAAAAATACAAAACCAAAACAAATAGCAAAAAGCAAAAGGCAGACTTAGCTGATATAACTGGAACCAGGATCAGTAGACAAGAGCACAGCAGACTAGCTCTGATAACTACGTTGCCAGGCATAGAACTGAAGGTCCAGGGAGCTTATATAGCAACACCCCTAACTAACGACCCAGGTGCGGATAAAAGGAATGACAGAAAAACCAGAGTCAAAAAACTAGTAACCACTAGAGGGAGCAAAAAGCAAATTCACAACACTGTGCTATATACTAAGTGGGCTGTGCTATATACTATGTGGCTGTGCAATATATTACGTGGCTGGGCAATATACTACGTGGCTGTTATATACTGCGTGAGCTGTGCTATATACTACGTAGCTGTGCAATATACTACGTGGCTGTTATATACTACGTGGCCTGTTATATACTACGTGGCCTGTATTAAATACTATATGGCCTGTTATACACTATGTGGGCTGTGCTATACACTACGTGGGCTGTTATATACTACGTGGGCTGTGCTATATACTATGTGGGCTGTTATACACTATGTGGGCTGTTATACACTACGTGGGCTGTGCTATATACTACGTGGCCTGTGTTATATACTACGTGGGCTGTGCTATATACTACGTGGGCTGTTATACACTGTGGGCTGTGCTATACACTACGTGGGCTGTGCTATATACTACGTGGGCTGTTATATGCTACGTGGGCTGTCATATACTACGTGGCTGTTATATGCTACGTGCCTGTGCTATATGCTATGTGGGCTGTGCCATATGCTATGTAGCCTGTGCTATATGCTACGTGGCTGGGCTATACGCTACGTGGGCTGTTATACACTACGTGGCTGTGCTATATACTACGTGGGCTGTTATATACTACGTGGCTGTTATATGCCACGTGCCTGTCCTATATGCTACATGTGCTGTGCTATATGCTACGTGGGCTGTTATATGCTACTTGGCTGTGGTATATTTCTCTGCATCATGAATCGTGGTATGTGTTAAAGAGGGGGCCCACTGAGACTTTCGCTCGGGGCCCTCAAAAACCTGGAGCTCGCCCTGGCTTCACTGATTGGTCATGCCTGGCCGGCCACGAACAATCAGCAACAGGTGCAGTCCAGCCGCGAATTGGTGCGGAATTTGAACCACACTTTGCTAATTGGTCGCGCCCGGCCGGCCGAATCCTGTGTATAAATTGCATTATTTTGAAAACTTCATAAATAAACTACATACACATTCTAGAATACCCGATGCGTTAGAATCGGGCCACCATCTAGTATTATTATTTGTTATAGCGCCATTTATTCCATGGCGCTTTACATGTAAAGAGGGGTATACATAATAAAAACAAGTACAATAATCTTAAACAATAAAAGTCATAACTGGTACAGGAGAGGACCCTGCCCGCGAAGGCTCACAATCTACCAGGGATGGGTGAGAATACAGTAGGCGAGGATAGAGCTGGTCATGCATTGGTTTGGTCAATCGGTGGTTACTGCAGGTTGTAGGCTTGTCGGAAGAGGTGGGTCTTCAGGCTCTTTTTGAAGGTTTCGATGGTAGGCAAGAGTCTGATGTGTTGTGGTAGAGGGTTCCAGAGTAGGGGTGATACTTGAGAGAAATCTTGTACAGTATACGATTGTGGGAAGAGGAGATAAGAGGGGAGTAGAGAAGGAGATCTCGTGAGGATCGGAGGTTGCGTGTAGGTAAGTACCGGGAGACGAGGTCACAGAAGGACGAGACAGGTTGTTGATGGCTTTGTACGTCATGGTTAGGGTTTTGTACTGGAGTCTCTGGGCAATGGGGAGCCAGTGAAGGGATTGACAGAGGGGAGAGGCCGGGGAATAGCGGGGTGACAGGTGGATTAGTTGGGCAGCAGAGTTTAGAATAGATTGGAGGGGTGCGAGAGTGTTAGACGGGAGGCCACAGAGCAGGAGGTTGCAGTAGTCAAGGCGAGAGATGAGGGCATGGACTAGGCTTTTTGCAGATTCTTGGTTGAGGACAGTACGGATTTGTGAAATATTTTGAGTTGAAGTCGGCAGGAAGTGGAAAGGGCTTGGATATGTGGTTTGAAGGAGAGATCAGCGTCAAGGATGACCCCGAGGCAGCGAGATTGTGGGACTGGGGAGAGTGGGCAGCCATTTACTGTAATGGATAGGTTCGTTGGGGGGGTCGCATGAGATGGGGGAAAGATGATGAATTGTTTTGTCCATGTTAAGTTTTAGAAATGTAGCAGAGAAGGATGAAATAGTGGACAGACATTGAGGGATTCTGGTTAGTAGGGAGGTGATATCTGGTCCAGAGATGTATATCTGTGTCATCAGCATAGAGGTGATACTGAAAGCCATGAGATTCTATGAGCTGTCCCAGGCCAAAGGTGTAAATGGAGAAGAGCAGGGGCACTAGGACTGAACCTTGTGGGACTCCAACAGATAGGGCGCAAGGTGGGGAGGTGGTGTGTGCGTGGGAGACGCTGAATGTCCGGTCTGTTAGGTATGATGAGATCCAGGATAGGGCCAAGTCTGTGATGGCCAAGGGATGAGAGGGTCTGTAATAAAAGGGAATGGTCAACTGTGTCAAAGGCAGCCGACAGGTCGAGGAGGACAGAGTAGTGTCTCGCTTGCTCTTGGCAGTTAAGAGGTCATTGGTGACCTTAGTTAGGGCAGTTTCAGTGGAATGGTGTGACCGGAAGCCAGATTGTACGCGGTCAAAGAGGGAGCAAGAAGAGAGATGGGAGGACAGTTCGAGGTAGATGTGCTGTTCCAGTAGTTTGGAGGCATAGGGGAGAAGTGATATAGGGCAATAGCTAGATACAGAGGATGGGTCAAGAGAAGGCTTTTTGAGGATAGGTGTGATGGAGGCATGTTTAAAACTTGAGGGGAAAACACCAGTTGTTAGTGATAGGTTGAAGAGATGGGTTAGGGTTGGGATGAAGACTGTGGTGAGGTTTGGGATGAAGTGGGATGGGAGCGGGTCAAGTGTACAGGTGGTGAGATGCGATCTTGAGAGTAGAGTGGAGAGTTGATCTTCTGTAATGGTGGAGAAGTTGGTTTTGGAGGTGGAGGGCGGGGAAGTCGGGAGGAAGGGCTCTAGGGGGTTGTTGACCAAAACTGTCTCTGATGTTATCAATCTTCTGCTTGAAAAATGAGGCAAAGTCTTCAGCTGAGATAAGTGGGGAGGGAGGAGGTGCTGGGGGACGGAGAGAATTGAAGGTGTTGAATAACTGTTTAGGGTTGTGAGACAGGGAGGATATGAGAGATGAGAAGTAGGTTTGTTTAGCTGTGGCGAGTGTGGTCTTGAAAGTTGTGAGGGACTGTTTGAATGCGATAAAGTGCTCGTTGGAGTGGGATCTTTTCTATCTGCGCTCAGCAGCCTGGGAAGCTCACCTCAGTTCTTTGGTCAGGCTGGTGTGCCAGGGCTGTCTGTTGATTTTGCAAGCTTTGGTATGTGTAAGTGGGGCAGCAGATTCCAAAGCTACAGCTATTGTGGTGTTATATAGAGCAGCAGCGTCATCCGCATTGTGTAAGGAACTTATATCTGTGAGAGGGAGGAGGGATTCAGAGAATGAATGTAGGTCAAGATGTTTAAGATTTCTGTGAGGGTGTGAAAGTTTATGGGGTGGGGATTGTAGACATGGAGTGAAGAGGGAAGAGAATGTGAGAAGGTTATGGTCAGAGAGAGGAAGAGGTGAGTTAAGAGAGGATAGGGAGCAGAGGTGGGTGAAGATGAGGTCCAGTGCGTGACCATCTTTGTGGGTGGCTGTAGAAGACCACTGAGTGAGGCCGAAGGAGGAAGTGAGAGATATAAGTTTAGTGGCAGCTGAGAGGGAAGTGTCAATGGGGATGTTGAAGTCGCCCATGATAGTGGGGATGTCCGCGGAAAGGAAATGAAGTAGCCAGGTGGTGAAGTGGTCAAAGAAGGTGGTGGCTGGCCCTGGGGGGCGGTAAATGACAGCCAGTTGGAGGGGGAGTAGATGCGCACAGTGCACCTCAAAGGAAGGGAGGGTAACAGAGGGTGGCAGTGGGATTGGGGTGAAGGAGCAGTTATCTGGCAGGAGAAAACCAACTCCTCCACCATGTTTGCTGCTGGGTCGGGGTGTGTGAGAAAGGTGGAAGCCACCGTAAGAGAGTGCAGCAGGGGAGGCTGTGTCAGAAGGGGTGAGCCAGGTTTCGGTGATGGCGAGGAAGGAAAGTTTGGTAGTAACAAAAAGATCATGGATGTAGGAAAGCTTGTTGCAGACAGAGCGAGCGTTCCACAACGCTCCTGTTAGTGGGACTGGGGAATCGGGGGCTGGGTGAATGGGTATAAGGTTAGAGAGGTTACGGAAGTTTGTGATAGAGCATGGATGGGAGGTAGAATGACTATGGCAATGTGGTGAGGAGGACCAGGATTTGGAGAGATCACCAGCAGTGAGGAGCAGAGAAAGTGTTAGCAGGTGGGAGCAGGAGAGGGCATGAGGGGGCTGTCTGTGTTTGGAGGCAGATGGATGGGAAGGACTGAAGCAGAGATAAACAGTTCCTTACTTGGTGTAGGGATTACGGGAGGTAGCATAAAGTGAAGGATTATAGGGGCGAGAGTGAAAACAAACAGAAACATTGTTTACAGTGACTGGCCAGTTACCTTCCGTATTCTATAATTACCTCGATAGACAAAACTAAGGTGATTTGCTAACGGTATTTAGGAATTTCTTTTTGCCATTTCCTTTAGTTACTTACTGATTCCCGGATAACCCCCGTGAGACAGTGAGGGGAATTATATGCGAGGGCTGTTATGTATCCCGTAGCATGTGCTTAGAAGCATACTGAACCCCCTGGAGTGCATTGTAATCACAGCTACAGCTGTGGTTGCAATGCAAAATAAGAGTAAATGTGGACTTGATCACGTGATTTGCCCAGGTCAGATTTAGGAAAACCTGATATGGGCTTTTATTTTTGGAGAGACCTGTGGAATGGTTCTTTCCCTCCACTCCAGGTTTTGGGAGTGGCTGATGTCCATGATTCCCATTTGAACTTTCAGTTTAGTTTTGTGTGTCATTTGCAAGCATCTGAGCAGGGAGCTCTGTGCAACACAGCCCAGAGAAGGCAACGCCATTGATGCACCCACGAGTGATACGGTGGTGCAGTCGCCCAAGGCAACAGGTTTGGTACGGACTGTATTTCATGACCCGGCTCTCGAACCGGAGGATAACGTTTGCCTTAACTTTGTGAGTTTTGAAAATAAAGATATTGAAGTTGAACTAACCTGGGTCATCGCCTCTTTACCGCACTATGTGAACACCGCTGCATTACACCCCCTTTAACTACCATCTACATGATGATGCACTGTAGTTTAGCAATCTTCGTCAAGTGTAATACGCTTTTTGTCTAACAAAAAAACACTACCCTGGTGGCCCATAGCAGCCAATCAGAACTCAGCTTTAACTTCATAAACTTCTGTATGCTTGGATGCCACAAGATACAAGGTCCCTTTCTCTCGTTAGACAGTTTTAATAGGGCCAGTGTAAAGCGTATAATGTTTTACCCCAGTCCATTTAGAAATACAGACCACGCAATAGAAAACAGAAGTTACAAAAAATTTATTACTGTATATAACGCTGAGAAATACAAAATATCAGTCAGTTTAGAAATGCTCAGTATCAGCGCTCTGTTACCTCCCTGAGACTATTCATCAGTTAGGACATCAGTAGTAAAACATCTCATGATGAGGTTTGTTCTGAAAGTCATGAGATGTCCGTGGTGTAGAAGGAATAACAAGAAATGTTAGGAGGAAATACTGAATGCCATGAAAAACAGTCAATAGAAAACAGATCACATAAATGGAGGGCATAAAACAAGCAGCACGAGCAACAGAACTAATCCAGTAGTACATATTTTATTATGCTGTGGACTCCAGCTGCTGGAAGCTTCCAGTAAAAGCATCCTAAATACTGCACCATAGTAATAATATTATGACATATTTCTTCTGATTTTCCCAGCAGAGAAAGAAGCAAGAGGAAAGGCTCACAATAATATCATCCTGCGTCTTGATAAAAACTTGTATGGTCATTAAACTTGATGCACATCATACGGCATCCGCCTATATAAAACATCTGTAAAACGTGAATAATTGACAAAGATTTTACTCGGTCATTGAGGAACTTGCACTGAACTGGAGTTCTGTGATCCCTTTTCTGCTTCATTAATCAGAGTCCTGAATCGAGTCCATTTTAAGTTGATTTTGCTACTAGAAAGGCAAAAGACAACTTGGCAGAAAAAGCCTCCGGTCCAATAGTTGCACAAAATTATAAACATACACAAAGCGACATTCATATTTGTATTAAATAATACATTTTCCTTACATCGATTAACTCAGAAATTCAATATATCCGATGCCTTGAATAACTCCATGTATGCATTTCCTTTTATGTTGGGATCCAGGGGTGAAGTCCAGCATAATTCAGAACCTTAGGTGTTTTATTAATGTATGAAAGCCTGACATTGCAATGTAAAGAATAAGTGGGAGAAAGCCGGGATCCTTGAAGGTTATCGCATGTATGGCTTTTTCATCCATCTTCAGTCTCATGTTAGATAAAGAGAACAACCTCTGTACAATATGAAATGTGCCTTGGTCGATGAGATTAGACAGCAACGGTTCTGTCCTTGAACAAAGTCCTTCATCTGATGTGATGTTTGGCTAATTAAAGAAAGAAGGAATATAGGAACACAGTTAATCCCGCAGGCCGTAATGTTATGATTTATAGTTTTAAACGAGCATTTTGGTCTAGAAGGCTTTGGAGAGGCGTAGCTATCAGCAAGCGAGGGCTGCTTAGAGTTTCAATTACAAGATGTGCTGATGCGCATTGGTCTGAACTTCTGACATTGGTATTTTTCTGGAATCGCTCCACTGCTTTAAAGATTGTAAAATAATAAAATACAACAAAGATTAGAGCACAAAATTGCAATAAACTTTACTACTGCAGATATTTACTGGGATCAAATAAATAATCACAAAAACACAAGGCCACATTAACAATGCAGTTTACATTGGGGTTTTGTCCTAAAGTGCGCTGCTAAATAGGCAACACTTTACTGGTGAAGGTGCACCTTATCATTAAAAGAAGCCTTCAATGAGAGTGTACCTTACACCAGATTTACCATTTACAGGTGCTTCTCACTAAATTACAATATCAAAAACTTAATTTATTTCAGTTCTTCAATACAAAAAGTGAAACTCATTATACAGAGTCATTACAAAACACAGTGATGTATTTCAAGTGTTTATTTCTGTTAATATTGATGATTATGGCTTACAGCCAATGAAAACCCAAAAGTCATTATTAGTGATGAGCGAATATACTCGTTACTCGAGATTTCCCGAGCACGCTCGGGTGTCCGCCGAGTATTTTTTAGTGCTCGTAAATTTAGTTTTCTTCGCCTCAGCTGAATGATTTACATCTGTTAGCCAGCTTGATTACATGTGGGGATTCCCTAGAAACCAGGCAACCCCTGGTGTGGATTTAGTGTGGATCCGCAGCGTTTTTTTCCGCGCAGAAACGCTGCAGTTCCGCAAAGTGATTTACAGTACAATGTAAATCAATAGAAAAAAAAAATGCTGTGCTAATGGTGCGGAAAATTCCACATGAAAACCGCTGCGGATCAAAAGAAGTAGCATGTTACTTCTTTTGTACAGAACTGCTGCAGCGTTTCTGAACCCTTCCATTATAGAAATCCGTAGGGGTAAAAAACGCGTCAAATCCGCATAAAAAACGCGTCAAATCCGCACCTGCATTTTCTGCCAGGAGATGCGGATTTTGTGCAGAAAATCCTGCGCCCAATCCGCAACGTGTGCACAAGCCTTAGTCTGTTTCTGTAGGCTCCACAATCATGGGGAAGACTGCTGACTTGACAGATGTCCAGAGGGCAGTCACTGACACACTCCACAAGGAGGGTAAGCCACAAAAGGTCATTGCTAAAGAAGCTGTGTTCACAGAGTGCTGTATCCAAGCATATTAATGGAAAGTTGAGTGGAAAGAAAAAGTGTGGTAGAAAAAGGTGCACAAGCAACCGGGATAACCACCGCCTTGAAAGGATTGTTAAGAAAAGGACATTCAAAAATTTGGGGAAGATTCACAAGGAGTGGACTGCTTGAGTCATTGCTTCAAGAGCCACCACACACAGATATATCAAGGACATGGGCTACAAGTATCGCATTCCTTGTGTCAATCCACTGATGACCAATAGACAATGCCAGAAGCGTCTTACCTGGGCCAAGGAGAAAGAGTACTGGACTGTTGCTCAGTGGTCCAAGGTGTTGTTTTCAGATGAAAGTAAATTTTACATTTCATATGGAAATCAAGGTCCCAGAGTCTGGAGGAAGAGTGGAGAGGCCACAATCCAAGCTGCTTGAGGTCTAGTGTGAAGTTTCCACAATCAGTCATGGTTTGGGGAGCCATGTCATCTGTTGGTGTAGGTCCACTGTGTTTTATCAAGACCAAAGTCAGCACAGCCGTCTACCAGGAAATTTTAGAGCACTTCATGCTTCCCTCTGCCGACAAGCTTTTTGGAGATGGAAATTTCATTCTCCAGCAGGACTTTGCACCCTGTCCACAATGCCAAAAGTACCAATACCTGGTTTAAAAACAACAGTATCACTGTGCTTGATTGGCCAGCAAACTCCCCTGATCTTAACCCATAGAGAATCTATGGGGTATTGTCAAGAGGAAGATGAGAGACACCAGACCACGCAATGCAGACGAGCTGAAGGCTGCTATCAAAGCAACCTGGGATTCCATAACACCTCAGCAGTGCCACAGGCTGATTGCCTCTATGCCACGTCGCATTGATGCAGCAATTGCTGCAAAAGGAGCCCCAACCAAATATTGAGTGCATTTACCGAGCATACATTACAGTAGGACAAGATTTCAGATTTTAAAACCATCTTTCAAGCAAGTGTTTTAAAGTATTATATCACTCGGTCTGTAATGACTATATAATATATGAGTTTCACTTTTGGTATTGAAGAACTGAAATAAATGAACTTTCCTTACCTGTTCATATCAGGACAGGAGTTCAAATTGCATGTGCACCAAACTTACTAAGAATCTACCTAGTAATTACCTTTTCATTTACTATTCACGTTCAATTTCATAATCGGTAAAACAAGTGTGCAACCATGTTTGATCATCTCCATAGCTCCCATAGAAATAAATAGTAAGTACGTGGTCATCTTTTAATTTATTCCCCACCTCACCCAATGGGACAGGGGTCACTGGCCCAGAGGAACCCATACTTTTTTTGACAATTATGGTATATAGTATACTGTAAATATATAATAACTGTATTTGATGGAAACAAAACTGACCAAGTTGGTTTTGTGGGTGTCGCTGTTGGTTTGCAGCTTCAGACTATGTGATGTTTTATCGGTTAGCACTTGGCCCAATGTTATACTATGAGGCAGTGCAGATCTGTGATTACTTTCTCATGCCATTACAAGTCTGTTGGTGTGTGTGAAGCATTGGACTGCACTCTGATGTAAGTTGAGTGCAGTCCGACATCCGCTGACCCAGAGAATGGAGAAGATGAAGAAATTACTTTCTTCGTCTTCTCGCACTTGTGCTGTGAATCAGATCACAGTAAGACGACACTCTGACATTTGATCCGAGTGTCATTAGCATAATCAGCCCGATTCTCTATGCCAGTGTGAGCAAACCCTTAATCTGATCACATTAAGGGTTGGTTCACACAATCACATTTACGGACAGCACTCAGGCCAATGTTATTCAATGGGATGGTGCAGATGAGTGATTTTTTTTCACACAGACTGAATCTACGAGTGAAAAAAAAATTGCATATAGCACTAGATTTTTCCGTGTGTTGGACAAGATTTGCCTATTAAAAAAAATAGTATTCCATATGGAGCGACAGTATAACATGTGATTTATACGGATACATGGTAATTCTTGGACTTGATAGATTGTATTTAGTCATATAAATGTTTAATAGCTGCTGCTGTGCAAAAACAGATTGCATATGGATGAGAAGAGAATTGTCCGCGCATGAAGATTTTTTCTATGTTCTTGAGAACCCACCCTAATGCCGTAGGCACAGACACCGTGACCACCCAGACACCCAATGGCCCCATACTCCGGAGAAGTACGCACTCTGTGTATAGCGTAGAAAGCATTTGTGGAAACATGATGTGAACTTTTTCATTAGGATTCCTCCATTAGCCTCTGTATGTAATTGGAAACATATGGAGATACAGTGGGGCCAAAAATACTTTTTTGCTTGAATAAATTTAGTGTGAATAAGACCAGAAATATGCAGAAATAGTATATAATAAGATGCTGTCAAACTATTTTTTTAAATCTTCTTTTACACCATTTATCAACATTTCTAAACTTAAATCTAAACCAACAAATCTGTATTCATTGCTTGTGTCCTTTAGGGCAGTAGGTTTACTGTCTAATCGTTATGTGCATAGGCTCCAGGTCATATGAGGACATCCACCAGGGGGCGCATCACCGCGACTGAAGGAAATGTAGGTCAATGACCTATAGTTACCTTCAGTCGCGGTGATGCGCCCCCTGGTGGATGTCCTCATATGACCTGGAGCGTGGGAAAAAGTTCCCAGGCTGCAGTTCATGAGAACATCCAGCAGAGGCGCATCACCGCGACTGAATGTAAGTATAGATCACTGCTTTCCTTTCAGCACCCGGGGATTACAGGCACGAGCGAGTGGATTATCGCAGCTCTGCCTGTAATATTAGTTAACCCCTTCAGATGGATTACTTCGTGGGACGTGACAGTTCATCAGAGAGGGTATGTATGTTGTGTGTTTATTGTTTTGCAAAGCGAGGGTCTGAAAATGGAATGAGAGAGCAATAAAATATTAAAACAACCGCTGTGTTTATTTCATTAAAATACTTTTTAATCATGTGTGTGTGTGTTTTTTAACCCTTTCAAACAATTGGATTAATAATGGATAGGTGTCATAATTGACGCCTCTCCATTATTAATCTGGCTTAATGTCACCTTACAATAGCAAGGTGGCATTAACCCTTCATTACCCCATATCCCACCGCTACAGGGAGTGGGAAGAGAGTGGCCAAGTGCCAGAATAGGCGCATCTTCCAGATGTGCCTTTTCTGGGGTGGCTGGGGGCAGATGTTTTTAGCCACGGGGGGGCCAATAACCATGGACCCTCTCCTGGCTATTAATATCTGCCCTCAGTCACTGGCTTTACCATTCTGGCGGAGAAAATTGCGTGGGAGCCCACGCCAATTTTTTCCGCCATTTAACCCTTTATTTGAGCAGCTACAGCGGCCAAATTTTGCACATACACACTACTAACATTAGTAGTGTGGAATATGCAAAAAAAAGGGGAATATGAGATGGTTTACTGTATGAAAACCATGTCTCATATCCTGTCGGGTTTGTGAAGGAGAAATGCAAAGCCGGCAATTGAATTACCGGCTTTTCACAGATATCGCGCTGAATGAAATATAAATACAGAATATATATATATGTGTCTCAATGACATATATATATATATATATATATATATATATATATATATATATATATATATACACTGTATATATGTTTTCCCGAACATTTGAGCACATAAATCCATTAGATGTCGGTTTTGCAAGCTTGCGAGAAAATCTCGGCATACGGATGCCATACGGATGTCACACGGATCATTTGATGCGAGGAAATCGCATCCTCGCACTGCACACGGATCACTGTTTTTGAAACATTTGTGCGATTCTCGGCCGTGAAAAACGGACCTTTTTTTATACGTTAAGTGTGTCCCCGGCCTAATTCACATACTCCTTTCTGGAGTGCCAACAGGTTTCAGAGACCCCATTTTCCTGATGTATGAGGCGTCCAGAGATGCCTACACAGGCACCATTAGTACTCGCCAGTCCCTGCTCCTCAGCTACTGCCACTACACTTCTGTGTGAGGCAGCCCACATATGGTTAACCTGTCAGCATTTTCCTGCCCATATGGTTGGGGGCAGCACACAGAATGGCATCAAAGGGCCACAAGTTGTGTACCCTTGCTCTGGCCTATCAGGCTATCACCTGTAACACTGTTCTGCAAGGGTTTGGATTAAAAAAAAATATATATATATATTTCTCATTAAAAGAATAAACAGGAACATTGGTCATGTTTGGTCCTCCTATATAAAGAAGGTAACACTTGTCATTGTTTCATTAGATCTATAAGTAAAATCTCATATACAGTCTATAGATCCAGCAATGAAGCTGCAGTAGGTATAGTCACATACCTGTCATATCCTCCTGAGCGGTAGATTTGTTTAGATGTGTAGTAATATGGAAGCTGTATCACTTCAAAATATTTGTACCCAAAAGTTGGGGAAATCTGAGTGGCAAACCCTAGCCAAGAGGTCATTGCAGCCGTATGGGCAGTAGTAGCTCATTAAATAGACTTCCTGAATGTTAACAATAACTTATGTGTATGGCAGACTTTCACAACCAGTTTGAAGCTTTTATATAGGAGATGACCCAAGGGAGACCCCTTTAATAATACAAAGAAACTGAGGGAAGGGAATAATACATGTAATCCAAGGACTAGGATTCCTCCATAACTGGTGCAGCTCCCCGTTCTGGCTCACACAGGTGAGGCTCCCGACAGTCCCTTTAATTGTCTTACTCAAGGTTCGGAAATTAAAGAAGTCATGTAATTGTTTGATAATTTGTCTTTAGAAATGTTTAATATTTCACTTGCTTTTCTCTAATCATATAAGACGTGAAGCTTTTTCATGTGTCTTATTTTCTTGTAAAGGAATTATCGCTTCAACGTGAATATACAATGAGGACCCTGTAAGAATCAGTCGTGCGCCTGCAGTGATAGCTCCAATCCGACTGTACATGACTGTCATACTCACCAGGGCACAAAGTGCTGGCAGGAGATGACGTTCGCAGCAAGCACCAAGTATTGTCAAGGCAGCATCTGGCAACTCTGCAAGAAATACACATTTCATTATCAAAGTACATATCATTGCAGCAAGTCTGAAGACGATGTGCTGAGTTATGACAACTGGGAGGAAACCATGCCGGAGAGTCTGAGCTTGTGAACGGCTTCATGCAATTTTAATGTACTGCGAATAGTATGTAGACTAAGAGATTGGAAGAAGAAACACGATGGCCAGTGATTTAGCAAATAGTATCAGATCCCAGATCGGCGACCAGTGGCGCAGAACTTGTAGTCTGCAATTATTACTGCCAGCCAGCAAGCAATGGCCAGGTATAGCGAATGGTCACCTGGATCATTTCTATTCACTTCTGCACAGCTATGATTTATTGAGAGTACATCCATATGTTTCCTCTTTTAGTAAATGAGCTCAGGATACAATACCACAACCCACAATTAAAGGGGTTATCCACGACTTAGGGTTTTTTCCTATTGGACTCAGAACTTACAGGCAGGTAATTGCCAGCTCCCTACCTGTTCTGCCCTGCGACGATCTGTCCCGGTTCAGAACAGTCATGGAGCGCTCTTACTGGTAAGTCTCCTGCTTCCATTGCCTAATCTTGGGGAGACAGCGGAGAATCGGCACAGCATAGGCAGTGAAGCCCAATTAACAGAACAGAGTGGAAAAGAAGGCACTGCTCCATCGATGTGAGGTCAAAAGAAGCAGGGGAGTCACTGCCTGACCCGGGAGAGGTCTTCGCAATGCAGAACAGGCAGGTAGATAGAAACTACCGTACTTGCCAGTAAGTTCTTAGCCATATAGGAAAAAAAAAAAACCTAAGTTCCGGATAAGCCCATATACCTTATAGATAGAAGATAGCCTTTATAGATTTGTGTACATGCCCTACAATTACATTTTCATGCCGGTTGCTTTTACATGGGATATAACAGCAAGGTTTCATAATAAGTATCACAGTATACATTTCATGTAATGGGGGCCACTGCAACTATACATCTTATATCTTACAACAGTAATCAGACAAAGCAATAAGACTTAGTTGTTGAAATGGTTAAAAAAGTGGCTAACAAATATTTGGCGCAATGCTCATTATGATAACCTCTGTTCATAGACCCTAACGTTAAATATCCTCCATTAAGCATCACAGTACAGGCGGCTATGATACACAGACTGGCTGCAGGTCTTTTGGCCCAATCTTGATAGCCTCATGGGCACAGATGGGACTGTTTAGTCCGGGTTGGGAGACCCGTGGCCAGTCCGCACATCACAGTCCATACACAGACCGTGTTTCATGGAAGTCTAAATAAGGTTTTATATAGAGGAGTCCCAACCTAGAACACAGAGAGATGAGATTCGCACACACACACTGCTCCTCATTGAGCACTATGTAGGGGTTTCTGTTGGAATCACCAAATAACAGTATTTTGATGGAAACCCAATGGAGCCATTGACTATTATCAAGGCAGCAAAGTGAATTTGGACACTGTCCTGGCAGTGTTTGTATTGTTCACACGAGCATAAAAACGTGACGGACAATGATTTTGTCACATCTTAAAAAGACGAAGGGTGCAGGCACAAAGTCCATTATTCAAAGTACCTCCAACAGATTTATAATGGTGAATGAATCCATTGGATTTCCATTGCAATCCTGTTTTTTTGGAGATTATAATGGATATCTGGCACAGTGCTCAGCGGTGGGTATTTTATGTGTATTACCACAGCCAAATAGTTTTTCCTGTTCTGATGGACTCGAGCTGTCCATAAATTAGAGAATAAGGACCCCCATGTGAAATACTACATTTTCATCATATCTGCGCCCCCCCGAGAAAATAATCTACGCCTGCCATATGAAATTTGTCATTTGGCTTATCAATACCCAATGTAGTTATTTTACTACCCAAGTCAGTAATAATGATGTATCTATTGCACAGGATTGGTAAATGTAATGGCAGGATATAGATACTGCCAGTAGTCACCATACTGTTACACTTTGATTCTCTGACCCTATAAGAATAACATTTGGCAAGTAGACAATAATATCTCAGGCATAAGGACTCTCTACAAGGAACTTGGGAACAATTAGCAAAATATTAAGAAGTGGCAATAAAAAGATATGTTACAAGCCATGAGACAGATACAAATTGTGATTCCACTTGGGGGCCATCCAAGAGATGTCCATCGTGCCAAGTGCCATAGCAACACGGCTCTGCCGGCAGCGTGAATAATATGCTCCTCTGTGACTTGGTAACATTGTATTTTCACGGAGATGCTGTTATAATGCTTAAATCAACCACTCATTTTTACGCACAGTTGGTTCCTTTATCGTATTGCCTTTAATAGAAGCTGACACCATTTTAAGTCTTGGTCCTCCTTCACTTGTCCGTGTTTCCGGTACATATGACATCCATTTTTTTTTTTTACGGATGCCACATGTGCCCATTATAACCTATGGGGCAGCGCACATGTACATTTTTTAACGGGCAAAATGAATGATAAAGGCCAATAGAAGTCTATGGGCCATGAAAACAGGATAGCAGAGCGATATATGACAAACCTTTTTTATGGCATGTAGAAAAGAGTAGTTGACTACATTATTCTTTGCAGAAGCATCCAGTAAAAATAGAGATACCATTAGGTTCAATGTTTTTTTTTGCTTTTAAAAGCGGGGCTGATGGGTGACGAATCACTGTATGCAGCGTCACTCATCCGAGGCATGTGCTGTGTAAATGCTTCTTATTCTGGTTACTTAAAACAAACTATCTAAATCCAATGCGTAATAATCATCACTGCTGTGTAACTGATTTACGGGATAATTATGTTACGATGTAGCAGTGAACAGTCTTCCTTTATACATTTATGCTTTAAAACGATCAGAGCTTATTTTATTGATTTGCACCCCAGGAAATCTGTACTCGATTATGTTACATTTGGAACGGTTTCAACTTCAAACCAATTTGTGTTGCTGTCAAGCGTGAAGATTTAAGTTAAAAGAAAAGTTAATAATTTTAAAAATACAATTAAAAAGAAACAAAATCTCAGCATGAACTTGAGCTGGTTAAGAGAAAACTTTTAAACTGTATCACTAACTTGTTATAACAAAACAATGGAGGATAAAATACCCAGTGTTCTGTTATAACAAGTTAGTGATACATTTTAAAAGTTTTCTCTTGAAGGGGCGTGGCTTGCCTATGGCGGGATAGGACGCAAGGAGACTGAGCTCCAGCGCAATCCCGGCTTACTAACTACAGAGACACAATATTGTTACCGGAGAATCCAGGATGGTGTGTGGGAGACGGTCGTCGTCGGTTTCGGCGCCTCTGAACAGAGAGGGAGGCGAAATCACCTGTTATATGGGTCAATCCATGAGGCTGCAGCCCGGAGAGACATCAGCCAAGATGGCGCCGGCCGGAGCTCCGCGCGCCCAGCAGGAGATGGAGAAGGAGGAGAGGCACGGCAGAGGGGCGGCAGGTAACGGGCAGAAGAAGGGGATGGGTGATATTACAGAAGACATAAATCAAGACACCACTCCACCCAGATATGGGGAAATAAACCAGCGCCCTTTACAACATAATAGGCGCGATTCACCGCCGCTGCCATCTCACTCAGCTGCCTGTGGGAGCGATATGCCCTCTGGGATGACCCAGACAGATGAGGACTGGGACTGGAAAGCACACATTAGAGCCATTCCTACCAGGCAAGAAATGGATGCCCTGCTGGGTAAATTAGAGGCGTCTCATAAGCAAGATATGGGCTCTCTGAAAGAGGAGATTAAGCAGATTGGCCACCGTATTGCAGATATAGAAGTCGTACAAGACCAATTTTATCACCAGCTACACTCCCACCATCAAGTCTTGCAGGACCATTCATTACAGATAAATTATATTCTTACTCATTTGGATGACGTTGAGAATAGACATAGACGAAACAATCTGCGTATACGGGGCCTCAGTGAAGAAGTGGAGCCACCCCAACTGGAAAAATGGGCTGAGGAATTTTTTGAAGACATCTTACAGAATAAAGATAAAATTGAAATAGACCGTATACATTGGGCTCTGGGCCCAAGGCCCACTGACCCGGCCAGACCCAGAGATGTCATCTGTAGAATCCATTTCTATAAGGAGAAAGAGGCAATCTTGAAGGGAATCAGGGATAAAGGATCCCTATTATATAAAGACTCTCCTCTTATTGTACTACCAGACCTGTCCCGCAGAACACTACAGCTTCGCAGAGCCCTGAAACCCCTGCTGAAAGTGCTCACAGATAACAACATTCAGTATCGCTGGGGATATCCCTTCCAACTCATAGCCAAGAGAAAGGGGAAAACAGCAATCTTTCGCCATATGGGAGACCTTCCAAAGTTTCTAGAAATAATGGAAATATCTAAGATTAAGCTACCAGACTGGCCAGTTGTGAGCAGGCCGAAGCCTCTGCCACCTATGGAACAATGGCAATCGGTTTCGCCGCGACAGAGGCAGATAGGAAATGGCCATCGACCATTGGCCTCATGAACATAGAGAGACCACTTGGAAGTTTATGCCTGGTCTGGTGGTGTTGACCCTCAGAATCCTTGGTCTGATGTTCTGAAACAGTTGAACTTTGTCTTCAGTAGGGGCCTGGGTGCCCAGGGACATGGGGGGATAGTCTATTTGCTCCGAATTATTGTTCTTTGTCTGTTCTATGCTTTATGACAAATCTTGAATGTTTTAAGATGTTTATACTGACATTAGTCTCTGTTACTAAAAGACCTTAGAGGTCTCATTTGCACGCGCCGGGTAGTAAGGAGCTTGTCGTCCGTCATATGCAACCGCGTTACCTCACCTAGGGATTGCAGTTTAGTGCTGCGTTAGACTTAAGTCCATATTAGAAATTTCATTGAGGTTATCATTTTGGGATAACCTCCTGTTTATTTTCTTCTTGTATTTGTTTTATTAGTGTTCGTTTTTTCTCTTTCTCTCTTTCCTTTTCACCTATCCTATTTGTGTGCTTTGTTCTACTGTTCGGATGTCGGAACTAACATTTTGCACCTATAACGCTAGGGGCTTGAATAAGCCCGAAAAGAGGAGGCAGGTGTTGTACCGCTTCCATAAGAAAAAAGTAAAAATTATTATGTTTCAGGAGACACACTTTGTGGCTGCCAATACACCCAAATGTATGTCTAAGTTTTACCCGGCCTGGTTTCATTGTCCTCATCCCTCACGCAAGGCATGTGGGGTATCCATTGCTTTGCACAAGACGTTTCAGCCAGGGATTGTAGATATGAGGACAGACCCGGAGGGGCGATATATATTTCTCAAGGTTACCATACAGAACTCTATATATACGTTGGCTAATGTGTACTTTCCAAATCAGGGGCAGGTGAACTTCGGCTCCGGGGTTCTGCGTTTGCTGGCGGAGTTCGCAGATGGTTCTCGCATCATACTGGGTGGAGACTTCAATCTCACGTTGGATCCTAAAGTGGACTCGTCATCGGGTAGGTCCTCGATCTCTCTCTCGGCGCTACGTAGGTTAAGAAAGGAACTGTTGGCCCTCAAATTAGTGGACATGTGGCGAGTGCTTCACCCCGAGGTCAGAAACTATAGTTATTATTCGGTGGTTCATAATAGTTACTCAAGACTAGATCATTTGTTCATTTCTCATGACCTGTTAGACAGTACACCCGGCTGTTCGATAGATACTATCTTATGGTCTGATCATGCACCAGTATTTGGAGAACTAGGGGTACAGAGGAGGGGAGGACATGGGGGTTACTCATGGAAACTTAATGACAACCTTCTGAAGGACGAGATATGTATGCTGGCTATTAAAGAGGCGGTTAGGTCCTTTCCGATAGACCACGCTCAGGATCCCACACCGGAACCTATCAAATGGGAAGCCCTTAAATGTGTACTGAGGGGGATTTTCATAACTCATGGGGCTAGACTGAAAAGGGAGAGGACCCAAAAACTATCAGAAATATTGTCATTGCTGGGGATTAAGGAGACGGCTAATAAAGCGGCTGCAAGTGACACACTCAGAACTGAAATTTCAGCCTTGAGGCAACAAGCTCTAATGATACTAGAACAAAAATCCCTATGTATAAGGGATAGAATACGTAAGCATTATTTTGAATATGGGGATAAGAGTGGACAGTTGTTGGCAAGATCCTTACATCCTAGACTTATGCAGACCCCGATTTTCAGTATAAATTCCTCAGTGGGAACTTTGGTCCATTCTACGTCGGAGATATTAGAGGAATTTAGAAAATACTACTCTAACCTATATATTCTATCTCAGCAAGGGAATAATGTCCCAGCATCTAAGCAATATATGGTAGAATATCTGGAGAAACATTCACCTGGGATCTTACAGGAAGAAATATTGGATAATTTGGAGCAGGACTTTTCAGAAATAGAATTAAAGGGGGCTATCCAAAACCTAAAAATAGGTAAATGTCCGGGGCCAGATGGGTTTACGCCTAGGTTTTATAAAACATGTCAGGATATCTGTGCTCCGCTCATGGGGAAGGCATTTAATAGTATCTCACAAACATGTCACTTTCCGTTTCACGCTACGCAGGCACTCATTACTGTAATTCCCAGAGAGGGTAAGGATCATTCACTATGCTCCAACTTTCGGCCGATTTCTTTAATCAATGTGGACATTAAACTATATTCTAAAATGATAGCACTCAGATTTAACCCATTTATCCCGCATTTGATACATAGAGAGCAGGTGGGTTTTGTCCCGGGCAGGGAAGCCAGGGATAATACTATAAAGACAATATCCTTGATTTCAAAGGCCAGAACCAGGGGGATTCCTTTATGTCTGTTATCAGTCGATGCCGAGAAGGCCTTTGATAGGGTTCACTGGGGATTTTTAGAGGCTACATTGGAGGCAATAGGTATTCGACAGAGGATGAGGAATTGGATTATGGCTCTTTACCATGATCCATCAGCTAGAGTGCGAATAAATGGTCAGTTGTCGACACCGTTTTCAATAAAAAACGGGACTCGTCAGGGGTGTCCACTCTCCCCATACCTATATATCCTGGTAATGGAGACATTGGCTAATGCTCTCAGACATAATCAGTCAATTAAGGGGCTCCAGGTGGGTCATACGGAACATAAACTGGCTATATTTGCGGATGACCTCTTGTTGTACGTGACCTCACCTGGGGTCAGCTTGCCATCTGTTTTAGAGGAGTTTGAAATTTTTGGGAGGCTACCGTATATACTCGAGTATAAGCCGAGATTTTCAGCCCAAATTTTTGGGCTGAAAGTGCCCCTCTCGGCTTATACTCGAGTCATGATCGGTGGTGGGGTCGGCGGGTGAGCACTGTCATATACTTACCTGCTTCCAGCGTTCCTGTCGCTCCCCCTGCCCGTCCCACGGTCTCCGGGTCCCGCAGCCTCTTCCCCTGAGCGGTCACGTGGGACCGCTCATTAGAGAAATGAATAGGCTGCTCCACCTCCCATAGGGGCGGAGCCGCATAATTCATTTCTCTAATCAGCGGTGCCGGTGACCGCTGACAGAGGAAGAGGCTGCGGCACCGAAGACCAGCTGTCCGGGAGAAGGAGCGGGACTCCGGGAGCAGGTAAGTATCGCATATTCTCCTGTCCTCGTTCCACACGCCGGGCGTCGCGCCATCTTCCCGGCGTCTCTCCGCTCTGACTGTTCAGGCAGAGGGCGCGATGACGCATATAGTGTGCGCGCCGCCCTCTGCCTGATCAGTCAGTGCGGAGAGACGCCGGGAAGATGGCGCCGAGGAGCTGCAAGCAAGACAGGTGAGTATGTTTTTTTTTTTTTATTGCAGCAGCAGCAGCAGCTATGGGGCAATAATGGACGGTGCAGAGCACTATATGGCACAGCTATGGGGCAATGGTGCAGAGCACTATATGGCACAGCTATGGGGCAACGGTGCAGAGCACTATATGGCACAGCTATGGGGCAATGGTGCAGAGCACTATATGGCACAGCTATGGGGCAATGGTGCAGAGCACTATATGGCACAGCTATGGGGCAACGGTGCAGAGCACTATATGGCACAGCTATGGGACAATGGTGCAGAGCATTATATATATGGCACAGCTATGGGGCAACGGTGCAGAGCACTATATGGCACAGCTATGGGGCAATGGTGCAGAGCATTATATATATGGCACAGCTATGGGGCAACGGTGCAGAGCACTATATGGCACAGCTATGGGGCAACGGTGCAGAGCACTATATGGCACAGCTATGGGGCAACGGTGCAGAGCATTATATATATGGCACAGCTATGGGGCAACGGTGCAGAGCATTATATATATGGCACAGCTATGGGGCAATGGTGCAGAGCATTATATATATGGCACAGCTATGGGGCAATGGTGCAGAGCATTATATATATGGCACAGCTATGGGGCAACGGTGCAGAGCACTATATGGCACAGCTATGGGGCAACGGTGCAGAGCACTATATGGCATAGCTATGGGGCAACGGTGCAGAGCATTATATATATGGCACAGCTATGGGGCAACGGTGCAGAGCATTGTATATATAGCACAGCTTTATGTGGAGTATCTATGGGGCAATGGTGCAGAGCATTGTATATATGGCACAGCTTTATGTGGAGCATCTATGGGGCCATAATGAACGGTGCAGAGCATTATATGTGGCACAGCTTTATGTGGAGCATCTATGGGGCCATAATGAATGGTATGGAGTATCTATTTTTAATTTTGAAATTCACCGGTAGCTGCTGCATTTTCCACCCTAGGCTTATACTCGAGTCAATAAGTTTTCCCAGTTTTTTGTGGCAAAATTAGGGGGGTCGGCTTATACTCGGGTCGGCTTATACTCGAGTATATACGGTAAGTAACTTCAAGGTTAACTTACAAAAATCAGAGATACTTAACATAAATATTCAGGATAGGGAAGTGGAGCAACTTAGAACCAGTTTCCCCTTTCGCTGGAATAAACATTCCATTAAATACCTGGGTGTTCGCATCCCAGCTGACCCTCAGAAATTATTTGATCTTAATTTCCTTCCACTTCGGAACCTGATAGAAAAAGAGACGAAGGCTTGGTATCGTCTGCCACTGTCATGGTTTGGGAGAATTAATGCCCTTAAGATGGACATCCTACCTAAAATATTATACATTTTCCAGACTATACCGTGGGATGTAGAAGGATCCTTTTTTCTGGGTCTACATAAAATAATTAGAAAATTTGTATGGCATAGGGGGCGCTCTCGTATTAGCCATGCCCAGTTAGTCCGACGTAGGGAGGACGGGGGTGCGGGCCTGCCTGATCTGCGAGCGTACCATGCGGCGACTATTGGAAACTGTGTCCTGGATATATTCCATAATAGGACAACCAAACTTTGGGTGGACATTGAATATGAATCTTCTCCTAGCATGTGTTTGGGAGTCTTTTGGCTACCATATTGTATTGACCCAGGGAAATTGGATATATCTCTGACACTATTGTGAGATCATGGAGACGTTTTGCAAAACGCTTCCGTCTAGCGAATATTCCTGGACCATTAACCCCCTTGATTGGTAACCCTGGACTCCCCCCTGAATTACAACATTCAACATCCATAATTTTCTCTGACGCTCGGGGGGCTGTGCCTCGTATTCGAGACGTGACCAACCAGACTGATATTTTGTCATTGAGAGAGATACTGGGTGAAGGAAGGCAAAGGCCGGGACACTGGCTGCAGTATCTGCAACTTCGGAGTTATATTGATTCTCTGGGGTTGGGGGGCTCGTACCACATGTCCACACCTTTTGAGCAGTTGTGTCTTGCTTCTCAGGGCCCGACACATTCCATTTCCTTGATATACGGTTTGATAGTGTCCGGGGGAGCGGGAGACGGGCCTCTCAGATCTACAGAACAATGGCAGAGAGAATTGCACAAGGAGATTGAACCAGAGTTGTGGGTGAGGGCCTTCACGTGCGCGCATCGGCTGTCGGTGTCATGTAGAATCCAGGAGCTGAATTATAAAATTATAACACAGTGGTATAGAACACCTGTCAGATTACACAAGATTGATCCATCGATTCCGGACACCTGTTGGAGGTGTAATGGGGCGGTGGGATCTATGTTACATATATGGTGGAGTTGCAGTGGTGTTAGATCCCTCTGGAACGACATATTCGCCTTATATAATCATATTACAAACAAACAAGTAGAGGCAACGCCAGAGATAGCTTTATTGTCCATCTTTCCGGGCTCTGTGTCCAAAAATAAGAAGAGTATGTTGCCATACTTCATGAATGCAATGCGTCAAATCATACCCAGGCTGTGGAGGTCACCCATAACGCCAAGGAGGGTAGACTGGGTGGAGGCACTGGACGTGCTGTGCAGGATGGAGGAGATGAGGGCTTTTGATGACAGGTCGGGTGTTAGCTGGTATGCGAAGTGGTACTCATGGATACAATTTAAAGAGACACAGCATTTTCAGACATTGGTGACACAGGGTGTGATGCCGCGTCCATCGTAGTGGAGACTTGCTGAATAGTGAGTCGGTTGAGTTCTACTGCTGTACATGCACCGATATCCGTTTCTTCCTTTCTTCTTTCTATTTTCTCCTTTCCCTCTCTTTTCTTTTAAGGTACTTTATTATTTGTATTTTATTATTTGTGTTTGTCTTTCATATAAGAGTGGCCTGCTCTAATCCTCTCAAACTGTCTACAAATGGATGTTTATACTGCTGTGATATCACCACAGAGGTAATGGAATTACTGTTGGGAGAGAGAGGGATGTATAATACTGAGATCGTTATTAATGGTTACCATACAATGTTTTGTATATTTTTCTTCTTACTGAATAAAAATATTTTGAACAATAAAAGTTTTCTCTTCAGCAGTGCGGATGCTCCATTGGTCCCCGCTATCCAGGCTCCAGTGTTAATGTGACTTGTCAACACTTGTCCTCTGCAGTCAATGACCGGCTTTAGCAGGAACCTGTTGACGCCATTGTAGTCACGGTCGCGACTAGTGATTGGCTGCAGCAGTCACATGCCATGCTCTATAAAGGAGCTCAAAAGCCCCAAAGCTTTCCTGTTGTCAGTTCAATTTATGGTACAGTCCCAAGAAGATCGACTTTTACTCCTTGGGCAACAGTATGACAAAAGAGCACGCTACAGTGACTGTCACCTTCAAAACTGACATGGTGGGAACAGTGTTTCTCCACTAACAACAGAAAGGTCTGAACAAACATTTTTGACCCTGTGAGCCACAAGGTGCACTATCTTGTAAGCTATCTAAAGAAACATGGATATGGATGTCTTCCTTAACAGGAGTGTAACAATTGTAGTCGCAGAGCCAGTGACTGGGCTCATGTGGGAGGGGGCCCGCCAATGCCAGCGCCTATTTCAGCCGGATGTGGGTCCGAGGACGCACATTCAGTTGAAATGTATTGCGACACAGAGAACCACTGGCTCCCTGCACTGCAATCCATGCCACTGGGCTATTAGAGGTTAACAGCTTCCACTGGCACTCCAGTCACGGGCGGCGCGTGCCACTGGCGCCATTCAATTGCAAAGTCTCAATGAGGGAATACATGTTAGTACAAGTAGGGAAAGATTCCTCCTAAATATGGTAGGATGTTTTAGGATTCCTTTGGATTTTTTTGAAATAGCATATATGGATAAGCGGATATCATGAAGACAGCGTGAAGCCAGTGACATGGAATTGCTTATACAATCCTGCAAATATTGAGCAGAAATTAAAAAGAGCAGATGGCACAGAAGTCCTTAAGGGAAACAAGGATATTTTTTTTATTAAAACCAGCAGACAAATAGGATACTATAACTATAATGAACAGCTGTGACTACACACTGGAAGAACAAAGCAGCTCTCAAACAACAGGCGTAAGGAACATCACATACATTTGTAGGGTTTTTCTCCAAGGTTCTAGTTTACGGCCAGTTCATCATATTGGAACAGTACAAGTAGGAAAAGAGATCAATTATCAATTAAAATGCTGAACTGATCCAGACAAACCAATTTAGCATTTTTGTATGTTTTGTAAAAGGAGTTTTCCACCCTCTTACAAAAAATAGAGGCGAATTTCTAACTAAAGAATATGAGGGATTTTAAGATGGGCGAAGAGTAGACACAACAGAGGAGGTGAAGAAGAGTGTCAAAAAAGGGACCAAGAAGGACTGTGATGTAGTGACTGAAGTGTAGGCCGCATGTGTGTGCACAATGCCAAGCTCGCTATGGCGGGAGACTGGTGAAAAGAGAGGGGTTGTGACAAAGGGTTGTATAAGTGTGTACTGTCCTGCAAAGACAGCGACGCGGATTGTTGTGGAGTGAAGAGGGAGTTGTTGAAAAGATTGCCAGCAAGCTGTCAACAGGGCCGCCAACTTGACTTTTTATTTTTTTCTGGACAGCTAAACAAAAAATAAAAAATAAATAAAAAAAAAAAATCAATATTTTTTATGGATACATTAAAAAGCCATAATAAATCTTTATGATTATAAGTGATCCATGTCTACAACCCATAATTCTGAAATTAAGACACTGTGAACTGTAAAATGATGATCATTATAGTCAAAATAATCTGTATAAGTTTCCAGTTAAAAAAAAAATGAACCCTGGCTGTCAAATGTCAGCACGTATATACAGTTATATGAAAAATTTGGGCACCCCTATTAATCTTAAGCTTAATGTTTTATAAAAATTGTTTTTTTTGCAACAGCTATTTCAGTTTCATATATCTAATAACTGTTGGATGAGGTTTATTGTACTAACAGAAAATGTGCAATCTGCAGATTACACATTTTCTGTTAGTACAATAAACCTCATTTCAAGGCAGAAACGTTACTGTGTCCAACAGTTATTAGATATATGAAACTGAGATAGCTGTTGCAGAAAAAACTATTTTTATAAAACATTAAGCTTAAGATTAATAGGGGTGCCCAAACTTTTTCATATAACTGTATACAGGAAAACAGGGCCGTTGCCAGACCAAGAGGTACAGTTAGGTCCATATATATTTGGACAGAGACAACATTTTTCCAATTTTGGTTATAAACATTACCACAATGAATTTTAAACAAAACAATTCAGATGCAGTTGAAGTTCAGACTTTCAGCTTTCATTTGAGGGTATCCACATTAAAATTGGATGAAGAGTTTAGGAGTTTCAACTCCTTAACATGTGCCACCCTGTTTTTAAAGGGACCAAAAGTAATTGGACAGATTCAATAATTTTAAATAAAATGTTCATTTCTAGTACTTGGTTGAAAACCCTCTGTTGGCAATGACTGCCTGAAGTCTTGAACTCATGGACATCACGAGACGCTGTGTTTCCTCCTATTTGATGCTCTGCCAGGCCTTCACTGCAGTGGTTTTCAGTTGCTGTTTGTTTGTGGGCCTTTCTGTCTGAAGTTTAGTCTTTAACAAGTGAAATGCATGCTCAATTGGGTTGAGATCAGGTGACTGACTTGGCCATTCAAGAATATTCCACTTCTTTGCTTTAATAGACTCCTGGGTTGCTTTGGCTTTATGTTTTGGGTCATTGTCCATCTGTAGTATGAAACGACAACCAATCAGTTTGGCTGCATTTGGCTGGATCTGAGCACACAGTATGTCTCGGAATACCTCAGAATTCATTCAGCTGCTTCTGTCCTGTGTCACATCATCAATAAACACTAGTGACCCAGTGCCACTGGCAGCCATGCATGCCCAAGCCATCACACTGCCTCCGCCGTGTTTACATATGATGTGGTATGCTTTGGGTCATGAGCTGTACCACGCCTTTGCCATGCTTTTCTCTTTCCATCATTCTGGTAGAGGTTGATCTTGGTTTCATCTGTCCAAAGAATGTTCTTCCAGAACTGTGCTGGCTTTTTTAGATGTTTTTTAGCAAAGTTCAGTCTAGCCTTTTTATTCTTGATGCTTATGAGTGGCTTGCACCGTGCAGTGAACCCTCTGTATTTACTTTCATGCAGTCTTCTCTTTATGGTAGATTTGGATATTGATACGCCGATCTCTTGGAGGGTGTTGTTCACTTGGTTGGCTGTTGTGAATGGATTTCTCCTCACCATGGAGATTATTCTGCGATCATCCACCACTGTTGTCTTCTGTGGGCGCCCAGGTCTTTTTGCATTGATGAGTTCACCAGTGCTTTCTTTCTTTCTCAGGATGTACCAAACTGTAGATTTTGCCACTCCAAATATTGTAGCAATTTCTCGGATGGGTTTTTTCTGTTTTCGCAGCTTAAGGATGGCTTGATTCACCTGCAAGGAGAGCTCCTTTGACCGCATGTTTACTTCACAGCAAAACCTTCCAAATGCAAACACCACACCTCAAATCAACTCCAGGCCCTTTATCTGCTTAATTGAGAATGACATAACGAAGGGATTGCCCACACCTGCCCATGAAATAGCCTTGGAGTCAATTGTCCAATTACTTTTGGTCCCTTTAAAAACAGGGTGGCACATGTTAAGGAGTTGAAACTCCTAAACCCTTCATCCGATTTTAATGTGGATACCCTCAAATGAAAGCTGAAAGTCTGAACTTCAACTGCATCTGAATTGTTTTGTTTAAAATTCATTGTGGTAATGTCTGTAACCAAAATTAGAAAAATGTTGTCTCTGTCCAAATATATATGGACCTAACTGTATATGTGTGGCAAAGGGGACTATCTGCAGGTATTTTATATACAGAGTGAGTTTATCCCAGGAAGGTACCATAAGTCTGACAGGGCTGGAAGGTGGTACAGAAGAACCAAGTGGTAGAATATCTGTCATTTTTTGTTGAACCGACTTTTGTTTTCAAATGCATCCTTCTGCCATTCCGGTTTACATTGATTTAAGCATGAGCTAGGTTGATCCCAATTTATTAGGCGTGTTAATGCCCTACAGTGTACAGACAGTGGAGAGTGAAATACATAACCCTAGTAGCTCTATTTTACTAATTTTGAAGAAATTAAGCTCAAGAGTAAACTATCACGGCCTCCAGGGATGTAGGAACCCATGTTTGACACCTGTGGGTACTGCACTATTTTAGCTCCATGGAAACATTAAACTGTTTATAAATTATTGCTGGACTTTAGTCACATCTTCCCTAAGTGGTGCCGGGCTGTAGAGCAGTGCTTCTGCTTTACAATATTAAAGAGAATACATTGTTAGAAAATTACTAAATGTTTTAACAAATAATCCTTAAATATTGCAGTTCTCACACTTTCCACTGAGCCTTCCAATGGGCCACCGCTGGGAACATAACTTTTAAGCTTTTACTGTGAACATTGGGAAAGGTAAAACCTTTATACTGTAATCATGTACTGAAATTACAAAAACAAAATGCACCCGAAATTTTGATTATTTTTAATAAGAACAATAAAAAAAATTGATTAATTTCTTTCCAAATTCTAAATGCTTTTTTCTCTTTTGTTTGCTTTTCTAGCTTGTTATAACAAAGTAATCATCAGACTCCTCTGGTGTTTTGAGCTCACTACCTAGAGGTTACATCACATTCTACCATCTGTAAAACGATGGCATCCTACTTGTCTTTTTATTATTTTTTAGCCTGTTTGTGCTCTTTCATTAAGTTTTATTGTTTTCCTACACCTGTTTGTTATTCCAAAGAATTTCTTCATCTAACCCCTGTATCTGAATATTTTTTGACAGCTTCCGATTCGATCTTTGCCGTTGTGTTACTGACCTTCACCTGTTCTAAATCTTAGCTTTGTTACCTGGTTCAACCTTTGGTTTTGCCCTCTCGTACTGTGCCTGTTGCACTATATCTCTGTAATTTCCCACCTTGTTCGCTGCAGTCTTCATTAGTGCACGTTGGATGTTGGTCAGTATGACTACACTACTCACATACACTCCCTGACAGAAGATATGTCGCTTATCCATGTTATGTAAATAAAAGCTTATAACCTGATGTTAAATTCATCCATTGGTTGTATAAATTATTCTTTTGAAAGCTGAAACCCTCCGAAATGTGGTTTAGGTTAAGAAAATAAATTGGCATCAATGCAGAAATATTGATCAGTTAATGGACACAGAATGATCAGATTTTGGCAAGACGAAAGTTTTGTCACCCACAGAAAGTAATGTGATATTCAAACAAATAATCAACTTAAAATACAAATATAGGTTGCATAAAATTGGTGAATGAAGTTGTGGTGCTATTAGAGTCATATTTAATATTTTGTGTGACTTCCATAAGCTTGAAGGACTGCATCCATGCGGTTCAACAATGATTCATACAATTTATTAATGAAGTCATCAGGAATAGCAAAGAATGCAGTCTTACATGCCTCCCAGAGTTCATCTAGATTCTTTGGTTTTGTCTTCCAAGCTTCCTCTTTCATCCTACCCCAAACATGCTTAATGATGTTCATGTCTGGTGACTGGGCTGGCCAGTCCTTGAGCACCTTGATCTTTTTTGCCTGGAGGAACTTTGTTGTAGAGATGGATGTATGATATGGAGCACCATCCTGCTGCAGAATTTGACCCCTTTTATGATTTGGAATATAAGAGGTAGCTAATAGCTCTTGATATTTTAGGTTATTGATATTGCCTTCCACCTTGCAAATGTTTCGCACACCCCCATACTGAATGTAACCCCAGACCATGATCTTTCCACCACCAAATGTAACGGTTTTCTGGGTGTATTTTGGATCCATACGGCTCCAGTAGGTCTCCTGCAGTACTTGCGGTGGCTGTGGTGTAATTCTACTGAAGATTCATCAGAGAAATCCACCTTCTGACACTTTTCCAGCGTCCATCTGTTTATCAGGCTGTGGGACTTTGCAAATGCCACACGGTTTTTTATTTGCCTTTTGTTTAGTGCTGGCTTCTGGGCACTGATTTGACCATGGAGGCCATTTCGAGACAGAATCCTACAAACTGTTCTAGTTGACACAGGGACTTGAAGTGACCAGGCCTGTTGGATCTCTGCTGCAGCGGAAGAGGGGTTTGCTTTGGATTTTCTAACCAACAAACGTTCCTCCTGAGCAGTTGTCTTGCGGGGTCTGCCGGACCTGGGCTTGTCAAACACATCTCCAGTCTCTTCAAATCTTTTTTTAATTCTTTGTACTTGACGCTGAGACACATTAAAGGTGCCAGCCACCTCTGCAGTGGATCTGGTCTTCAGCCTCTTGATAATCCAGGCTTTGGTAGCAGGGTCATTCCATGTCAAGTGAACCAATGATTTTTACCACTATATTTTTAATTCTTTTGAGATTTTGTTATTTGGTAATAGTGTGTCAGAGAATGCAAAATGTGAAGAAAAAAAAATTCTAGATTTTTTTTTTTTTTTTAATTGATTTTCAAAGTTCGGAAAAAGTGCGAATTTCGGTGTTGCCTGCCTTTACATTTCTCCCCATAACTCAGGCTAGAAAAGAGATAGAGAAACAAAATTAACACCATTCTACTCAGAACAGTACAGGCTTTCACCAGATATGTCACAAGCGTATCTTTGATAATAATTTACCTATGCGAGCGCAAGCGCAAAACTTTAAAACGCATTTCTGAAAAAAACGTTTAATTTAAAAATTTCAAAAACTGCACATGTGCCTGCTATGCTCCTATTCACATCTGTACCAAAACACAAGATGGGATCATGATGGGATCATATTTTAAAAAATAAAACTATTACAGTGTCAGTTCAAAAATCTTGATTTCAGATCTGCTCAGCTTGTGGTCTAACAGTGTGGGGTCTAGATTTGCCAAATAATCCATGATTGCTAGATATTACTGTATTATTTTATTATGTTACAGCTTAGAAGCAGGAGAGGACAGAAGAGAAGCTTTGTTAGGGCTGAGGATGACCAGGGGTAGACGGTGACTGCAGAGCAGATGACCGGCCGGCAGCTCGGGTCTCCACAGACCGTATTCACACCAAATCTTATCACCCAGGCAACTCCTCAAATGGAGAGAGAAAAATACTCTTAACATCCAGTTCATGTATTGTACAAACCAGGACTACAAAGAGGAGGAGGAGGAGGAGAGTTTGTTATAACATCAGTTACAGGAAGCAGAACCCATCACAGGGACTCAGCAATACCGGACTGTCATCCCATGTAGTGGAAATAAAGACAGTGACGTCCATGAGGTGGTAGAAGAAGGCACAAGATCGGCAATGGATGGCATAACTGGTTATGTGACCTGTGAATATGATCGGCGCTGATGGCTACTGGACTCTCCAAAGATTGTGAAAATGAAGACGTAGAAGTGACTTTTCTGCACCTTCTGGTCCAGCGCCGTCCTTTGTGTATCCAAGAAAACCAGACATTGTAAAAGTGAACAAAAATCAGATATAACTCAGGTGGAGCCGAGCACCATGACAGCCGCACATACTCACACAGAAGGAAACGGCCATTGCTAGTGAGCGCTTATGGGCAAGATGACATTTCACCCACTAGAAGGGACACATTGATGATAGAAGACCAGTGTAAAAACCTACTATTAATTGTTTGATTAGTTCATATTTTATAGTATGAGGATTTAACTACCGTACTATTCTTCTTAAACACTTCAGAAATTACATGTTTAGTGATATAATAGAAAAAAAATTGTTCCATGTATAAATAGGTGGTAGAAATATTGGTTCTTTTATTCTTGTTTTTAACATAATTAGGACAAGACTGTATTTAGAAAATCACACTTGAGGATGTGATCACCTTTTATCTTTTGGCTTGTTCAATGAATTCAGGTTGAAAATGCTGAGCAAGTTGTTATGATGATTAAGATGAGTTTATTCTGGCACTTCGGTATTTGTTTTTTGTGTTTCTTTATTGTTACATATAAATGTTGAATGCAATAAGTTGTAATTTGAAAAGAAAAAAGGAAGAAACTCACACAAACATAAAATCAGATGATTCAAGGCTTAAAAAAAAAATACAAATGTGATAGATCCCAAGTTGAATCCCTGTACAAATATAAACAAGGACACAAGTAACACACATGCATGTTTTCACAATTTTAAAACATACGTTTTTTTCAGAATTGCGCATCAAAATTTTTAATTTGATTTCTCCAAAACAAAATATAAAGAAACATAGTCTTGTGACATATCAAATGAAAGCCAGTACCGTTCTGAGAAAAATGATGCCTCTCCCATCTCTATATCTTAATTCTAGCCCGAGATATGATAGAAAATGTAAAGCCATACCAGGCCAAAATCCATGCTTTTTCAAAACTTTAAAAATCTGTAAAAAATTAACTGATGAAGAAAAAAATTCTAAACTTTTAATTTGTAATTAACTAAAGTTGTACTTCATAAAAACAAAAAATAAAAAAAATCTAAAGACGTAAGGTAAAAAAAATATTCATATTTGGATCACTTGATATGGAATGACCCAGCAGGGTGGATTTTTGGCATGTTGTCAGAGCTCAAGTTGCAGTTCAAGTGAAAGTCTGGGGTGCTGGGTTTCTTTTTATACACACACAGTAATTAACCGATCATTTACTGAGCACAGGTGAGGATGTAAACTAGGATTGGGTGCATTATATGACCAGTGTTATGATCCCAGTGGCTGGGGATCACAGGAAATACTAGCTAAGTAACTAAACATAGACAAGAGCTCTAGGGAGGTGGTAACTGGACTGACCGCAAAACCTGATCCTATCCAAACACACTAAAGGTAGCCGGTGAACGTGCCTAAAATCCTGGACGTCTCGACGCAGCCTGAGAAACTGACTACCCCTAAAGAGAAAGCAAGACCTCACTTGCCTCAAGAGAAATAACCCCAAAGATATAGGAAGCCCCCAACAAATAATAACGGTGAGGTAAGGAGAAAAGACACACATAGGAATGAAAACAGATTCAGCAAATGAGGCCCGCTAGTACTAGATAGCAGAAAACAGATAGCGAACTGTGCGGTCAGTAAAAAACCCTACCAAAATATCCACGCTGAGAATTCAAGAACCCCCACACCAACTAACGGTGTGGGGGGGGAAACTCAGCCCCCCAGAGCTACCAGCAAGCTGGGAAATCACATATTAGCAAGCTGGACAAGAAACATATAGAACACTGATGATCAAAAAATGAACAAAACGGAAACTTAGCTTCTCTTGAAGAGACTGGGAGCAAGGTAGTCAGAAGGAATCAGAATAGCACTGAATACATTGGCCGCAGGCATAGACTGAGAGTCCAAGTGAGCTTAAATAGAAAACCAGCCCACAGATAACGAGACAGCTGATGCCAGTCACAAACCTGCAGAAAGACAGCACTCACACAGTACCACTTGTGACCACAAGAGGGAGCCCAGAAATAGAGTTCACAACAGACCAGGCGACAAAACTTTTGTCTTGCCAAAATCTGACCATTCTGTGTCCATTAACTGATCAATATTTCTGCATTGATGCCAATTTATTTTCTTAACCTAAACCACATTTCGGAGGGTTTCAGCTTTCAAAAGAATAATTTATACAACCAATGAATGAATTTAATGTCCGGTTATAAGCTTTTATTTACATGACACGGATAAGCGACAACTTCTGTCAGGGAGTGTACTTTGGCTATGGTCAAACGGCCGTAGATTCTCTCATCCGAGAGAATCGGACCGATTATGCTAATAACGCTAATCTCAAACTTGATCAGATTTTGATCAGTGTCAGTTTACTGTGAGCCGATTCTCTCTCATGAGAGAATCGCAGCTCAAGTGTGGCAAAGACGTAGAACTTCATTTCTCCATCTTCTCCATGGTCTTTTGTCAGCGTAAATCAGGCTGCACTCAGATGACATCCAAGTGCAGTCTGATGTTTTACACGCACCCATAGACTTATATGGGTGCGCAAGGTCTGATTATCGGATGCACTCACAGCATGTTGCAATTTTTTTCTCATGTCAAACCAGCATGTATCAAAAACGGCATTTTTGATCTCACTCCACAAATTCTCAATCAGATTGAAGGCTGGGCATTGGGGTGGACACTTCCTAACATCAATCTTGGTGGTCTGGAACTGGGATTTTGCCCACTTACTGGTGTGTTTGGGGTCGTTGTCCTGCTGAAACACCCATTTCAAGGGCATTTTTTCTGCAGCATAAGGAAACATGACCTCTTCCAGTATAATGATATATTCAGTCTGGTCCATGGTGCCTGGTATGCGATATATGGGCCCAACTCCACAGTATGAGAAACATCCCAAACCATTATGACTGCACCTCCATGTTTTACTGTGTACTGTGGCTTAAATTCAGTGTTGATGGGTCGTCTCACACACGGTCTGTGGCCTTTAGATCCAATAAGAAAAATCTTGTCCTCATCTGTCCACAGAATGTTGTGCCTCTTCTCTTTAGGTCAGTCAATGTGTTCTTTGGCAAACGCTAACCTTTTCAACACGTCTTTTTTTTTCAGCAATGGTACTTTACGAGGATTTGTTACAAATAGTTTGGCTTCATGTAGGTGTCTTCTGATGGTTGCAGGACTAACAGGTGACTGAAAATCTGCTTTGACCTCCTGGGAGCTGATCATTGGATGCTTATTTGTCATTCTTGTGATTCTATGATATATAAAAATTATAGTATTTATTTTCCTACCACGTGTTTTGGGCTTTTGTTTGTCGTTTTAAAGCATTGGAAATCTTTTTAGCTGAGCAGCCAATTATTTTCTGCACTTCTTTAAATGTTTTCCCTCTCCAATCTACTTCTTGATCAAAGTTCTTTATCCTTCGGTACAATGTCTGGAACAAATTATTTTACTCACTTAACAAGGGCTAAAACCAGCAGGTACAACATTTGATGCCCTCCGTCTTACAATAAGGGCCATAATTGACACCAGTTTCATCACAGAATGAATGACCTTACTACTTGAACTCTGCACTCATATTAATTAGAATACCCCCCTTTCATTAAGGGAGTCAATTACACCCAATTAGCAGCGTGCATATCATGACTGTTGATTCTGTTTGTTGACCATTATTTGCCTATACCAAGTCATGAATTTTTTCCCATGTTGTATGATCTTTTATAACGGTGACTATGAGAGACAGCTGTCTTTTTTGCAGGTAACGAGTTGATTAGGTGCGTCTAACTGGTCTGTAGGAGCAAGAACTTTAATGGTTGGTAGGGGATCAAATACTTATTTCTCATTGCAAATAAATTTATATAATTTATACAATGTGATTTTCTGGACTTTATTTTTGATATTCTATCTCTCAATGTTAAAATTAACCTACCCTTAACCCCTTCATGACCCAGCCTATTTTGGCCTTAATGACCTTGCCGTTTTTTGCAATTCTGACCAGTGTCCCTTTATGAAGTAATAACTCAGGAACGCTCCAACGGATCCTAGCGATTCTGAGATTGTTTTTTCGTGACATAATGGGCTTCATGCTAGTTGTAAATTTAGGTCGATAATTTCTGAGTTTATTTGTGAAAAAAAACGGAAATTTGGCAAAAATTTTGAAAATTTCACAATTTTCACATTTTGAATTTTTATTCTGTTAAACCAGAGAGTTATGTGACACAAAATAGTTAATAAATAACATTTCCCACATGTCTGCTTTACATCAGCACAATTTTGGAAACAAATTTTTTTTTTGCTAGGAAGTTATAAGGGTTAAAATTTGACCAGTGATTTCTCATTTTTACAACAAAATTTACAAAACCATTTTTTTTAGGGACCACCTCACATTTGAAGTCAGTTTGAGGGTTCTATATGGCTGAAAATACCCAAAAGTGACACCATTCTAATAACTGCACCCCTCAAGGTGCTCAAAACCACATTCAAGAAGTTATTAACCTTTCAGGTGTTTCACAGCAGCAGAAGCAACATGGAAGTAAAAAATGAACATTTAACTTTTTAGTCACAAAAATGATCTTTTAGCAAAATTTTTTTTATTTTCCCAAGGGTAAAAGGAGAAACTGGACCACGAACGTTGTTGTCCAATTTGTCCTGAGTACGCTGATACCTCATATGTGGGGGTAAACCACTGTTTGGGCGCACGGCAGGGCTCGGAAGGGAAGGAGCGCCATTTGACTTTTTCAATGAAAAATTGGCTCCAATCTTTAGCGGACACCATGTCGCGTTTGGAGAGCCCCCATGTGCCTAAACATTGGAGCTCCCCCACAAGTGACCCCATTTTGGAAACTAGACCCCCCATGGAACTTATCTAGAAGCATAGTGAGCACTTTAAACCCCCAGGTGCTTCACAAATTGATCCGTAAAAATGAAACAGTACTTTTTTTTCACAAAAAAATTATTTTAGCCTCAGTTTTTTCATTTTCACATGGGCAACAGGATAAAATGGATCCTAAAATTTGTTGGACCATTTCTCCTGAGTACACCGATACCTCACATGTGGGGGTAAACCACTGTCTGGGCACATGGTAAGGCTCGGAAGGGAAGGAGCGCCATTTGACTTTTTGAATGAAAAATTATCTCCATCGCTAGCAGACACCATGTCACGTTTGGAGAGCCCCCGTGTGCCTAAACATTGGAGCTCCCCCACAAGTGACCCCATTTTGGAAACTAGACCCCCAAGGAACTTATCTAGAAGCATAGTGAGCACTTTAAACTCTCAGGTGCTTCACAAATTGATCCGTAAAAATGAAAAAGTACTTTTTTTTCACACAAAATTTCTTTTAGCCTCAATTTTTTCATTTTCACATGGGCAACAGGATAAAATGGATCCTAAAATTTGTTGGGCAATTTCTCCTGAGTACGCCGATACCTCATATGTGGGGGTAAACCACTGTTTGGGTGCACGGCAAGGCTCGGAAGGGGAGGCATGCCATTTGACTTTTTGAATGGAAAATTAGCTCCAATCGTTAGCGGACACCATGTCGCGTTTGGAGAGCCCCTGTGTGCCTAAACATTGGAGCTCCCCTACAAGTGACCCCATTTTGGAAACTAGACCCCCCCAGGGAACTTATCTAGATGCATAGTGAGCACTTATAACCCCCAGGTGCTTCACAGAAGTTTATAATGCAGAGCCGTCAAAATAAAAAATAATTTTTCTTTCCTCAAAAATGATTTTTAGCACAGAATTTTTTATTTTCCCAAGGGTAATAGGAGAAATTGGACCCCAAATATTGTTGTCCAGTTTGTCCTGAGTACGATGATACCCCATATGTGGGGGTAAACCACTGTTTGGGCGCACCGCAGGGCTCGGAAGGGAAGGCACACCATTTGGCTTTTTGAATGGAAAATTAGCTCCAATCATTAGCGGACACCATGTCGCGTTTGGAGAGCCCCCGTGTGCCTAAACATTGGAGCTCCCGCACAAGTGACCCCATTTTGGAAACTAGACCTCCCAAGGAACTAATCTAGATGTGTGGTGAGCACTTTGAACCCCCATGTGCTTCACAGAAGTTTATAACGCAGAGCCATGAAAATAAAAAATAATTTTTCTTTTCTCAAAAATGATTTTTTAGCCCACAATTTTTTATTTTCACAAGGGTAACAGGAGAATTTGGACCCCAATATTTGTTGCCCAGTTTGTTGTGAGTACGCTGATACCCCATATGTGGGGGTAAACCACTGTTTGGGCACACGTCAGGGCTCGGAAGGGAAGTAGTGACATTTGAAATGCAGACTTTGATGGAATGGTCTGCGGGCATCACGTTGCATTTGCAGAGCCCCTGATGTGCCTAAACTAGTAGAAACACCCCACAAGTGACCCCATTTTGGAAACTAGACCCCCGAAGGAACTTATCTAGATGTGTGGTGAGCACTTTCAACCCCCAAGTGCTTCACAGAAGTTAATAACGCAGAGCCGTGAAAATAAAAAATAATTGTTCTTTCCTCAAAAATTATGTTTTAGCAAGTAATTTTTGTGGGGGTACACCACTGTTTGGGCGCACGTTGGGGCTTGGAAGGGAGGGAGCACCATTTGACTTTTTGAACGCAAGATTGGCTGGAATCAATGGTGGCGCCATGTTGCGTTTGGAGACCCCTGATGTGCCTAAACAGTGGAAACCCCTCAATTCTAACTTCAACACTAACCCCAACACACCCCTAATCCTAATCCCAACTGTAGCCATAACCCTAATCACAACCCTAACCCCAACACACCCCTAACCACAACCCTAACCCCAACACACCCGTAACCCTAATTCCAACCCTAACCCTAATCCTAATCCCAACCCTAACCCTAATCCCAACCCTAACCACAACTGTAACCCCAACACACCCCTAACCCTATCCGTAACCCTAACCACAAGCCTAATCTTAACCCTATTTCCAACCCTAGCCCTAATTCCAACCCTAACCCTAAGGCTATGTGCCCACGTTGCGGATTCGTGTGAGATTTTTCCCGCACGATTTTTGAAAAATCTGCAGGTAAAAGGCACTGCGTTTTACCTGCGGATTTACAGCGGATTTCCAGTGTTTTTTTGTGCGGATTTCACCTGCGGATTCCTATTGAGGAACAGGTGTAAAACGCTGCGGAATCCTCACAAAGAATTGACATGCTGCGGAAAATACAACGCAGCATTTCTGCACGGAATTTTCCGCACCATGGGCACAGCGGATTTGGTTTTCCATAGGTGTACATGGTACTGTAAACCTGATGGAAAACTGCTACGAATTCGCAGCGGCCAATCCGCTGCGGATCCGCGGCCAATCCGCTGCGGATCCGCAGCCAATCCGCTGCGGATCCGCGGCCAAATCCGCACTGTGTGCACATGCCATAACCCTAACCCTACCCCTAACCCTAACCCTACCCCTAGTTCTAACCCTAGTTCTAACCCTAACCCTAGTGGAAAAAGAAAAAAAAAATATTTTCTTTATTTTATTATTGTCCCTACCTATAGGGGTGATAAAGGGGGGGGTTTATTTATTATTTTTTTTATTTTGATCGCTGTGATAGAACCTACCACAGCGATCAAAATGTACTTGTAACTCATCTGCCGGCCGGCAGATTCGGCGGGCGCACTACGCATGCGCCCGCCATTTTGGAAGATGGCGGTGCCCAGGGAGAAGACGGACCGACTTCCGGAGGCTCGGTAAGTATGAGGGGGTGGTGGGGGGGTGGATCGGAGCACAGGGGGGGGATCGGAGGACGGGGGGAGCGGACAGGAGCACGGGGGAGCGGACAGGGGGACGGAGGGGGGTACCGGACAGAACGGAGGACTGGGGAGGAGATCGGGGGCGGTGGGGCAGAACATGATTTCCAGCCATGGCAGATGCTATTGCAGCATCGGCCATGGCTGGATTGCAATATTTCACCATTTTCATAGGTGAAATATTGCAAATTGCTCTGATTGGCTGTTGCACTTTCAACAGCCAATCAGAGCGATCGTAGCCACGTGGGGGCAAAGCCACCCCCCCTGGGCTGAAGTACAACTTCCCCTCTCCCTGCAGATCGGGTGAAATAGGAATTAACCCTTTCACCCGATCTGCAGGGACGCGATCATTCCATGACGCCACATAGGCGTCATGGGTCGGATTGGCACCGACTTTCATGACGCCTACGTGGCGGCAAAGGTCGGGAAGGGGTTAAAATTATAGACTGTTCATGTCTTTGTCAGTGGGCAAACTTAGAAAATGAGCAAGGCATCAAATACTTTTTCCCCTCACTGTATTGCAATACCAAATACAACCCCTGGTCAGTGATTGCTGCTTTCTTCAAAAAAGCAACAATGTCTTTCTATTCCTGTAGAACCTCTTTCAGGGAAACCGTGAAAATAAAAAATAATTGTTCTTTCCTCAAAAATTATGTTTTAGCAAGTAATTTTTGTGGGGGGTACACCACTGTTTGGGCGCACGTTGGGGCTTGGAAGGGAGGGAGCACCATTTCACTTTTTGAACGCAAGATTGGCTGGAATCAATGGTGGCGCCATGTTGCGTTTGGAGACCCCTGATGTGCCTAAACAGTGGAAACCCCTCAATTCTAACTTCAACACTAACCCCAACACACCCCTAATCCTAATCCCAACTGTAGCCATAACCCTAATCACAACCCTAACCCCAACACACCCCTAACCACAACCCTAACCCCAACACACCCGTAACCCTAATTCCAACCCTAACCCTAATCCTAACCCTAATCCCAACCCTAACCCTAATCCCAACCCTAACCACAACTGTAACCCCAACACACCCCTAACCCTATCCGTAACCCTAACCACAAGCCTAATCTTAACCCTATTTCCAACCCTAGCCCTAATTCCAACCCTAACCCTAAGGCTATGTGCCCACGTTGCGGATTCGTGTGAGATTTTTCCCGCACAATTTTTGAAAAATCTGCAGGTAAAAGGCACTGCGTTTTACCTGCGGATTTACAGCGGATTTCCAGTGTTTTTTTGTGCGGATTTCACCTGCGGATTCCTATTGAGGAACAGGTGTAAAACGCTGCGGAATCCTCACAAAGAATTGACATGCTGCGGAAAATACAACGCAGCATTTCTGCACGGAATTTTCCGCACCATGGGCACAGCGGATTTGGTTTTCCATAGGTGTACATGGTACTGTAAACCTGATGGAAAACTGCTACGAATTCGCAGCGGCCAATCCGCTGCGGATCCGCGGCCAATCCGCTGCGGATCCGCGGCCAATCCGCTGCGGATCCGCGGCCAAATCCGCACTGTGTGCACATGCCATAACCCTAACCCTACCCCTAACCCTACCCCTAACCCTAACCCTACCCCTAGTTCTAACCCTAGTTCTAACCCTAACCCTAGTGGAAAAAGAAAAAAAATATATTTTCTTTATTTTATTATTGTCCCTACCTATAGGGGTGATAAAGGGGGGGGTTTATTTATTATTTTTTTTATTTTGATCGCTGTGATAGAACCTACCACAGCGATCAAAATGTACTTGTAACTCATCTGCCGGCCGGCAGATTCGGCGGGCGCACTGCGCATGCGCCCGCCATTTTGGAAGATGGCGGTGCCCAGGGAGAAGACGGACCGACTTCCGGAGGCTCGGTAAGTATGAGGGGGTGGTGGGGGGGTGGATCGGAGCACAGGGGGGGGGGATCGGAGGACGGGGGGAGCGGACAGGAGCACGGGGGAGCGGACAGGGGGACGGAGGGGGGTACCGGACAGAACGGAGGACTAGGGAGGAGATCGGGGGCGGTGGGGCAGAACATGATTTCCAGCCATGGCAGATGCTATTGCAGCATCGGCCATGGCTGGATTGCAATATTTCACCATTTTCATAGGTGAAATATTGCAAATTGCTCTGATTGGCTGTTGCACTTTCAACAGCCAATCAGAGCGATCGTAGCCACGTGGGGGCAAAGCCACCCCCCCTGGGCTGAAGTACAACTTCCCCTCTCCCTGCAGATCGGGTGAAATAGGAGTTAACCCTTTCACCCGATCTGCAGGGACGCGATCATTCCATGACGCCACATAGGCGTCATGGGTCGGATTGGCACCGACTTTCATGACGCCTACGTGGCGTCAAAGGTCGGGAAGGGGTTAAAATTATAGACTGTTCATGTCTTTGTCAGTGGGCAAACTTACAAAATGAGCAAGGCATCAAATACTTTTTCCCCTCACTGTATTGCAATACCAAATACAACCCCTGGTCAGTGATTGCTGCTTTCTTCAAAAAAGCAACAATGTCTTTCTATTCCTGTAGAACCTCTTTCAGGGAAACCGTGAAAATAAAAAATAATTGTTCTTTCCTCAAAAATTATGTTTTAGCAAGTAATTTTTGTGGGGGGTACACCACTGTTTGGGCGCACGTTGGGGCTTGGAAGGGAGGGAGCACCATTTGACTTTTTGAACGCAAGATTGGCTGGAATCAATGGTGGCGCCATGTTGCGTTTGGAGACCCCTGATGTGCCTAAACAGTGGAAACCCCTCAATTCTAACTTCAACACTAACCCCAACACACCCCTAATCCTAATCCCAACTGTAGCCATAACCCTAATCACAACCCTAACCCCAACACACCCCTAACCACAACCCTAACCCCAACACACCCGTAACCCTAATTCCAACCCTAACCCTAATCCTAACCCTAATCCCAACCCTAACCCTAATCCCAACCCTAACCACAACTGTAACCTCAACACACCCCTAACCCTATCCGTAACCCTAACCACAAGCCTAATCTTAACCCTATTTCCAACCCTAGCCCTAATTCCAACCCTAACCCTAAGGCTATGTGCCCACGTTGCGGATTCGTGTGAGATTTTTCCCGCACGATTTTTGAAAAATCTGCAGGTAAAAGGCACTGCGTTTTACCTGCGGATTTACAGCGGATTTCCAGTGTTTTTTTGTGCGGATTTCACCTGCGGATTCCTATTGAGGAACAGGTGTAAAACGCTGCGGAATCCTCACAAAGAATTGACATGCTGCGGAAAATACAACGCAGCATTTCTGCACGGAATTTTCCGCACCATGGGCACAGCGGATTTGGTTTTCCATAGGTGTACATGGTACTGTAAACCTGATGGAAAACTGCTACGAATTCGCAGCGGCCAATCCGCTGCGGATCCGCGGCCAATCCGCTGCGGATCCGCGGCCAATCCGCTGCGGATCCGCGGCCAAATCCGCACTGTGTGCACATGCCATAACCCTAACCCTACCCCTAACCCTACCCCTAACCCTAACCCTACCCCTAGTTCTAACCCTAGTTCTAACCCTAACCCTAGTGGAAAAAGAAAAAAAAAATATTTTCTTTATTTTATTATTGTCCCTACCTATAGGGGTGATAAAGGGGGGGGTTTATTTATTATTTTTTTTATTTTGATCGCTGTGATAGAACCTACCACAGCGATCAAAATGTACTTGTAACTCATCTGCCGGCCGGCAGATTCGGCGGGCGCACTGCGCATGCGCCCGCCATTTTGGAAGATGGCGGTGCCCAGGGAGAAGACGGACCGACTTCCGGAGGCTCGGTAAGTATGAGGGGGTGGTGGGGGGGTGGATCGGAGCACAGGGGGGGGGGATCGGAGGACGGGGGGAGCGGACAGGAGCACGGGGGAGCGGACAGGGGGACGGAGGGGGGTACCGGACAGAACGGAGGACTGGGGAGGAGATCGGGGGCGGTGGGGCAGAACATGATTTCCAGCCATGGCAGATGCTATTGCAGCATCGGCCATGGCTGGATTGCAATATTTCACCATTTTCATAGGTGAAATATTGCAAATTGCTCTGATTGGCTGTTGCACTTTCAACAGCCAATCAGAGCGATCGTAGCCACGTGGGGGCAAAGCCACCCCCCCTGGGCTGAAGTACAACTTCCCCTCTCCCTGCAGATCGGGTGAAATAGGAATTAACCCTTTCACCCGATCTGCAGGGACGCGATCATTCCATGACGCCACATAGGCGTCATGGGTCGGATTGGCACCGACTTTCATGACGCCTACGTGGCGGCAAAGGTCGGGAAGGGGTTAAAATTATAGACTGTTCATGTCTTTGTCAGTGGGCAAACTTAGAAAATGAGCAAGGCATCAAATACTTTTTCCCCTCACTGTATTGCAATACCAAATACAACCCCTGGTCAGTGATTGCTGCTTTCTTCAAAAAAGCAACAATGTCTTTCTATTCCTGTAGAACCTCTTTCAGGGAAACCGTGAAAATAAAAAATAATTGTTCTTTCCTCAAAAATTATGTTTTAGCAAGTAATTTTTGTGGGGGGTACACCACTGTTTGGGCGCACGTTGGGGCTTGGAAGGGAGGGAGCACCATTTGACTTTTTGAACGCAAGATTGGCTGGAATCAATGGTGGCGCCATGTTGCGTTTGGAGACCCCTGATGTGCCTAAACAGTGGAAACCCCTCAATTCTAACTTCAACACTAACCCCAACACACCCCTAATCCTAATCCCAACTGTAGCCATAACCCTAATCACAACCCTAACCCCAACACACCCCTAACCACAACCCTAACCCCAACACACCCGTAACCCTAATTCCAACCCTAACCCTAATCCTAACCCTAATCCCAACCCTAACCCTAATCCCAACCCTAACCACAACTGTAACCCCAACACACCCCTAACCCTATCCGTAACCCTAACCACAAGCCTAATCTTAACCCTATTTCCAACCCTAGCCCTAATTCCAACCCTAACCCTAAGGCTATGTGCCCACGTTGCGGATTCGTGTGAGATTTTTCCCGCACGATTTTTGAAAAATCTGCAGGTAAAAGGCACTGCGTTTTACCTGCGGATTTACAGCGGATTTCCAGTGTTTTTTTGTGCGGATTTCACCTGCGGATTCCTATTGAGGAACAGGTGTAAAACGCTGCGGAATCCTCACAAAGAATTGACATGCTGCGGAAAATACAACGCAGCATTTCTGCACGGAATTTTCCGCACCATGGGCACAGCGGATTTGGTTTTCCATAGGTGTACATGGTACTGTAAACCTGATGGAAAACTGCTACGAATTCGCAGCGGCCAATCCGCTGCGGATCCGCGGCCAATCCGCTGCGGATCCGCGGCCAATCCGCTGCGGATCCGCGGCCAAATCCGCACTGTGTGCACATGCCATAACCCTAACCCTACCCCTAACCCTACCCCTAACCCTAACCCTACCCCTAGTTCTAACCCTAGTTCTAACCCTAACCCTAGTGGAAAAAGAAAAAAAATATATTTTCTTTATTTTATTATTGTCCCTACCTATAGGGGTGATAAAGGGGGGGGTTTATTTATTATTTTTTTTATTTTGATCGCTGTGATAGAACCTACCACAGCGATCAAAATGTACTTGTAACTCATCTGCCGGCCGGCAGATTCGGCGGGCGCACTGCGCATGCGCCCGCCATTTTGGAAGATGGCGGTGCCCAGGGAGAAGACGGACCGACTTCCGGAGGCTCGGTAAGTATGAGGGGGTGGTGGGGGGGTGGATCGGAGCACAGGGGGGGGGGATCGGAGGACGGGGGGAGCGGACAGGAGCACGGGGGAGCGGACAGGGGGACGGAGGGGGGTACCGGACAGAACGGAGGACTAGGGAGGAGATCGGGGGCGGTGGGGCAGAACATGATTTCCAGCCATGGCAGATGCTATTGCAGCATCGGCCATGGCTGGATTGCAATATTTCACCATTTTCATAGGTGAAATATTGCAAATTGCTCTGATTGGCTGTTGCACTTTCAACAGCCAATCAGAGCGATCGTAGCCACGTGGGGGCAAAGCCACCCCCCCTGGGCTGAAGTACAACTTCCCCTCTCCCTGCAGATCGGGTGAAATAGGAGTTAACCCTTTCACCCGATCTGCAGGGACGCGATCATTCCATGACGCCACATAGGCGTCATGGGTCGGATTGGCACCGACTTTCATGACGCCTACGTGGCGTCAAAGGTCGGGAAGGGGTTAAAATTATAGACTGTTCATGTCTTTGTCAGTGGGCAAACTTACAAAATGAGCAAGGCATCAAATACTTTTTCCCCTCACTGTATTGCAATACCAAATACAACCCCTGGTCAGTGATTGCTGCTTTCTTCAAAAAAGCAACAATGTCTTTCTATTCCTGTAGAACCTCTTTCAGGGAAACCGTGAAAATAAAAAATAATTGTTCTTTCCTCAAAAATTATGTTTTAGCAAGTAATTTTTGTGGGGGGTACACCACTGTTTGGGCGCACGTTGGGGCTTGGAAGGGAGGGAGCACCATTTGACTTTTTGAACGCAAGATTGGCTGGAATCAATGGTGGCGCCATGTTGCGTTTGGAGACCCCTGATGTGCCTAAACAGTGGAAACCCCTCAATTCTAACTTCAACACTAACCCCAACACACCCCTAATCCTAATCCCAACTGTAGCCATAACCCTAATCACAACCCTAACCCCAACACACCCCTAACCACAACCCTAACCCCAACACACCCGTAACCCTAATTCCAACCCTAACCCTAATCCTAACCCTAATCCCAACCCTAACCCTAATCCCAACCCTAACCACAACTGTAACCTCAACACACCCCTAACCCTATCCGTAACCCTAACCACAAGCCTAATCTTAACCCTATTTCCAACCCTAGCCCTAATTCCAACCCTAACCCTAAGGCTATGTGCCCACGTTGCGGATTCGTGTGAGATTTTTCCCGCACGATTTTTGAAAAATCTGCAGGTAAAAGGCACTGCGTTTTACCTGCGGATTTACAGCGGATTTCCAGTGTTTTTTTGTGCGGATTTCACCTGCGGATTCCTATTGAGGAACAGGTGTAAAACGCTGCGGAATCCTCACAAAGAATTGACATGCTGCGGAAAATACAACGCAGCATTTCTGCACGGAATTTTCCGCACCATGGGCACAGCGGATTTGGTTTTCCATAGGTGTACATGGTACTGTAAACCTGATGGAAAACTGCTACGAATTCGCAGCGGCCAATCCGCTGCGGATCCGCGGCCAATCCGCTGCGGATCCGCGGCCAATCCGCTGCGGATCCGCGGCCAAATCCGCACTGTGTGCACATGCCATAACCCTAACCCTACCCCTAACCCTACCCCTAACCCTAACCCTACCCCTAGTTCTAACCCTAGTTCTAACCCTAACCCTAGTGGAAAAAGAAAAAAAAAATATTTTCTTTATTTTATTATTGTCCCTACCTATAGGGGTGATAAAGGGGGGGGTTTATTTATTATTTTTTTTATTTTGATCGCTGTGATAGAACCTACCACAGCGATCAAAATGTACTTGTAACTCATCTGCCGGCCGGCAGATTCGGCGGGCGCACTGCGCATGCGCCCGCCATTTTGGAAGATGGCGGTGCCCAGGGAGAAGACGGACCGACTTCCGGAGGCTCGGTAAGTATGAGGGGGTGGTGGGGGGGTGGATCGGAGCACAGGGGGGGGGGATCGGAGGACGGGGGGAGCGGACAGGAGCACGGGGGAGCGGACAGGGGGACGGAGGGGGGTACCGGACAGAACGGAGGACTGGGGAGGAGATCGGGGGCGGTGGGGCAGAACATGATTTCCAGCCATGGCAGATGCTATTGCAGCATCGGCCATGGCTGGATTGCAATATTTCACCATTTTCATAGGTGAAATATTGCAAATTGCTCTGATTGGCTGTTGCACTTTCAACAGCCAATCAGAGCGATCGTAGCCACGTGGGGGCAAAGCCACCCCCCCTGGGCTGAAGTACAACTTCCCCTCTCCCTGCAGATCGGGTGAAATAGGAATTAACCCTTTCACCCGATCTGCAGGGACGCGATCATTCCATGACGCCACATAGGCGTCATGGGTCGGATTGGCACCGACTTTCATGACGCCTACGTGGCGGCAAAGGTCGGGAAGGGGTTAAAATTATAGACTGTTCATGTCTTTGTCAGTGGGCAAACTTAGAAAATGAGCAAGGCATCAAATACTTTTTCCCCTCACTGTATTGCAATACCAAATACAACCCCTGGTCAGTGATTGCTGCTTTCTTCAAAAAAGCAACAATGTCTTTCTATTCCTGTAGAACCTCTTTCAGGGAAACCGTGAAAATAAAAAATAATTGTTCTTTCCTCAAAAATTATGTTTTAGCAAGTAATTTTTGTGGGGGGTACACCACTGTTTGGGCGCACGTTGGGGCTTGGAAGGGAGGGAGCACCATTTGACTTTTTGAACGCAAGATTGGCTGGAATCAATGGTGGCGCCATGTTGCGTTTGGAGACCCCTGATGTGCCTAAACAGTGGAAACCCCTCAATTCTAACTTCAACACTAACCCCAACACACCCCTAATCCTAATCCCAACTGTAGCCATAACCCTAATCACAACCCTAACCCCAACACACCCCTAACCACAACCCTAACCCCAACACACCCGTAACCCTAATTCCAACCCTAACCCTAATCCTAACCCTAATCCCAACCCTAACCCTAATCCCAACCCTAACCACAACTGTAACCCCAACACACCCCTAACCCTATCCGTAACCCTAACCACAAGCCTAATCTTAACCCTATTTCCAACCCTAGCCCTAATTCCAACCCTAACCCTAAGGCTATGTGCCCACGTTGCGGATTCGTGTGAGATTTTTCCCGCACGATTTTTGAAAAATCTGCAGGTAAAAGGCACTGCGTTTTACCTGCGGATTTACAGCGGATTTCCAGTGTTTTTTTGTGCGGATTTCACCTGCGGATTCCTATTGAGGAACAGGTGTAAAACGCTGCGGAATCCTCACAAAGAATTGACATGCTGCGGAAAATACAACGCAGCATTTCTGCACGGAATTTTCCGCACCATGGGCACAGCGGATTTGGTTTTCCATAGGTGTACATGGTACTGTAAACCTGATGGAAAACTGCTACGAATTCGCAGCGGCCAATCCGCTGCGGATCCGCGGCCAATCCGCTGCGGATCCGCGGCCAATCCGCTGCGGATCCGCGGCCAAATCCGCACTGTGTGCACATGCCATAACCCTAACCCTACCCCTAACCCTACCCCTAACCCTAACCCTACCCCTAGTTCTAACCCTAGTTCTAACCCTAACCCTAGTGGAAAAAGAAAAAAAATATATTTTCTTTATTTTATTATTGTCCCTACCTATAGGGGTGATAAAGGGGGGGGTTTATTTATTATTTTTTTTATTTTGATCGCTGTGATAGAACCTACCACAGCGATCAAAATGTACTTGTAACTCATCTGCCGGCCGGCAGATTCGGCGGGCGCACTGCGCATGCGCCCGCCATTTTGGAAGATGGCGGTGCCCAGGGAGAAGACGGACCGACTTCCGGAGGCTCGGTAAGTATGAGGGGGTGGTGGGGGGGTGGATCGGAGCACAGGGGGGGGGGATCGGAGGACGGGGGGAGCGGACAGGAGCACGGGGGAGCGGACAGGGGGACGGAGGGGGGTACCGGACAGAACGGAGGACTAGGGAGGAGATCGGGGGCGGTGGGGCAGAACATGATTTCCAGCCATGGCAGATGCTATTGCAGCATCGGCCATGGCTGGATTGCAATATTTCACCATTTTCATAGGTGAAATATTGCAAATTGCTCTGATTGGCTGTTGCACTTTCAACAGCCAATCAGAGCGATCGTAGCCACGTGGGGGCAAAGCCACCCCCCCTGGGCTGAAGTACAACTTCCCCTCTCCCTGCAGATCGGGTGAAATAGGAGTTAACCCTTTCACCCGATCTGCAGGGACGCGATCATTCCATGACGCCACATAGGCGTCATGGGTCGGATTGGCACCGACTTTCATGACGCCTACGTGGCGTCAAAGGTCGGGAAGGGGTTAAAATTATAGACTGTTCATGTCTTTGTCAGTGGGCAAACTTACAAAATGAGCAAGGCATCAAATACTTTTTCCCCTCACTGTATTGCAATACCAAATACAACCCCTGGTCAGTGATTGCTGCTTTCTTCAAAAAAGCAACAATGTCTTTCTATTCCTGTAGAACCTCTTTCAGGGAAACCGTGAAAATAAAAAATAATTGTTCTTTCCTCAAAAATTATGTTTTAGCAAGTAATTTTTGTGGGGGGTACACCACTGTTTGGGCGCACGTTGGGGCTTGGAAGGGAGGGAGCACCATTTGACTTTTTGAACGCAAGATTGGCTGGAATCAATGGTGGCGCCATGTTGCGTTTGGAGACCCCTGATGTGCCTAAACAGTGGAAACCCCTCAATTCTAACTTCAACACTAACCCCAACACACCCCTAATCCTAATCCCAACTGTAGCCATAACCCTAATCACAACCCTAACCCCAACACACCCCTAACCACAACCCTAACCCCAACACACCCGTAACCCTAATTCCAACCCTAACCCTAATCCTAACCCTAATCCCAACCCTAACCCTAATCCCAACCCTAACCACAACTGTAACCCCAACACACCCCTAACCCTATCCGTAACCCTAACCACAAGCCTAATCTTAACCCTATTTCCAACCCTAGCCCTAATTCCAACCCTAACCCTAAGGCTATGTGCCCACGTTGCGGATTCGTGTGAGATTTTTCCCGCACGATTTTTGAAAAATCTGCAGGTAAAAGGCACTGCGTTTTACCTGCGGATTTACAGCGGATTTCCAGTGTTTTTTTGTGCGGATTTCACCTGCGGATTCCTATTGAGGAACAGGTGTAAAACGCTGCGGAATCCTCACAAAGAATTGACATGCTGCGGAAAATACAACGCAGCATTTCTGCACGGAATTTTCCGCACCATGGGCACAGCGGATTTGGTTTTCCATAGGTGTACATGGTACTGTAAACCTGATGGAAAACTGCTACGAATTCGCAGCGGCCAATCCGCTGCGGATCCGCGGCCAATCCGCTGCGGATCCGCGGCCAATCCGCTGCGGATCCGCGGCCAAATCCGCACTGTGTGCACATGCCATAACCCTAACCCTACCCCTAACCCTACCCCTAACCCTAACCCTACCCCTAGTTCTAACCCTAGTTCTAACCCTAACCCTAGTGGAAAAAGAAAAAAAAAATATTTTCTTTATTTTATTATTGTCCCTACCTATAGGGGTGATAAAGGGGGGGGTTTATTTATTATTTTTTTTATTTTGATCGCTGTGATAGAACCTACCACAGCGATCAAAATGTACTTGTAACTCATCTGCCGGCCGGCAGATTCGGCGGGCGCACTGCGCATGCGCCCGCCATTTTGGAAGATGGCGGTGCCCAGGGAGAAGACGGACCGACTTCCGGAGGCTCGGTAAGTATGAGGGGGTGGGGGGGGGTGGATCGGAGCACAGGGGGGGGGATCGGAGGACGGGGGGAGCGGACAGGAGCACGGGGGAGCGGACAGGGGGACGGAGGGGGGTACCGGACAGAACGGAGGACTGGGGAGGAGATCGGGGGCGGTGGGGCAGAACATGATTTCCAGCCATGGCAGATGCTATTGCAGCATCGGCCATGGCTGGATTGCAATATTTCACCATTTTCATAGGTGAAATATTGCAAATTGCTCTGATTGGCTGTTGCACTTTCAACAGCCAATCAGAGCGATCGTAGCCACGTGGGGGCAAAGCCACCCCCCCTGGGCTGAAGTACAACTTCCCATCTCCCTGCAGATCGGGTGAAATAGGAATTAACCCTTTCACCCGATCTGCAGGGACGCGATCATTCCATGACGCCACATAGGCGTCATGGGTCGGATTGGCACCGACTTTCATGACGCCTACGTGGCGGCAAAGGTCGGGAAGGGGTTAAAATTATAGACTGTTCATGTCTTTGTCAGTGGGCAAACTTAGAAAATGAGCAAGGCATCAAATACTTTTTCCCCTCACTGTATTGCAATACCAAATACAACCCCTGGTCAGTGATTGCTGCTTTCTTCAAAAAAGCAACAATGTCTTTCTATTCCTGTAGAACCTCTTTCAGGGAAACCGTGAAAATAAAAAATAATTGTTCTTTCCTCAAAAATTATGTTTTAGCAAGTAATTTTTGTGGGGGGTACACCACTGTTTGGGCGCACGTTGGGGCTTGGAAGGGAGGGAGCACCATTTGACTTTTTGAACGCAAGATTGGCTGGAATCAATGGTGGCGCCATGTTGCGTTTGGAGACCCCTGATGTGCCTAAACAGTGGAAACCCCTCAATTCTAACTTCAACACTAACCCCAACACACCCCTAATCCTAATCCCAACTGTAGCCATAACCCTAATCACAACCCTAACCCCAACACACCCCTAACCACAACCCTAACCCCAACACACCCGTAACCCTAATTCCAACCCTAACCCTAATCCTAACCCTAATCCCAACCCTAACCCTAATCCCAACCCTAACCACAACTGTAACCCCAACACACCCCTAACCCTATCCGTAACCCTAACCACAAGCCTAATCTTAACCCTATTTCCAACCCTAGCCCTAATTCCAACCCTAACCCTAAGGCTATGTGCCCACGTTGCGGATTCGTGTGAGATTTTTCCCGCACGATTTTTGAAAAATCTGCAGGTAAAAGGCACTGCGTTTTACCTGCGGATTTACAGCGGATTTCCAGTGTTTTTTTGTGCGGATTTCACCTGCGGATTCCTATTGAGGAACAGGTGTAAAACGCTGCGGAATCCTCACAAAGAATTGACATGCTGCGGAAAATACAACGCAGCATTTCTGCACGGAATTTTCCGCACCATGGGCACAGCGGATTTGGTTTTCCATAGGTGTACATGGTACTGTAAACCTGATGGAAAACTGCTACGAATTCGCAGCGGCCAATCCGCTGCGGATCCGCGGCCAATCCGCTGCGGATCCGCGGCCAATCCGCTGCGGATCCGCGGCCAAATCCGCACTGTGTGCACATGCCATAACCCTAACCCTACCCCTAACCCTACCCCTAACCCTAACCCTACCCCTAGTTCTAACCCTAGTTCTAACCCTAACCCTAGTGGAAAAAGAAAAAAATAATATTTTCTTTATTTTATTATTGTCCCTACCTATAGGGGTGATAAAGGGGGGGGTTTATTTATTATTTTTTTTATTTTGATCGCTGTGATAGAACCTACCACAGCGATCAAAATGTACTTGTAACTCATCTGCCGGCCGGCAGATTCGGCGGGCGCACTGCGCATGCGCCCGCCATTTTGGAAGATGGCGGTGCCCAGGGAGAAGACGGACCGACTTCCGGAGGCTCGGTAAGTATGAGGGGGTGGTGGGGGGGTGGATCGGAGCACAGGGGGGGGGGGATCGGAGGACGGGGGGAGCGGACAGGAGCACGGGGGAGCGGACAGGGGGACGGAGGGGGGTACCGGACAGAACGGAGGACTGGGGAGGAGATCGGGGGCGGTGGGGCAGAACATGATTTCCAGCCATGGCAGATGCTATTGCAGCATCGGCCATGGCTGGATTGCAATATTTCACCATTTTCATAGGTGAAATATTGCAAATTGCTCTGATTGGCTGTTGCACTTTCAACAGCCAATCAGAGCGATCGTAGCCACGTGGGGGCAAAGCCACCCCCCCTGGGCTGAAGTACAACTTCCCCTCTCCCTGCAGATCGGGTGAAATAGGAATTAACCCTTTCACCCGATCTGCAGGGACGCGATCATTCCATGACGCCACATAGGCGTCATGGGTCGGATTGGCACCGACTTTCATGACGCCTACGTGGCGGCAAAGGTCGGGAAGGGGTTAAAATTATAGACTGTTCATGTCTTTGTCAGTGGGCAAACTTAGAAAATGAGCAAGGCATCAAATACTTTTTCCCCTCACTGTATTGCAATACCAAATACAACCCCTGGTCAGTGATTGCTGCTTTCTTCAAAAAAGCAACAATGTCTTTCTATTCCTGTAGAACCTCTTTCAGGGAAACCGTGAAAATAAAAAATAATTGTTCTTTCCTCAAAAATTATGTTTTAGCAAGTAATTTTTGTGGGGGGTACACCACTGTTTGGGCGCACGTTGGGGCTTGGAAGGGAGGGAGCACCATTTGACTTTTTGAACGCAAGATTGGCTGGAATCAATGGTGGCGCCATGTTGCGTTTGGAGACCCCTGATGTGCCTAAACAGTGGAAACCCCTCAATTCTAACTTCAACACTAACCCCAACACACCCCTAATCCTAATCCCAACTGTAGCCATAACCCTAATCACAACCCTAACCCCAACACACCCCTAACCACAACCCTAACCCCAACACACCCGTAACCCTAATTCCAACCCTAACCCTAATCCTAACCCTAATCCCAACCCTAACCCTAACCCCAACCCTAACCACAACTGTAACCCCAACACACCCCTAACCCTATCCGTAACCCTAACCACAAGCCTAATCTTAACCCTATTTCCAACCCTAGCCCTAATTCCAACCCTAACCCTAAGGCTATGTGCCCACGTTGCGGATTCGTGTGAGATTTTTCCCGCACGATTTTTGAAAAATCTGCAGGTAAAAGGCACTGCGTTTTACCTGCGGATTTACAGCGGATTTCCAGTGTTTTTTTGTGCGGATTTCACCTGCGGATTCCTATTGAGGAACAGGTGTAAAACGCTGCGGAATCCTCACAAAGAATTGACATGCTGCGGAAAATACAACGCAGCATTTCTGCACGGAATTTTCCGCACCATGGGCACAGCGGATTTGGTTTTCCATAGGTGTACATGGTACTGTAAACCTGATGGAAAACTGCTACGAATTCGCAGCGGCCAATCCGCTGCGGATCCGCGGCCAATCCGCTGCGGATCCGCGGCCAAATCCGCACTGTGTGCACATGCCATAACCCTAACCCTACCCCTAACCCTACCCCTAACCCTAACCCTACCCCTAGTTCTAACCCTAGTTCTAACCCTAACCCTAGTGGAAAAAGAAAAAAAAAAATATTTTCTTTATTTTATTATTGTCCCTACCTATAGGGGTGATAAAGGGGGGGGTTTATTTATTATTTTTTTTATTTTGATCGCTGTGATAGAACCTACCACAGCGATCAAAATGTACTTGTAACTCATCTGCCGGCCGGCAGATTCGGCGGGCGCACTGCGCATGCGCCCGCCATTTTGGAAGATGGCGGTGCCCAGGGAGAAGACGGACCGACTTCCGGAGGCTCGGTAAGTATGAGGGGGTGGTGGGGGGGTGGATCGGAGCACAGGGGGGGGGGATCGGAGGACGGGGGGAGCGGACAGGAGCACGGGGGAGCGGACAGGGGGACGGAGGGGGGTACCGGACAGAACGGAGGACTGGGGAGGAGATCGGGGGCGGTGGGGCAGAACATGATTTCCAGCCATGGCAGATGCTATTGCAGCATCGGCCATGGCTGGATTGCAATATTTCACCATTTTCATAGGTGAAATATTGCAAATTGCTCTGATTGGCTGTTGCACTTTCAACAGCCAATCAGAGCGATCGTAGCCACGTGGGGGCAAAGCCACCCCCCCTGGGCTGAAGTACAACTTCCCCTCTCCCTGCAGATCGGGTGAAATAGGAATTAACCCTTTCACCCGATCTGCAGGGACGCGATCATTCCATGACGCCACATAGGCGTCATGGGTCGGATTGGCACCGACTTTCATGACGCCTACGTGGCGGCAAAGGTCGGGAAGGGGTTAAAATTATAGACTGTTCATGTCTTTGTCAGTGGGCAAACTTAGAAAATGAGCAAGGCATCAAATACTTTTTCCCCTCACTGTATTGCAATACCAAATACAACCCCTGATCAGTGATTGCTGCTTTCTTCAAAAAAGCAACAATGTCTTTCTATTCCTGTAGAACCTCTTTCAGGGAAACCGTGAAAATAAAAAATAATTGTTCTTTCCTCAAAAATTATGTTTTAGCAAGTAATTTTTGTGGGGGGTACACCACTGTTTGGGCGCACGTTGGGGCTTGGAAGGGAGGGAGCACCATTTGACTTTTTGAACGCAAGATTGGCTGGAATCAATGGTGGCGCCATGTTGCGTTTGGAGACCCCTGATGTGCCTAAACAGTGGAAACCCCTCAATTCTAACTTCAACACTAACCCCAACACACCCCTAATCCTAATCCCAACTGTAGCCATAACCCTAATCACAACCCTAACCCCAACACACCCCTAACCACAACCCTAACCCCAACACACCCGTAACCCTAATTCCAACCCTAACCCTAATCCTAACCCTAATCCCAACCCTAACCCTAATCCCAACCCTAACCACAACTGTAACCCCAACACACCCCTAACCCTATCCGTAACCCTAACCACAAGCCTAATCTTAACCCTATTTCCAACCCTAGCCCTAATTCCAACCCTAACCCTAAGGCTATGTGCCCACGTTGCGGATTCGTGTGAGATTTTTCCCGCACGATTTTTGAAAAATCTGCAGGTAAAAGGCACTGCGTTTTACCTGCGGATTTACAGCGGATTTCCAGTGTTTTTTTGTGCGGATTTCACCTGCGGATTCCTATTGAGGAACAGGTGTAAAACGCTGCGGAATCCTCACAAAGAATTGACATGCTGCGGAAAATACAACGCAGCATTTCTGCACGGAATTTTCCGCACCATGGGCACAGCGGATTTGGTTTTCCATAGGTGTACATGGTACTGTAAACCTGATGGAAAACTGCTACGAATTCGCAGCGGCCAATCCGCTGCGGATCCGCGGCCAATCCGCTGCGGATCCGCGGCCAATCCGCTGCGGATCCGCGGCCAAATCCGCACTGTGTGCACATGCCATAACCCTAACCCTACCCCTAACCCTACCCCTAACCCTAACCCTACCCCTAGTTCTAACCCTAGTTCTAACCCTAACCCTAGTGGAAAAAGAAAAAAAAAATATTTTCTTTATTTTATTATTGTCCCTACCTATAGGGGTGATAAAGGGGGGGGTTTATTTATTATTTTTTTTATTTTGATCGCTGTGATAGAACCTACCACAGCGATCAAAATGTACTTGTAACTCATCTGCCGGCCGGCAGATTCGGCGGGCGCACTGCGCATGCGCCCGCCATTTTGGAAGATGGCGGTGCCCAGGGAGAAGACGGACCGACTTCCGGAGGCTCGGTAAGTATGAGGGGGTGGTGGGGGGGTGGATCGGAGCACAGGGGGGGGGGATCGGAGGACGGGGGGAGCGGACAGGAGCACGGGGGAGCGGACAGGGGGACGGAGGGGGGTACCGGACAGAACGGAGGACTAGGGAGGAGATCGGGGGCGGTGGGGCAGAACATGATTTCCAGCCATGGCAGATGCTATTGCAGCATCGGCCATGGCTGGATTGCAATATTTCACCATTTTCATAGGTGAAATATTGCAAATTGCTCTGATTGGCTGTTGCACTTTCAACAGCCAATCAGAGCGATCGTAGCCACGTGGGGGCAAAGCCACCCCCCCTGGGCTGAAGTACAACTTCCCCTCTCCCTGCAGATCGGGTGAAATAGGAGTTAACCCTTTCACCCGATCTGCAGGGACGCGATCATTCCATGACGCCACATAGGCGTCATGGGTCGGATTGGCACCGACTTTCATGACGCCTACGTGGCGTCAAAGGTCGGGAAGGGGTTAAAATTATAGACTGTTCATGTCTTTGTCAGTGGGCAAACTTACAAAATGAGCAAGGCATCAAATACTTTTTCCCCTCACTGTATTGCAATACCAAATACAACCCCTGGTCAGTGATTGCTGCTTTCTTCAAAAAAGCAACAATGTCTTTCTATTCCTGTAGAACCTCTTTCAGGGAAACCGTGAAAATAAAAAATAATTGTTCTTTCCTCAAAAATTATGTTTTAGCAAGTAATTTTTGTGGGGGGTACACCACTGTTTGGGCGCACGTTGGGGCTTGGAAGGGAGGGAGCACCATTTGACTTTTTGAACGCAAGATTGGCTGGAATCAATGGTGGCGCCATGTTGCGTTTGGAGACCCCTGATGTGCCTAAACAGTGGAAACCCCTCAATTCTAACTTCAACACTAACCCCAACACACCCCTAATCCTAATCCCAACTGTAGCCATAACCCTAATCACAACCCTAACCCCAACACACCCCTAACCACAACCCTAACCCCAACACACCCGTAACCCTAATTCCAACCCTAACCCTAATCCTAACCCTAATCCCAACCCTAACCCTAATCCCAACCCTAACCACAACTGTAACCCCAACACACCCCTAACCCTATCCGTAACCCTAACCACAAGCCTAATCTTAACCCTATTTCCAACCCTAGCCCTAATTCCAACCCTAACCCTAAGGCTATGTGCCCACGTTGCGGATTCGTGTGAGATTTTTCCCGCACGATTTTTGAAAAATCTGCAGGTAAAAGGCACTGCGTTTTACCTGCGGATTTACAGCGGATTTCCAGTGTTTTTTTGTGCGGATTTCACCTGCGGATTCCTATTGAGGAACAGGTGTAAAACGCTGCGGAATCCTCACAAAGAATTGACATGCTGCGGAAAATACAACGCAGCATTTCTGCACGGAATTTTCCGCACCATGGGCACAGCGGATTTGGTTTTCCATAGGTGTACATGGTACTGTAAACCTGATGGAAAACTGCTACGAATTCGCAGCGGCCAATCCGCTGCGGATCCGCGGCCAATCCGCTGCGGATCCGCGGCCAATCCGCTGCGGATCCGCGGCCAAATCCGCACTGTGTGCACATGCCATAACCCTAACCCTACCCCTAACCCTAACCCTACCCCTAGTTCTAACCCTAGTTCTAACCCTAACCCTAGTGGAAAAAGAAAAAAAAAATATTTTCTTTATTTTATTATTGTCCCTACCTATAGGGGTGATAAAGGGGGGGGTTTATTTATTATTTTTTTTATTTTGATCGCTGTGATAGAACCTACCACAGCGATCAAAATGTACTTGTAACTCATCTGCCGGCCGGCAGATTCGGCGGGCGCACTGCGCATGCGCCCGCCATTTTGGAAGATGGCGGTGCCCAGGGAGAAGACGGACCGACTTCCGGAGGCTCGGTAAGTATGAGGGGGTGGTGGGGGGGTGGATCGGAGCACAGGGGGGGGGGATCGGAGGACGGGGGGAGCGGACAGGAGCACGGGGGAGCGGACAGGGGGACGGAGGGGGGTACCGGACAGAACGGAGGACTGGGGAGGAGATCGGGGGCGGTGGGGCAGAACATGATTTCCAGCCATGGCAGATGCTATTGCAGCATCGGCCATGGCTGGATTGCAATATTTCACCATTTTCATAGGTGAAATATTGCAAATTGCTCTGATTGGCTGTTGCACTTTCAACAGCCAATCAGAGCGATCGTAGCCACGTGGGGGCAAAGCCACCCCCCCTGGGCTGAAGTACAACTTCCCCTCTCCCTGCAGATCGGGTGAAATAGGAGTTAACCCTTTCACCCGATCTGCAGGGACGCGATCATTCCATGACGCCACATAGGCGTCATGGGTCGGATTGGCACCGACTTTCATGACGCCTACGTGGCGTCAAAGGTCGGGAAGGGGTTAAAATTATAGACTGTTCATGTCTTTGTCAGTGGGCAAACTTACAAAATGAGCAAGGCATCAAATACTTTTTCCCCTCACTGTATTGCAATACCAAATACAACCCCTGGTCAGTGATTGCTGCTTTCTTCAAAAAAGCAACAATGTCTTTCTATTCCTGTAGAACCTCTTTCAGGGAAACCTATCAGAAAACTCTGAATCATAGACTGGATTTGGTATTAAAAAAAATATAAAAAAATACCGTATATACTCGAGTATAAGCCGACCCGAGTATAAGCCGAGGCACCTAATTTTACCCCAAAAAACTGGGAAAACTTAATGACTCGAGTATAAGCCTAGGGTGGAAAATGCAGCATCTAACGGTAAATTTCAAAAATAAAAGTAGGTACCAATAAAAGTAAAATTAATTGAGACATCAGTAGGTTAAGTGTTTTTGAATATCCATATTGAATCAGGAGCCCCATATAATGCTCCATGCAGTTCATGATGGCCCCATAAGATTCTCCATACGAAAAATATGCCCCATATAATGCTGCACAAAGGTTAATAATGGCCCCATAACATGCTCCATAGAAAATATGCTGCACAAAGGTTAATAATGGCCCCATAAGATGCTCCGTAGAGACATTTGCCCCACATAATGCTGCATAAAGGTTGATTATGGCCCCATAAGATGCTCCATAGAGACATTTGCCCCATACAGTGCTGCACAAATGTTGATTATGGCCCCATAAGATGCACCATAGAGACATTTGCCCCATGTTGTTGCTGCGATAAAAAAAAACAAAAAAAAACAAACTCACCTCTCATTGCTCAGGCCCCCGCCACTTGCAATATTTACCTGTCCCCGTTCCACCACCGGGCGCCGCTCTGTCTTCCACGTCCTCGTCACTGACTGTTCAGGCAGAGAACGGCGTGCACATTAAACACATCATCACTCCCTCTGACCTGAGCTTCACAGCCAGAGGACGCGGAAGACGGAGCGGCGCCCGGTGGTGGAACGGGGACAGGTGAATATCGCGCAATGCTGCTCACCCTCCCCATTATACTCACCTGCTCCCGGTGCGGTCCATGGCAGCTTCTCTGATGGTCTTCTCCGGGCGCTGACAGCTTCTTCCAGCGTTGAGCGGTCACTGGTACCGCTCATTAAAGTAATGAATATGCGGCTCCACCCCTATGGGAGTGGAGTCGCGTCCATATTCATTACTGTAATGAGCGGTACCAATGTGACCGCTCAAGACAGGAAGAGCTGCTGGAGACCATCGGAGATACAGGGAGCAGGTGAGTATGTGACAGCCGCCGCTCCCCCTCCCCCGCCGAACCCCTGGGACAATGACTCGAGTATAAGCCGAAAGGGCTACTTTCAGCCTAAAAAAATGGGCTGAAAATCTCGGCTTATAGTCGAGTATATATGGTACTTTAAAGCGGGGGCCAGGGATAAAATGAGTAGTAGGTCCCCACCGACTTCGCACTTCCCTGCTCAGCTAGATTATCAGGTCACTCCCTATACACTCAGTGAGGAGTAGAGTGGGGAGAGGTCGGTGAGGTCATACCTTAATGCTTAGTCACCCTAGTACCTTGACCCAACAAAGGTGCTCTCACTGAGTCTGTGGGTAATATCATTATTCGCCTGACATGGCAAGTCATCTGTCCTGGTTTTGCTATAATTTATAAAATCTTTAGTAATGCAAGGATATTAAGCAAACTGTATCAACTGAAAAAGCTGCTTCAGCTTTGTACACTGTTTACCAGGAAACATTAAAACACTGAAAAGACAATTTACAATTTCTTTATGGAGCATTTTACTTGTTACATGTCTCCTGTGTTTCTAGGACTCTCAGTCATTTACTGCAGAGAATTCAGTAACACAGAGCTGCTTCTCTACACCGTGAATTTCCTGCGGGTACTAAACAATGTTCAGCACAAAAAACTACTTATGGCTTAGATATGGACTAAAAATCATTGCTAGAGTGTACCTGTTTCTTATTGACAGTCGTCTCTGAGCTAGTGAATGTAGATTAGCTGCTTTGATATCCCACACACACTGAACACACAAGCATGAGAGATTTCTGTTTTCCTGTCTCCTTTAGTCCATAATAAAGGCAGCAGACATTAGACAGCAAGGGAGGATTTCATACAACAGTACTGAGCTGTATAACCGTGAATCCAGCACTGCAGTGAGATAAAACACCAATTAAAAAGCAGCAGCACATTCTCTCTGAATCTTTTTAACTCACTCTCCATTCCCTCCTGCTCTCCATTTACCTCTTCATAGACTTAAAAAGGCAGCTGTAATCTAGTCTGACATTGTAAAAAGAAAGGTGAGTGTGTAATGTGGAGTCCCATCCAAATGAGGTTGCCTTACTGCTGGCAGATGAACTACATACGGATCAAAATTTCATCAAGCCTTAGGTTTTACGTACAGTAGTGTTCAAAATAATAGCAGTCCAATATGGCTAACCAGATTAATCACTGTTTTTGGTATAAATTATATTATCACATGTCACACAATTTACCAGTTGGTGCAGTAAATTCTAAGAAAACCAACAAACTCAGCATTTATGATTTGCATGTATTTTTTTTAAATCTGTGTATTAGAATAATCAATTGAAAGGTGATGTGATGAAAATAATAACAGTGTGGAGTTCTGTTAGTGAGGTCAATCCTTCTGTGAAAAAAACAGGTGTGAATCAGGTGGCCCTTATTTAACGGTGAAGCCAGGACATGTTGTACATGCATTTCTCCATGACAGCCTGAGAAATATGGGTCGTTCCAGACATTGTCCAGAAGAACAGTGTACTTTGATTAAAAAAGTTAATTGGAGAGGGTGAAACTTAAAAAGAAGTGCAGACAATGACTGGCTGTTCAGCTAAAATTATCTCCAATGCTCAGAGAGACGTGAAAGAAAATGGAAGACTGGCATTCTAATGGATGGAAGAATAGCTCTTAGCAAGATGTCCCCACAAAGTACGACTGTTAAAAAAAAAGACATGTACTGAAGTGGATACAATTTGCCAAAGAAGACATCAACTGGCATAAAGAAAAATGGAGAAACATTTTGTGGACTGATGAAAGTAAAATTGTTCTTTTTGGGCCCAAGGAAGGGTTCGTCAGACGACCCCCAAACTCTGCATTCAAGCCACAGTACACTCTAAAGACAGTGAAGCATGGTGGTGGAAACATCATGATATGGACATGTTTCTCTTACTATGGTGCCGGACCTATTTACCGCATACCAGGGATCAAAGACCAGTTTGCATATATTAAAATACTTGAAGAGGTCATGCTGCCTTACACTGTGCCCTTGAAATGTGGGTTTCAACAAGACAACGACCCTAAACACACCAGTAAACGAGCAAAATCTTGGTTCTAGTCCAACAAAATTGAGGTTATGGAGTGGCCTGCCCAATCCCCGGGCCTTGATCTGATACATCACTTGTGGGATGATATAAAAAATGCAGTTTCTGATTCAAAGCCATTAAATGGTAAAACATTGAGAGATGTAGTCAAAGCATCCTGGACTAGAATAACAGCTGACCGGTGCAAGAAGCTGCTTGACTCCCTACACTAAGTTATTAGGACTTATTCACACCTCTGATTTTTTCATGTACGATAAAAACAAACTAATAATTCCGATCTGACTTTGATCAGAGCGTAGTCCGAGTGTCATCAGTTTTTCTTGTGTGTGGAAAGCTAAAAAATAATGAACATTCCCCCGTCTTCTCCATTCTGTCAGTCCATGGAAATCGAAATCCACTCAGACGTCATCAGAGTGTGGCTTTATTTTTTCATGGACCCATTGACTTATGCTGCCGATTTTGATCTGACACTTGGATGAAAATTGGACATGTCTTTGCGATCATCCGCAGACTGAGAGGATCAATCACAGACATGTGAGTGGCCCTATAGATTATCACACATGAGGATATACAGTACAGACCAAAAATTTGGACACACCTTCTCATTTAAAGATTTTTCTGTATTTTCATGACTATGAAAATTGTGCATTCACACTGAAGGCATCAAAACTATGAATTAATACATGTGGAATTATATACTTAATTTCAGTTGTTTCACACTTTTTTGTTATGTCTTATATTCCAGGTTCTTCAAAGTAGCCACCTTTTGCTTTGATGACTGCTTGGCACACTCTTGGCATTCTCTTGATGAGCTTCAAGAGGTAGTCACCGGGAATGGTCTTCCAACAATCTTGAAGGAGTTCCCAGAGATGCTTAGCACTTGTTGGCCCTTTTGCCTTCACTCTGCGGTCCAGGTCACCCCAAACCATCTCAATTGGGTTCAGGTCTGGTGACTGTGGAGGCAAGGTCATCTGGTGTAGCACCCCATCACTCTCCATCTTGGTCAAATAGCCCTTAAACAGACTGGAGGTGTGTTTGGGGTCATTGACCTGTTGAAAAATAAATGATGGTCCAACTAAACGCAAACGGGATGGAATAGCATTCCGCTGCAAGATGCTGTGGTAGCCATGCTGGTTCAGTATGCCTTCAATTTTGAATAAATCCCCAACAGTGTCACCAGCAATGAACCCCCTCACCATCACACCTTCTCCTCCATGCTTCACGGTGGGAACCAGGCATGTAGAGTCCATCCATTCACCTTTTCTGCGTCGCACAAAGACACGGTGGTTGGAACCAAAGATCTCAAATTTGGACTCATCAGACCAAAGCACAGATTTCCACTGGTCTAATGTCCATTCCTTGTGTTCTTTAGCCCTAACAAGTCTCATCTGCTTGTTGCCTGTCCTTAGCAGTGGTTTCCTAGCAGCTATTTTACCATGAGGCCTGCTGCACAAAGTCTCCTCTTAACAGTTGTTGTAGAGATGTGTCTGCTGCTAGAACTCTGTGTGGCATTGACCTGGTCTCTAATCTGAGCTGCTGTTAACCTGCGATTTCTGAGGCTGGTGACTCAGATAAACTTATCCTCAGAAGCAGAGGTGACCTTGGTCTTCCTTTCCTGGGGCAGTCCTCATGTGAGCCAGTTTCTTTGTAGCACTTAATGGTTTATGCCACTGCACTTGGGGACACTTTCAAAGTTTTCCCAATTTTTCAAAATGACTGACCTTCATTTCTTAAAGTAATTACGGCCACTCGTTTTTCTTTACTTAGCTGCTGTTTTCTTGCCATAATACAAACTCTAACAGTCTATTCAGTAGGATTATCAGCTGTGTATCCACCAGACTTCTGCTCAACACAACTGATGGTCCCAACACCATTTATAAGGCAAGAAATCCCACTTATTAAACCTGACAGGGTACACCTGTGAAGTGAAAACCATTCCCAGTGACTACCTCTTGAAGCTCATCAAGAGAATGCCAAGAGTGTGCAAAGCAGTCATCAAAGCAAAAGGTGGCTACTTTGAAGAACCTAGAATATAAGACATAATTTCAGTTGTTTCACACTTTTGTGTTAAGTATATAATTCCACATATGTTAATTCATAGTTTTGATGCCTTCAGTGTGAATGTACAATTTTCATAGTCATGAAAATACAGAAAAATCTTTAAATGAGGTGTGTCCAAACTTTTGGTCTGTACTGTATATCCATAGATTTCTTTCAAAGAAGTTTTCTCATCAAACACACTCCTTTTCAAAATGCAGCTGATCACCCCTGGTCCTACAACAGGTGATTTTGAAGGTGACATCTGGGTCCATGAAGGCATTTTCCCTACAGCCGACCCCAAATTAGTGGCTGTATATGTAATACAATCACAGCTCGAGTCCGCCAGAAGAAACACTTGAACGGAGCTGCTCTTCATTCGGCTCACACAGGCTGTCCCAAGGAGGGTAAATTTCCTTTATGATGCCTTTTTGCCCTAATATGGACAGAGTCATAATAACTGTTATAGTGTAACAGATTGTATCGCTGTATTTTTTCCCCAAGGTTAGTATATATTCTGATCTTGTCGCACCTACGTGAAGCAGACTTACATCAGACTGCCAGAAGATATTTATAGACAACCATTACATTTCTGTCATGTGTGGAAGGAAATATAGTATGGAAAAATCCGTTTATATCTGAATTGTAAATGTTCTACTGCCAAATGAAAGGGAAATATTTATTAAATACACTTTTTGGTCACAATCCTAAAACATTGAAAATAAAAATAAATGAAATGCATTACCGTCCAGGGCACTGGTAAGGATGTGGAAGGCAGCGATCAACTCCATGTTTGATTGTTTGGTTAGCTTCTCATTTTGCAGATCGTATCCTACAAGGGACAGTATGTTTTCTACATGTTCTTTCTGAGACAACGTTAGTTCCTTGAGAAACGTGAACCCCGGCGTAGCTCCTAAACAGATCTCTTCTACCTAGCAGAGACAAGAGCATCATGTACCAATCATTAATCAGCGGAGAGCGGCCGCCCGTCTGATCTGTGTGCACACATCGCTCCCTGCTTAGTAGAGCAGACTGGAGAAAAATGAGCTGTATTTAAACAGTACAAAGGCAATGATGCAAATGGAAAAACAAGCAAGTTAATTATGCCCCTCAGCAAGATGTATGCTGCAGCCTCTATAAAGCAATATCCTGCTTTTGGCTTCGCGGTGAATTTTGGCCTCGCAATCTGATTTACAACTGCAATATAATGTACAACATAATATTTGCCATCAGTACTCGAATTTTGAATTTACTGGATGCTATTAACGAACATAACAAATTAAGCTCTATTAATGCTGGAGTCACGGCTACTGGTTTAGGATGATGGTCTATTATTATCCAGATTGTTCTTCTTTGTAATGTTTCCTGTGTAGCCTTAAAGGGATAGTCCAGCCCCGCTCTCTTCTGCGCTTGACTGGTAGGTATCTGTAGGCACAGCGTCATCAGCGCTGCTCACCTCCCGATGAGGAGCTGAGTGGCAACAGACTAGTCCTTCAAAGGGAATCTGTCAGTAGGATCAGCCATCTATACAGCCAATTAGGTAATAAAAATTGAATAAAATGATACCTTGATATCTGGAATACGATGTCTTATTCCAGAGAAATCCACTTTTTATTAATATGCAAATGAGCTGTTAAGATCTATGGGCCGGACATAGATCTCCCTGAGAATCTGCCTCCAGAGCTTATTTTAAATGAAAGGAGGCGTTACCAGTGTGAGACATGGAATGACTAACAGTCTGCTCTCCTGATATACATGTCTTATACTGGTAACACTTCCTCTAATTTAAAATAAGCTCTGGAGGCAGATTCTAAGGGAGATCTGTGTAGAAAAACGTGCATTTCTCTGACATAAGACTTCAGATATTAAGGTATCATTTTATTCAAAATTCTATGACCTACATGCCCATATAAACAGCTTAGGAGGGTTGATCCTACTGACAGATGCCCTTTAAAGGGAATGTGTCATCAGTAAATAACCTAATCAGGCTTATATGTTAAATCTATGTTGACAACAATTTGTTTCTTTTTTTTTTCTTTTCAAAACAACAAAAACTTGCAAATTTCACAATTATCACTTCGCGGTACAGTAGATTTATAATTCCTGTTTTGTACAGATATCTTTTCAGCAGTCTCATTCTCATGAGTCAGGTTAACTATAACAGCTAGCAATACTACATACAGTAGAGAACACAGGATTCACAATAGGTGACGTCAGAGCTCACCTCCACTCCTCCTTTCATAGTTCATACCTAGAGGTCTGTAAAATGCAAGAAACAGACTATTGCTGCCTATGTCCACAAGGCTGCTGTTCAGAGCAGGAAGTATGAATATAGGGTTAGGCCTCGTGGAAAGTGTGAAAATAGGGGGATTTCTTTTTTAAATATAGTAATGTAGAAAATAAAAAAAATAAATTAAGAAAATAAAATGTAACATAAAAGCCCAATTTAAACAAAAGATCATTTTCTGATGACAAATTCTGACTATAATTTTAACTGAAAGTTATTATCTGAAACATCCATGGACATTGCTTTGAATGTCGTCATGTACATGCAGGCTAATGTACGGCAATGTAAGGAGTTACACATTCAGCTAAACAAGACAAGAGCTCTGATCTGATAACACTCGGAGTGTATTCTTGTGTTATACTGCAGATTTGCAAAACCATGACAAAAATCGTGATTTAACCCATATGTTTGAAATGGTTGAATAAAGTTCTTTTCCATATCACATTTTTAATTTCCCGAGGAGTGATACACTGGGTATTCCCTTATGTATATCTCAGAGAAAAGCGTCCAACATAGGCCACTGAGTTCACTCGCATGCAACAGCCATTGTATCTCATTATACACACCCTGACACAAGTTATGTCTCTTATCCACGTTATGTAAATAAAAGCTTATAACCCGACGTTAAATTCATCCATTGGTTGTATAAATTATTCTTTTGAAAGCTGAAACCCTCTGAAATGTGGTTTAGGTTAAGAAAATAAATTGGCATCAATGCAGAAATATTGATCAGTTAATGGACATAGAATGGTTTTATTTACATAACATGTATAAGCGACATAACTTCTGTCAGGGAGTGTAGAAAAAAGTGGTATACTTTACTTTATTTTCTACCATCTCCTTTTATAAAGGAAACCAGAATTGACAATTCCTTCCTATATATTAAAAAATCACAGGCATCCAAACTCATAGTGACCTATGAATTTTTAGGGCATACGGTGGGTCCATTGTAGACTTTGGACGTGTAAGTAATGAATGTAGGGAGATTTCCCAATGCACACAACAAATGAAATGTGGATTAAAAAGCCCACTACACATTAGACAAATGCCGCCTGAACCTGCTGATATTGGTGGGACCGGCTGATAGTCTAATGTGAATGCGGACCTCCCGACTTTTCCCAGACAGATGATATCAGGGGAGTGAAGGATTTGGCCTTCTGAATTTCACCGGCCGATCTTTTTCTTCTTCCTGGAGATGAGCCACTTCCAGGGGAGTCTGAGCGTCTCTCATGGAGAACCACAAGAGCTCATCCGTGCTGGGTGCTCTATTGTATAGGTAGTCAGGAGCGACCGCTAATGTGTATGGGGGCCTTAAGTCCCTGGTTTATTACTCAGCCTTCATGTATCATGCACACAGTCCGCTGACCTTACCACAGCCTGGATTTGAGCGACTATTTGCCCATCATCTAATATTTCACACAGCAGATTGTACAGCTCTTCACGCTGGGTATCAGGAAGCTCTTGTAATAAAGCAAAGCGCTTTGTAAGCTCCAATATGTCTTTAAAGAGAAAAAAGGGAGAAAAAAAACAAATCAAAGTGCCTTTTATGCTACCATGAAGCGCTTCTATGACACAAGCATAGTATATCTCACACAACAGGCTCTTCGAAGATGAGAACCGTTTCATGAATATGTTCCTGCGGTATGACAGTGTAATTTGTTCCAGTTGCACATTTTGCTAGTGTTGCTTTCCCCACATGGCTCGATTCTGTGCATTAATGCAGAACACACTGTAGCAGTAAGTGGTGCTATCTCAGGGACACATTGCAGCCTCCTGACAATGTCCTACCAATTATATAGATCAGATTTCTAAGAAGTCTTCATTACAAAATTAAAGTCAGCAGCGCATAGAAAGGATTGTTCTTAGGGTGCAGGGTAAAGCCACCACCACTACACACCAGACTGCCATAGTGACTACAGACTTAGCCCTGGTGGGCAAGTCTCACCTCCGAGTATTCAGAAACTGGGTTCTTTTAGTCAGTGTTGAATGCATGGAGCCTAGTGGTCAGTGACAACTTTCTGCTATGTCTGAGTGGCTATCACTTAATGACAGTGAGGTCAGCTCCTCCCAAAATCCTATTTTATTTATTTATTTTACTCACTTAGGGTACGTGCCCACGATCCGGAATTGCTGCGGGTTTGACGCTACGTACTTGTGCATCATCAAATCCGCAGTGGCCAGATGTGACAGCACAGTGGATGTGAGTCAACCATGCGTGTATGTGTCCCTGCGGATCACCTGCTGAAGCTGACATGTGGCGCGTCTTTCCAGACTGCAGCATATCAATTTCTATTGTGGAGGCGCTAGCCTTCGTAAGAGAAATTTCACCAATACAATTGAACATGGTGAAGCAATGTGGTTCAGTGAACACATGCAGACTCACCTGAGTTCAATAGATGGCAGTGCTTTGGACGCAGCGAACATGCTCTGCATCTAAAGCGCTGCTAGTTCCGGATCATGGGCATCCGGCCTTACAGTCCTGGCCAAAAGTGTTAACACCCTTGAAATTGAAGAAAGTATTTCCCTCAGAAAATTGTTGCAATTACACATGTTTTGTTATACACTTGCTTATTTTCTTTGTATGTATTGGAACAACACAAAAAAAATTGGACATAATTTTCACAGAAAAACCCCAAAATGGGCAGGACAATATTGTTGGCACATTTCCAAAATTGTGGATAAACAACTTTGTTTCAAGTATGTGATGGTCGTTCAAACTCACTTGTGGCAAATAACAGGTGTGGGCAATATGTAAATTACACCTGACACCAGATAAAAATAGGAGATATTGACTCAATTCTTTGTATTGTGTGTCTGTGTGTGCCACACTAAGCATGGAGAACAGAAAGAGAAAAGAACTCTCTGAGGACTTAAGAACCAAAATTGTTGAAAAATATCAACAGTCTCAATATTACAAGAGATCTTGACGTTCCTTTGTCCATGGTGCGCAATATCAAGAAGTTTACAACCCATGACACTGTAGCTAATCTCCCTGGAAGTGGATGGCAGAGAAAAATTGATTAAAGGTTGCAAAGAAGGATAGTCCGATGGTGGATAAGTAGCCCCAATCAAGTTCCAAAGAAATTCAAGCTGTCGTGCAGGCTCAGGGTACATCACTGTCAGTGTGAACTATCTGTCAACATTTTAATTAAATGAAACGCTATGGCGGGAGACCCAGAAGGACACCACTGCTGACACAGATATAAAAAACGTTTGCTAAAACATATGTGAGTTAGCCAAAATCCTCTGGGAAAGTGTCCTGTGGACAGATAAAACCAAGATAGAGCTTTTTGGTAAAATACAGAATTCTACTGTTTACCGAAAATGGAATGAGGCCTACAAAGAAGAGAACACAATACCTACAGTCAAATATGGTGGAGGTTCAAAGATGCTTTGGGGTTGCTTTGCTGCCTCTGGCACTGGGTGCTGTTGGGAGAAGGAACCCTTCAAATATGAGAGACCTGGAGCAGTATTCAAAAGAAAAGTGGTCTCAATTCCAGTTGAGAGGTATGAGAAGCTTGTTGATGGTTCTAGGAAGTGATTTATTACAGTTATGTGAAATTATGTCCAATTTTCCTATTTTCTGTGTTTTTGTGTTGTTCCAATACACACAAAGGAAATAAATATGTGTATAACAAATCAAGTGTATTTGCAATAATTTTCTTTGTGAAAAACTACATTTTCTGGAACAATTTCAAGGGTGCCAACACTTTTGGTCATGACTGTATATGGCGCCATCATACTTAAAAGCACTTTACAGACATCAGCATCACTGTCTCCATTGAGGCCCCCAATCTAGATTTTCTATCTGTATGTCTTTGGAGTGTTGGAGGAAACCCAAGCAAACATGAGAAGAACATACAAACCTCATGCTGACGTTGTCTCTGGTGGGATTTGAACCTCGGACCAGAGCGCTGCAAAACAACAGTGCTAACCACTGAGCCACCATGCTGCCCATCTGTTCCAATCAATTCTGTAGAACAAGCTACATGCATCTGCCAGTAATAATGCTTAATTGCTTAATTGTACTTTCCTGCCAGGGAGCATCACAGATGTGGTAGGAGACAATTTTATGTAGGGGGGTAGGCTGATGTAGGTTTGGGTTAGAGGGGGAAGCAATGCTCTGCCTGCTAAGGGGAGGTGAAGGCAATGTGGACTACTGGGTAAAGGATGAAGGCTCTACTTGGCAATCATTTTGGAAACTTGGCACACGTGAAATGTCACCCACTTTGCTCCAGCTGTAACACTACGGATTTTTTACCTACAAAACCACTGTATATCTATTGTGTATTAATATACCCTAAATGTTCAATTTTAAAGGGGGGTGTCTGACAAATGAATCTTTTTAAAATAAGGCAAGGATAACATCTGCAAAGAATTTTCTCCCCGTCTTTGCGTGGCTTTCCTCCGGGTTCTTCGGTTTCTTCCCACACTCCAAAGACATACAGATAGGGAATGTAGATTGTGAGTCCTCAATAGGGCCAGTGCTGATAATAGCCTGCACCCCCAATGAAGTCCATCTTGTGCTTGATGATCAGTTGTGTGTATTGAGCCAATAACTTCCACCTTCTTGAATTCTACTACTACCACCTATCTGTTCACCAAACCCACATTCGAGATCTCAGCGGAGAGAGGTCCCGCAGCCACTTCTAATATACTTTCACTCACCAGACAACCCCCCACCAATTAATCTCTCTGAAAAACAAACACAGCAATAGGTTTATCCATATGATGTTTTCATAGTGCTGGCCCTGACCTAGGCCTGGTAATATTAGTTTATGGCAATGTAAGGTACACATTTTACATTATGCTCCCCTAAACTTCTCTGTTATCATCCTATAATGGTACACCACCTTGTAAAATGCCACAACTACAAAGTAATATTGGACTGTGAGAAACCAAGTTGGGTTGTTGATGGAGTCAGGCATTCAGGGACATAGGACACAAGACAGTATGCAAGCAATGCTTCCAGTGTGATGAACATAGTGTGCCATGGTGTAAAATGACTCGGGGTCAAGACCTGACATACCGGCTCTAAACCTGGACTCGCTGGTATCTAGTTTTGCAAAGGTTAACATTTAATACGTGTAATACGTGATAGATACCATTAATTTATGTGAGATCTGTTATATTAAGGCTTGTCTTTCCTTTGACCTAATTCATAGAAGTCTCAATCATGGAAATTGCAGAAACCGCTATTCCTGCCCCGTATCACTGCGGCAAATCCTCTAATACTTTTCTAGCTATAAGTGGCAGCCAATGACCAGTTAGGTGCCAGGACTTAGTAATGGAAGTGAACAGTTCTGAGTTGTGTGAGCAGCAATGTCTCTAGAATATAATATACTTAAAGGGTTCGTCCCATGTTCAATCTTCAGAAGAGCACTTTCCAGCTTTCCACTAGTCATGGGGCAGTGCACTTCTGATGACTGACAGTTCAGACCAGTGGCATGGCTGACCTGCTACACTGTGCGCTCTCCCAGGCTGCTAGCAGAAGCAGCAGAGAAACTGAAGCTGTCCACATTCAGCCTGGTTCTGAGCAGCGCTTACAAGCTCTGCAGCAAAGAGCTTGTAAACACCGCACACTTTGCCTATGGGACTGGCCACTTCTGATAGACTGCAGAGATGGCTGACAACCTAGGCAAGGAGCAAAAAACTATAACATTAAACATTTTTAAAGGGAACCTGTAAGCATCGAAAGAAATGTGGAATTTGCATTCATGATTTTGTAGTATTGCATACACATTACAACTCTAATAATTACAGTTGAAGTAGAGCAGTGTTCCCCAACTCCGGTCCTCAAGAGCCACCAACAGGTTCTGTTTTCAGGATTTCCTTAGTAATGCACAGGTGATTGAATGCTTGCCAGTCCAGGTGATACAATTATCACCTGTGTAATACTAAGGAAATCCTGAAAACATGACCTGTTGGTGGCTCTTGAGGAGCGGAGTTGGGGAACACTGAAGTAGAGAATAAAAAAAAAAAAAAGAGGCAGATAAATATGGCATGCGAAAACACATTTGAGATATACATAACATAGGATTTGTATAGCATTTCACCAGTTTGAGTATGTTAAACTAGCCAGATTATGGAATAGTGGCTGCAGAGCTGAATAAAACATAGTTTTTCTTTATGTGATAATTTAACTGGGCGTTACCAGAGATTTATCTGTGGGGGCGTGTACTTCTTCTGCTGCATGAATTTGACCAATCATAAGCAGGCAGCAACACACATGGGGAAAAAAAGAACAGAAATTCAGCAGAGCTGATTTATGTCTCATTACAAAGCCTTCCACATCCACAGCAGTCAGTGTGGGGGAAAAGTGAGAGCCGACAGCACTGTGAGACGAGATATCAAAGTGTTTGTAATGATACACACTCAGGTTTCTACTGTATCTTTACACAGTAACTGCACAGATCAGTGAGGACAGGAGGGCGTGCTCTTTTCTCCTCTGTTTGTTGCTGAGTTTGTATATGCAGATGAAGACGTACATGCCCCTACAGACAAATCTCTGGTAAAGTCACTAAATTTGGTGTAACTCCACTCCAATCCCCTCTGGTGTATTTTTGGGTGTGCTAATATTTTGGTGCAATTTTTTGCCATTTTGCCCCCAAAAGTTGCAAAAACAGACCGAGGCAGAAAAAAGAATACAATGTTTTACTCTTTGAGCTAAATTCACTAATCACATGTGCTTTTAAACTTATTTGTGCCCAAAATGGCAATACCACAAGACAAGGAGAGTGGTTAAAAAATGTACATTATGAATTGGGGTCTTGGTTTCCACAACAGGCCTTGTTGAATATACCCAAGTGCATAAATTTAAGCATCCTCACTGAGTCTTTGCAGAACCTGTTACAAGCAAAAACAATCCCAATAGAGTATGCATACGCCATGGAAGCTGGTCCTAACAAACCATGTGTAATATTTAAGCAGTAATTCTATGATGACAGACCCTCTTTGGGGCAGCAATCATACCACAATGGGAGTTTGAACAGTCTGGACTGCATGACTAGCTGGGCCCTTCTGACTTACGGGACCCATAGTGGCCGCGTGGGCTGGGAGCCCCTGGGGGAGCGGGGGCTCTGGTCTGCTGGCCCTGATAGCGGGCAGTGTTAGCCGCAGCCTGCAGCTAATACTGCCCGCTATTAAAATGACATGAATATTCACTTCTCTCGGCGCCCATGGGGGCGTGGGGAAGGGTGAATATTAATTTCTCTTCAGCAGCAGGGACAGGCTTTAGCCACAGCAGCCAGCTCCTGCCTCCTGTCACCCGCTGCTGCTCCGCTGGCACTGGGCGGGCCCCGCTGACTCACGGGCCCCATAACAGCTGCATAAGTGTACTGCTATTAGCGACACGCCCTTGGAGCAGCGGGGCCCTAGGCAGCTGCCGGCCCTGTATGCCAGCAGGTGTCAGTGGTCCAACCCTGCTCCCACCCTGGTTGAATCTTCTCATCCATGCGCAGTGGCGTATCCGGGGGGGGGGGGGGGTAGCCGGGGCATGTGCCGGGCGCAGCCGACAGGGGGGCGCCAGCGGGCCGCCTGATGATGCGGCGGTCCAAGGAGGCTCCTCATCGGCGGCATTCTGCCGCCCCCACACTGAGATAGTCCCGTTCTCTGAGCCGGCTGTCAAATTGACAGCCGGCTCAGAGAAAGTGCTGCGCGTCGAATCCCAAGTGTCAGCGGCGTAACTACCGCGGTCGCAGCTGCAACGGGGCCCGGAGTGCCTAGGGGCACGCCCAGTCCAGCAGAGACTGGGCGGACCCGTAAGCACTCTGAGCTACAAAATAGGCCGACGGACCTTTAAATCTTCTGTACAGGCCCTGGTGCGCGTGCACTCTCTCAGTGCGTGTGCGATCACGGGTGGGACTGCACTTGTCCCGCAGCAGAGCCCCTCCACCGCAGAGAGCCGCACACCACAACTATGGCTGCCGCTGCTCTGTGCGCACAGGACCTGTGATGAGGTCACAGGAGGGGAGGAGTCAGGAGTCACATAATCAAGGGCCTCCGTGTAGTGCAGGACTCTGCTGGTTGTCATGCTGCTGGACGAGGGTAAGCTTTTGTGGGGGTCAGGAGTGGTTTGTGTGGATGTAGCAGAGCCGTGTGTGTACGAGGTGTACAGAGCGGAAGCCGTGTGTGCAAGGTGTATGGAGCGGAGCTGGGTGTGTACGAGGTGTGCGGAGAGGAAGCCGTGTGTGCAAGGTGTATGGCGCGGAGCTGGGTGTGTATGGAGTGGAGCCGTGTGTGTACGGGGTGTACAGAGCGGAACTGGGTGTGTGCAAGGTGTATGGAGCTGAGCCGTGTGTACGAGGTGTACAGAGCGGAGCCGTGTGTGTACGAGGTGTACAGAGCAGAGCCGTGTGTGTACGAGGTGTACAGAGCGGAACTAGGTGTGTGCAAGGTGTATGGAGCGGAGCCGTGTGTGTAAGAGGTGTACGGAGCAGAACTGGGTGTGTGCTAGGTGTATGGAGCGGAGCCGTGTGTGCACGAGGTGTACGGAGCGGAACTGGGTGTGTGCAAGGTGTATGGAGCGGAGCCGTGTGTACGAGGTGTATGGAGCGGAGCCGTGTGTGTATGAGGTGTACGGAGCGGAACTGGGTGTGTGCAAGGTGTATGGAGCAGAGCCGCGTGTGTACGAGGTGTACCGAGTAGAGCTGAGTGTGTACGAGGTGTACGGAGCAGAGCTGCGTGTGTACGAGGTGTACGGAGCAGAGCCACGTGTGTACGAGGTGTACGGAGCGGAGCGGTGTGTGCAAGGTGTACGGAGTGGACCCGTGTGTGCAAGGTGTACGGAGCTCAGCCGCGTGTGTAGGAGTAACTAGGTGTGGCCATTATACTGTACGCAATATGTGTGTGTGTGTTTGTGCGTGCATGCGTAGCGCTGCGGGTGAATGTGCAGAGACGTAAATGGTTTTGTGTGTGTGTGTACGGGGAGGAGAGGCGAGGGCAATGATGGGGCTGACGGGGAGAGGGCAATAATTGGGATGGAGGGAGAGGAGGAAATGATGGATGTGGTGGAATGGGCAATGATGGAGGTGGAATGGGCAATGATGGGGGTGGGGGGGAGGAAATGATGGAGGTGGTGGAATGGGCAATGATGGGGGTGGGGGAGGCAATGATGGAGCTGGAAATTGGAATGGGCAATGATGGTGGTGGGGGAGAATGCAATGATGGTGGGGAGGAGGAAATCATGGAGGTGGTGGAAAGGGCAATAATGAGGGGGGGGGGAAGAAATGATGGAGGTGGTAGAATGGACAAGGATGGTGGTGGTAGAAAGCACACTGATGATATTGGAGGGGGAGAAAATGATGGAGGAGACGATGGAAGTCTGCAGAGACGGCTGTGGATGAGAAAACTCATCATGGGGTCTGGACAAGATGAAGAAAAGGAGAACGACTCCAGAGACGACGCCATCTATTAGGTACCTGGATGTAAATGTTATTTGTGATACTAACTATCATGTTTTTATTTATGTTAGGAGCATTAAAGGGGATGTCCAGGTTTGTAATGAGTCTGCAGTCATTCTTTATGACTGCAGACTTCTGTCTTCTCATAGTGCGCCCTGCACGCTGTCAGGATTCTGTAGTGCTGGCGATTTACATACATGCAATCACGTGCTGACTAGACATGTGTGGCCTCTGTCAATGAAAATGAACTGAGAGAGTCTAGTCGGAATGTGGTCAGAAGTATACAAATCGCATACTTGTGCTGACATGACTGTCCACCGACAATTAGTTGTGAGAATTCAGAAGCTTGCAGTGTCAGGATTCAGCTCTGCAGGTTCCAGTAGTCGTCATATGGACACTTCACTCATATGCGACTTTCATACTTATGGTCCTGTGACAACGAGCTTCTCTTCTGCTTCTCTCAGTTTTTCACTGAATATTGAGAGCATTAGGGAGAGCGGCTCGTGGGTACATGACTAAGTGTGCAAATCGCATATGTCTGGGGGGGCACCAAAATGTATTCTTGCCCCGGGTTCCAGAAACCCTAGATACACCTCTGTCCACGCGTACACATGGCTGTGGTGATAACAAACCTTGTCAATGGCCACAATTGCTGCAGTCGTCAGCCTCAGTTGTCACCATAGACAATCAAAACACATGGACACCGATGTGAGTAATACAATTCTCTTTTTCTGAGCTAATATACCAGTTTTAACTTTTTTATGTATTAATTATGCATAAAAGCAAACAATATGCTTTGTCTGCCACATCACTCTTACTTTCCTTTGTAGGTAGAAACAGTATTGTTCTTAAAAAGCTGTGGGAAACAGAAAAGATCATTGATATGGAGACTAGGTGTGTTTATGAAAATGTGAATTGTGTGACTCTTGAAATGCCGGTATTCACAGCGAGAAAGTACCTGGTTTCAGAACCGAGAGGGCAGCATGGCTTGGAATGGGTTTCCGATCAACAGACTCATCCCTGGTGCCATCCACAACATCAAAGTCACATAGAGATCGATGGTCATATAGACCGGACGTAGTACATGGATACTTCCCACTTGATGCCTTCTCAAAGCCTCCTTGTTTTTCAGATAACAAGCAGAATTCTGGAAGAATAAAGAAAACAATAAGAACTGATCAGAAGTCACAAGTAGGATTATCTATCATCAACACCTCCTAATATACAACTTTAAGATGAAAATTTATATTCCTGCTTTCTGAATTTGTCTACACAGGATTTTTACATAAATGTACTGTTAGGTATTTCCAGATGTAGAGAATGTTTTTGGATGGGTTTGTTATGTTTCTTGCACTGGTAATGGAAATTCACCCGGAAAGGAAACCTTTCATTACCATCACACCCTGTCAGACATCACGCTGTTCCCACACAGCCCTCACCACAGGCGGAGGTAGCAATGACACCATGCACTATGACAGCTGCACAGTGTGGAGATGGCCCGCTTTAAACAGACCGCTCCGGAGATGACAAGTCCACTCCTCCCAATACCTCAAGGTCAGGAAATATGTTTTCCATGGGAAGTGATAGTCTTTAATGTGACCAGATCAGTAGGACATTAACCCATGCTGGGAAGCTACTGCAGTCATTTTCTGGAAAGGATGAAGCAAGAAAAAACAAAACAAAAGAGAAGTCGTGATCAGAATAGTTACCACCGACCCATGATAAGTCTCACAGCGACAAAGCAGATTTTATGAATAACACAAATAAATGCACATTGCTAAATCAAAGTGCTAAGGATTTTTGAGTGTCAGCATAAAAGCAATCAGGAAAAAGGGGTTAATCTAAAATTCTTGCCATTCTGTCACCAAAGGATGATGGTTATTTCTAACAACGTAAGTGAACAGTCACATAGCTATTAGAAAAATGAGAAAATTAGAGGGAACCTGTCAGAAAGGTCAACCCTCCAAATCACATATATGGGCATGTTGGTCTTTGAAATGTAAATCCATTGACACCTTTATGTCTTCTATTTGTTGTTGCATTCTAAGGGTACTGTCACACAGTGCAATTTTCGTCGCTACGACGGCACGATCCGTGACGTCGCAGCGTCGTATGATTATCGCTCCAGCGTCGTAGACTGCGGTCACACTTTGTAATCACGGCGCTGGAGCGATGCCGAAGTCCCCGGGTAACCAGGGTAAACATCGGGTAACTAAGCGCAGGGCCGCGCTTAGTAACCCGATGTTTACCCTGGTTACCAGCGTAAACGTTAAAAAAACAAACAGTACATACTCACATTCCGGTGTCTGTCCTCCGGCGTCTCAGCTTCTCTCCACTGTGTAAGCACAGCGGCCGGAAAGCACAGCGGTGACGTCAGACGTCACCGCTGTGCTCGCTTTCCGGCCGGCAGGCGCTCACAGTGCAGAGAAGCTGAGACGCCGGGGACAGACACCGGAATGTGAGTATGTACTGTTTGTTTTTTTAACGTTTACGCTGGTAACCAGGGTAAACATCGGGTTACTAAGCGCGGCCCTGCGCTTAGTTACCCGATGTTTACCCTGGTTACAAGCGAACACATCGCTGGATCGCTGTCACACACAACGATCCAGCGATGTCAGCGGGTGATCAAGCGACGAAAGAAAGTTCCAAACGATCTGCTACGACGTACGATTCTCAGCGTGATGTCTGATCGCAGTAGCGTGTCAGACACTGCGATATCGTAACGATATCGCTAGAACGTCACGAATCGTACCGTCGTAGCGATCAAAATTGCACTGTGTGACAGTACCCTTAGTAATAAGTGTTTTCTTTCATATGCTAATGAGGAATGAAGAACTCTGGCTGTGACAGAGCATTTTCCAAACTTCTGACCCCAGAGGATGTTTCCCGCCTAGCTCCAGCCGCTTTACCTTGGGTTATAGCTCCCTGTCTGTGTGCCTTAATGCTCCAGGCAATGATATAGACAGTGAGCTACTGATAAAGCTAAAGAGGCTGGTTCTGTGAAATTGAATATATTCAATAAGCTTAAAGGGAACCGGTCACCAGGTTTGTCGCATATGAGGTAAAGCCAGTACCTGTACGCCCTGATATACATCATTTTAATATGCTGTATATATGCCTCAATCCAACCTAGACAAGAAAAAGGCCTACAGGGCGGTCGGGTCCATTGGGCGTCACTGTCTTGGTTCGCCACCTCCTCTCTTCTTGCGACGCCATCCTCCTTCTGTGCTTCGTATGGATGACGCGTCCTACGTCATCCACCCAGTATCCCCGGCATCGTGCTACTGCGAAGTCCTATTTCTTTTTGCCCCGTTAAGGGCAGAGCAAACTACTGCAGGGTGCATACGCCAGAAAAGGTCAAAGGGCCCCAGAAAAGTGCGCCTGCACAGGAGAGCAATGCTGAACGCTGTGTGGATGATGTAGGAAGTGTCATCCACATGAAGCACAGGAGGACGTCATCGCAATAAGTGAGGAGGCGATGGACTAAGACAGCGACCCCCATCGGACCAGACCGCACCGTAGGGGAGTATTATAAAACGTGTTTTGCTTGTCTGGCAGGCTGGATTAGAGTCATATATACAGCATATTAGAATGCTGGTTACCAGGGCTAAATTAACTCCATTTTCTCCTTTTTCATTTGCCAGGACGCTGAGACAGATACTTGTGCACGATCTGACTGGTGTTGGTAAGGCTGTTTCTTTCTGGTTTATCATCTCTAATTCCTGCACGCCCCTATGTGCAGTTTGAATGGATTGAGCTTACTTACAAATTCCCTTAAATGTAGCTTTTTTCCCCCTTGTAACCGAAGGCCACAGTTGTACCTTATCTATTGGGTCTCCAAGAACATAAGGAGTCACCTGCATACATACTGTAAGGCTGCCGTCACACTAGCAGTACTTGGTCAGTATTTTACATCAGTATTTGTAGCCAAAACCAGGAGTGGAACAAATAGAGGAAAAGTAGAATAGAAACATATGCACCACTTCTGCATTTATCACCCACTCCTGGTTTTGGCTTACAAATACTGATGTAAAATACTGACCAAATACTGATAGTGTGACGGCAGCCTAAGACATCGCCTGGTGCATTTCCACCACGGATTGCCAGAAAACCCAACAATCAGTAGTAGGAGGCAAACAGAGGGGTTACATTTTAGAAAATTGAGCCCCACACTGCAATGATGCATCTTATTAATAAAGAACTTACTTAACCCCTTATTTTCCTGGTACGACGGTAGGTTTTCCTAAGACGTTTTCTATTATGTAATGTGGCAGCTCAATGTGCACTTTAATACTAATCAAATAAAAGTATAGTAAAGCAGCACAAATCACTACCAAGGTCTAAGACGTGACAAAGGATAATCACATAAAAGCATCTCATTCATTTCTGAGTGCTTTTCTTACAGCACAGGAACAATGTGAATGAAAGCCAGGGAAGACCTGAAGGGGTGTCCTTTCACTGAGAAATAAATAGAAATCTTTTAAAATGCTGTAAAATATTCCAATAATTAGCACCATCATTACCGATATCCTGCTGCTCCTGTCCCAAGGCTCTCACTGTTCCCTGCACTGCCTGAGACACCATGGGCATAGCGGTATTATATCCCTCCAGGCCAAAAAGGAACAGGAAGTACAGAGATCGTCAGGGCACAGGAACAGCCCAAGCGGGGGATAGGGAAAGCGAGATTTATTTTCTTACTTTACACCATTCTAGTTTTTTTCTATTTTTTTCTCTTCTAACATTTCGGTGGTTGGACAACCCCAATAACACACAACATAAAATAATGTACCAAAATAAAAATGGCTAAAGGGAAACTGCTGCGCAAAGACGCATAATATAATATGCAGGACAATAGCGTTAAGATGCTGCTCGGATGCAGATTGTTTTTTTCCATAAATCAATAGCACACGTGATCACAGAAATGTCCTTCTTGCTCTTCCTGGACTGATCATTAATTATCAAAATTCTTAATTCTTGGGTAAACTTGGTGCTCCATTGATTTATGGAATAAAAATTAAAATGTCAGTAACCCTTTAAAGGAACTTTCCCATAGTTTTACATTGATGGACTACCCTTAGGATCAGTCATTAATATCTGATTGGTGGGGGTGTGACATCCAGCATCCCCGCCGATCAGCTGGTCTCCGTCAATGGTATAGTGGCTACAGATGGGTACTGCACATCCACCACCTATTGATGTCACCTATTGGGGGATGTGTGGTGCTCGGCCATTATACCACTGTAGGAGCTGTGCTGTGAAGCTCCGCAACTCAGCATTTCAGCCAGGGAACAACTGATCGGCAGGGGTGCAGCGTATTGCACCCTAATCGATGAGATACTGACGACCTGTCCTAAGGATAGGTCATCAATGTAAAAGTCCCAGACACCCCCTTTAAGTAGAATTTAAGAAAATGTTTTAAAAGATAGCAAGCTGGACAGAAAGATATTTCTGTTGGCAGCCTTGCAGTTAACAGAGGACCACTATGAAGAGACCTGGCTGCGGGGGAGTGACGGACCGTGTGCGTTCAGCAGCATTCAGCTTACTGGATGAATATGTGCATTGCTAACCTCCAGTGGGCCATACTATGTCCGTATATCTCATATCTCTTCATTGAAATGCTTTTATTTCCCAGCCCAAAATACTAAAATAATATTAGTTTTACATCAAATTCTCCCACCTTCTGCACATATGGTGGGCAAACGCTTTCAAGCACGACCACTTCAGAGATCCCCGACACGAGGTGCAAGGAATCAGGAGGGGATGCGACCTAATGTCTCCATCATGTGTCTGCAGGACTGTATGAAGAGGACACAGTAACCGCACAACAAGAAGAAAATACGCTCTTCCCATTTCTTATTTTCCCATGTAATTATCAGTTACTGCACACTTGGCGCACAACCTGTTGATAATAAATGTTCATGTTCCTCAGCTGCTTTATTACCATCACAACACCTACTCCTGCCGCCCACTGTTGTCCAGACCCTGCCAATCTCATATGTCAACACACAGCGCCTTTTCTCTTTTATACAATCCCTAAAATCTTACTGAATCATTATATTTTCTTTCCAAAATGTAAGAATATAAAACTTGGCCAAAAGAAAAAACTTTTAAGATCAGTTATGCCATGTGCACATGGTGCGGTTTTGATGTGTTTTCGCTGAGTTTTTTCCTCGTGGAAATGGGCCAAAAACACTATGGAAAGCTTATGCAAGCTAATTCAATGACAATCCTGAAATGTGGTGCACATAATCAGTAAATTTCCTTTGAGTATTTGCAGTGTGTTTTTTTCTGCAGCATGTCAATTCTTTGTGCGTTTCTGCAGCGTTTCCCACACACTGACTTCGATTGATAACAGTGATGGCAGGAGCCGCTGAAGGGAGCAGGTGCCTGTGCTCACACTTTAAAAAAAACAAAACACCACAACATGTAAAATAGTTACCGTACATACATATTTAAATAAAATAAAAAACACATTATACTCACCTAACACCAAATCCCCGACGCCCTCGATTCCTAGAAAAAAATGTAAAATAAAAAAACAACATATACTCATCTTAACACCCAAGCCCCAATGCCATTGTCTCATAGAAAGAAAAAACAAAAATAATAAACCACCATATACTCACCTGTCCGCTGTAGTCCACATAATTCCGAGTGTCGAGAGATGTGACTGCACTACCCGGCCTCCAGCAATACACTGACAGGAGGTAATTGCTCCCGCAGTGTTTCACTGAGCCGCCAGGAGTGAGGTCGCCGGAGTTCATCAGCTGATCAGCTCTGGTGATCTCACTTACGGCACCACGCAGCAGTGGTGCCATAAGTCTATCACAGTGCGTTTTTGATATGTTTTCGCTGCTTTTTTTAGTGCTGAAATGGGCCAAACATGCTATGGTATCCTTATGCAAGCTTATTCAATGACAATCCTGAAGTGTTATGCACATGATCAGTAATTTTCCCTGAGTATTTGTAGCGCATTTTTTCTGCAGCTTGTCAATTCTGCACCCATTGACTTCAATTGAGTCAGTAAAATCCACAGCAAAAACGCAGGTATAAAAAGGTTTGGGGATTTGCTAAGTCTGTTTTGCATTTTATATCTCTCTCTCTCGGAATCAGGAAGTCAAAAATCCATGCGCAGTAAAGAAAGCCGGATCCAAGCTTAAAACGGATCCGGTGCATCAGTTTTTCACATTTTACGCCGGATCCATTTTTTTTGCAAATTGGCCGGATTTAGCCTGAAACCAAAAACCTGATGTGTGAAAGTAGCCTAAGACCGCCAGTCAGAGCGCTGTGTGATCATGCTGTCAGATGTCAGCGTAACACCGCAGCTGTGACTGTCACCTGCAGTAATGCTACCACCGGTACTGTCTGTCAGAACGCTGAGGGGTAACGATGTCAAATGTCAGCGCTGACCCCGCAGCTGTGACTGTGACCTGCAGACGTGGGCCGATGAGACTACTGCTCCCATCGGGCTACGTCTGCTGTCACTGATAACAGATGATGGGAGATGTAGTCTCATCTGCCGGCGCCTGTGCTCACAGTTTAAAATAAATAAAATTATATACATACTCAAATAAGAAAACATTATACTCACCTTATCGCCCAATCCCTAATGCCCTCGTCTCCTAGAAAAAATTTAAAATAATAACCCAACATATACTCACCTTCCTCCATAGTCCACGTAATCCCAGGTGTCCCACAGCGATCTCACTTGTAGAACAGTCACATCAGGAGATGTAACCGCTCTACCCAGACGCCGGCGATGCACTGACAGGAGAAAATCACTGACATTTTCATTGCATAAATCAACAAATATAAGAAATGCAATAATATATTTTATAAAACATAAATAGCTTTTTTATCCCCTTATGAGCCACTTACCCACCCCCTAAACACCATTTATTCTGAAAAACAGGTAAAATGCAACCAAGACTGACTACAAGCTCACTGAGGTGTCAAATCACAACTCCCTCCTTGAAGTCTATGGAGATGGTTTGGAGAGGAAAAAGGGGGAGCAGAGTGAAAGAAAAATACACAGATACAGACAGATTGTGTTGCTGCTAAGTGTTTTATCTTACCAGAGCCGGGTTCACAGCACACTGAATAATGCCCTACATGCTGCTGCTTCTGTGCTACATATGCAAATGTGTTACAGAGACATGACAGTGGGAATCTCTTAAGTATATGTGTGCTGAATATCGGAGATCTCACACAAGCTTGTCTCTGCCCACTAGCTCAGAAACAACTGAAAATAAAAGACACAATCTGCAAAACTGGTGAAAATGCAGCATATAAGTCACATAATGACAAGAAGAAGTAACCCCCCCCAAGGAAAAGTATGTCAAAACACACGTTTGGACTTAAAGGGGTATTCCCATCTCCCAAGATCCTATCCCAATATGTAGTAGGTGTAATAATAATATTATTAGCAAGTAACTCTAATTAGATATGTAGTATTGTTCTTCTGATTCACTATGTTGCTTAGGTTATCCATGGCTATGACCATTCATATAGTGACAGTTAGTTGCTAGTGGTTGTATCTTTGTATCTTTGGAAACCTAAGCTATTGCAATGCCCTGCACATGGGGTTAGCAACATAGCTAATCGGAAGAAATATACTACTTTTCTAATTGGATAATGTATTCTCCTCTGCAGTTCAGTTTAACATGTCAAAATAAGTTACTGAAGTAGACTTTCACTGCTACAAAAAAGTATATGTATAATATAACATAATATTCACTTTAACTTAAAATAAAGATTTATATAATACCATTCATTTAGACTCATGCTTTAAAGGGGGCTAAATGATGAAATATTTTGGATTATTGGATGGTCACATCACAAGGCTTGTAAGGGTCCGGAGCTCTGTGGAATAGAGTATAAGCGATCCATAAAAATACACCGCTAACTGCATTATCTGCTCAGGTTCTCGCACAGTGCTGGAGGCGAGTGCTGGAATACTGCAGGACAGGTTTTTGCAGTAATATGTTTTTGAGCAGTGACAAGAATTCACAACTAGGTACTAAAGAGACACATAAAAAACACTGAGAAATATGAGGACTCGACATTCTGCCCACCCTTCCCTCAGCTCAGCAGTGAGACACATGAGCTACGTGAAGGGAATGAATGTCCCGGGGGCTCAGGAACATCACATGAGGTCACAGTAGTGGGGGATGACAGGCCGGTACACTCGTCTTACGTACACTTCACATGCTCCACGGGCACCGGAACAAGCTGGGTACAAAATGCATCAGCCACAAATAATTAGTCACCTCACATTACTGCCTTGTTTTTTGTGGGTCTCCTTTCTGAAGGTCTAGGAAGGGGGAATGTGTGTGGTCACCTTCTCTGAAAACCTGGCTTCCCCGACTGGTGGATGTTGGGGTGCCAGACCTGCCAGAATCAGGAACAGAGCAGACTCTTTTGTTCAGAGGGATGTTGAATAATTTTATGGGGGCACTTGTATTTTAAGATAGGACCCACGCTACTGGGGACTTATTATCAGTTCCTTCTCAGTCAGTCAATGGAAACACAAAAATGAAGCGGAATCTACATTAAGTCTAAATTATTATACCTTGCTAAAGCCAAAAACAGTCCACTAGACTCTAAGCTCTACGTAACACATGCTCATAGGAGGCTAGACATACAGAACAGAGACAGACGGAAGAAGGACTCACCAAAGTGGCCATCTTGTTTTACAAATAATTCCACTACCCCATAAGCGATGGCAGTAGGAGCAGGGATTTCCAGGACCGTGTTCTCATCCTTAAAATTCCCACTTTCTGTCACAGATACCTGTGAATGAATCATAAATGAACATTCAAGGAATATCAAGACAATTAGCAAAATATAATGTCATTATCTAAAAAGTGAACTGTAAACTTGACTTCTCCTTAATTCGTGTGCACCTCTAAGGACCCAGAGGAACAAAACTGGACCCTTTAGAATGGGCTCCTTTAGAATGAGCATATTCTGCCCATCTGTGGCGATACAATGCTCCTGCATGCTGGGTATTACTTCTGCCGTGGAAAGACAGCATGCCACGCCTGGACAGCATTGTACATGGGTCTATTCCATTAGATTTGGACGCCTGCACTTGCAATTGCTAATTTACACTATCAGTGTGAAAAATGCCAAATAGCAGTGCTAGGAGCTGCTGGGTCTGAGCTGGTGTATTATGTCTTCTCACAGTAATAGGAGGGAGCAGAGACGCATCAGAAAGTCCTCCTGATCATGAACTAGACTGCACGCGTCAGCTCCAGACATTACCTGCACTTTCGGAACTAGTCCAGACTACAGCAGAGAATTACAGACCGTTTACCATGCAATTTGCATATTGTGTAATTATGAATAGGTTTGCAATTACCAAAGTGCAATCATTTCCCAGCTAATACAAGGACGCGAAGACACGGGACATGCTCGGAATTAGAAGAGGATAGAACATCTGTTCAAATCACCGGGGTCTGACATAATAATTCCGCCATCATACTTTCATCATCCCGCTGTCTTCTCTGTGCCAGCAGTCAGGATTTAATAAAATACAGCCAAAAATGCTAGTTTTATGTCTGTCTGTAATGTAAAACCTAGAGGGCTTATCACTATCGTAAAAAGCCGCTCTATGGCGCAGATTTAGGCATGTCAGAAGGAAGGGAACATCTTGTTAACCGCTGATAAGTGACATGAAAGCTGCAATAGTATGATTTCAAAAGTCTAATTCACACGTTGCAGTTTTTTTTTCTTTTTTAAATCTGCAGCATGTCAATTATTTCAATGTTTTTCACTCATTAAAATGAATTGAAAAAAGACGCAAGTTAAAACGCATAAGAAACGTTTAAAAAAAAACATATGTACTGTGAGCAGCGTTATTCCTGCCAACATTCTGGCTTTTTAGTGCAGAAAATCTGCTGCGTGTGAACGTACCCTATGTAAACCCCTAGGCATACACATATGCTGCTCCCTCCTTTGCAGCTATTATAGCTTCTACTCTTCTGGGAAAGATTTTTTACAAGACAGAAATGGCACACAAAGTTCAGTATAAAACAAAGAAATTAGGTTAGGGTCTGTCACAGCAAAGCTTAAAGGAAACCGTTTATATAGGGGACTTAGCCTGCAGAAACATCAAACATGTAGCATAGATTTACTTATTTAGTTTTACAAAAAAACAAACATTTTTGTAAATGTGGGGTCCACAGTGCACCATTGGTGTGGCCAAAGGATCAGTGCACAGGTCCGCCTCCTCGCTTACAGTCCTGTGCACCTCCCCTTAACTCTATTGACGGGGGTCTCTTGAGTGATGCCTGACGTCAATCCTCAACTCCGCACACACTAACACTGCATAAGCTGAGAGCACACAGTGTGAGTGTGTGCAGGTGCATCCTCATCCTCTCCGGTCTGCAGTGGATGCTCACTCCACACAGGATCACACAGTAGTGGATGGCCAATGTGGATAGGAGAGTGTGCCCACACTCATCACTGCAGGACCCCAATTGGTCGCCCAATCCTGTGTGCAGACAGGAGGGGATGACAACACACCTGCACACACTGACACGGCGAGTGTGCTTGGATCCTGCAGAGTCAGTGTGTGCAAGGCTGAGGATTCAATTCAGGCAGCGCTCCTAGGTGAGCTCTGCCAATCAAGATAAGGGATTGAGGGGGAGGAATGCACCGAGACCTTGGACACTCATTTACAGGACTTATCTATTTTTTTTTGGTGTAAAACTAAATAAGTAAAGTCTACACTACAAGAATGATTTTTATACAGGCCAAGTTTTCTACAGTGTAAATGCTTTCTGACAACCAATGTCACCATCATGAAAGTGGATCTGCCACCAGATTTCACATTAGACTGCATGCATTATTATACAGTTCTCTTTAGACCTGATGAGACTGGTGTACTTACTTTGGAAACCTATGTCAGAATGGATGTATAATTTTGATATTAAAATGAGCTTTATAGGAGTCCAGCTATAGAATAAAAAAAGCTTATGAGTCCAGGTGTATTCAGTCTATACCCATCCAGCTGCAACTGGTACTGAGAAGTGGGAGAGACACCGAGGAGTGGGAGGGACACCGAGGAGTGGGAGGGACACCGAGGAGTGGGAGGAACACCGAGGAGTGGGAGGGACACCGAGGAGTGGGAGGGACACCGAGGAGTGGGAGGGACACCGAGGAGTAGGAGGGACACCGAGGAGCGGGAGGGACACCGAGGAGCGGGAGGGACACTGAGGAGCGGGAGGGACACCGAGGAGCTGTCAATCACAATCCATGGGTGGCGATTGAGTAAATTTCAGAAACAATTTCACAGCTATTCTGATATAGATTTTCATGATATATACACCAGCTCATCAGGTCTAAGAGATGTATTTATAATACGATTTGATAATGTATACAGTCTGTATTGTGAAATATGGTAACATATCCACTGTAAAGCTTCTGCAGTGATGTGATAATATTATGAAGATATTAAAGCATTGAGTAATACAGCACAAACTGGTGCAATGAATCCATGAAGATACCCTATAGAACATCAGTGGCACATGGCCGTACTCTATGGTCCTATAAGTGTCAATAGATACTAAACTACAGTCTTGTAATTCACACATGTCGACGAGTCAGAAACGTCTGCCATTTAGAGAATTACCTAAGAGACGATAAAGCATTCAAGCGCAGATATAGAAACCGAGCTCCAGAGATGGAATAAATCCCTCAGCTTCATGCTTAACCATGATTTTCAGACTGAAGTTTGCCTGCAGTGCTGCAGGTTATGTGCAGAATAGGTAGCCCTGTGTGCATGGACTTGGGAGGACTGAATACTTCTCTACGCTTTCATACAAACCATCTGTGAATTCGGCCTCTACACCGTAAACCATTTTACTAGTCATAATTCTATTTCCCCCACAGATCTGGCACAAAACATTTCAGGAACAATCATCTCCTCTGTGCAATCTGATATGAACACAAGACTTTGCAAAAGCTCAGCATGTTCCCATCCCACTTACCGTCACTGCTTTTGCTTTAACACCAAGTTTACCGCCAACTTTACACGTCTCCTCTATTTGTGATTGTTGAGAAATGACACACTTCTGCGTGGTGACGATCTTCTCTTTCAGGACACACAATATATCATTCTTGTTCTCATGCAGCTGTTGTATGAAGGGATGGTTCAAGTTTATTCTCCTGTAAATAAGAAAGTAGCAATGTGCTGTATTAAAGCCGGGGCCTTAATTATAGGAGTGGATAATCGGTGAATAAGTATAGGACCTCTTGGTTACGATTACATGCCTGTGTAAACAGGCCGGCGATCATCCGATGAACGAGCAAAATTCTAATGCCTACAAAAAACATCATTGCCCTTTATCAAAAGTCAATAGCATGATACTGTATAGGGATAGGATGATGGTATGAGTGACTGTTCTGTCCACATAATTGTTCTTCAGCCTATGTAAGTGAGCATCGAAAGGCTTGTATATCTTCAATGGACACTTGTTAAAAAAGCAGTCTCAATAATTTTTTTATTAGCTAAATCTAACTTTAGCTCAGATGTTCCATAGACCTACTCTATTTTTTGAATTATAAAATGCACCTTACAACAAGATGCACCTCGGGGTTAGACCCGAGTAAAAGCCGAGGCACCTAAATTTGCCACGAAAAACTGGGAAAACTTATTGACTCAAGTATAAGCCGTGTATGCATTGTCCCCCCATTCCCAACCTGGTATGCATGGCTCCCCATCCCTGTCCTTGTATGCAAGGCTCCTTATCCCCATCCTTGTACGCTTGGCTCCTTATTCCCGTCCTTGTATGCATGGCTCCTTATTCCCTATCCTTGTATGCATGGTTCCTATTTAAAAACAAACAAAAATCCTACTTACCTTCCCCTGCGTGCCCTCGCTGCATCTCCTTCCGGTGCCAGCAGCTCCTCCTGCCAAGCGATCACGTGTCACCGCTGATTAAGGTAATGAATATTCACTCCACGCCTATGGGAGTGGAGAGACGTGAATATTCATTACCTTAATGATCGGGGGGACACATGATTTCTCGTCCAGAAGAGCTGCTGGTGCCGGACGGAACGAGATGCAGCGAGGGCACGCAGGGAAGGTATGTAGGATGTGTGCTAAAAGCTGGCGACTGTAACTGAGCGCTCTAAGAGAAATGAATATTCACTGCCAGCGCAGTGAATATTCATTTCTCTTTAGCAGTGGGCCAAGGCTTTAGCTGCGGATGTCGGCTCCTGCTGCTGTGACCCGCTGCTCTGCCACTCCCCCTCAGGCTTTCTGGGACAATGACTTGTGTATAAGAAGAGGGGGCATTTTCCGAAAAACTCGGCTTTTACACGAGTATATGCGTGCGGTAATTAAAACTTCCCTGCCTAAAGTTAAAGATGACACATTACCTTTGTATTTTAGGCAAAAAATATATATTGTCTTTTTTTACATTTGAGTCTACGCAAAAGTTTGGGTACTCTTGGAGATTTGTGTGCTCAGATAACTTTGACCAAGGTTTCAGACCTTAATTAGCCTGTTAGGGTTACGGCTTGTTCACTAGCATCGTTAGGAAAGGCCAGGTGAAGAAAATTTCCCAGCTTTATAAAAACTCAGCCTCCTCTAACCTTGTGCCAAAAAACAAGAGCCATGGGTTCTTCTAAGCAGCTGCCTAGGACTCTGAAAATGAAAATGGTGGGGGCCCACAAAACAGAAGAAGGCTATAAGAAGATGGCAAAGTGTTTTCAAGTTGCCCTTTCAGTTCGAAATGCAAATAAGAAATGGCAGTTAACAGGAACAGTGGAGGTCAAGATAAGGTCTGGAAGACCAAGCAAAATTTCAATGACAGCTGGTTGTAGGAGTGCTAGAGAGGCAAATCAGAACCCTGCTTGACAGCAAAAGACCTTCAGAAAGATTTAGCAGACTCTGGAGTTTTGGTACATTGTTCGGCAGTTCAGACACCCCTGCACAAATTTGGCCTTCACGGAAGAGTCCTCAGAAGAAAACCTCTCCCATTTTCTCACCATAAAATTAAGTGCCAAAAGAACAAGTCTTGGACACCGATGAGGTTAAATTAGAACTTTTTGGCCACAATTATCTAAGGTATGTGTGGAGGAAGAAGGGCACAGAATTTCAAGAATTTGAATTCGCATACAAGACGACCCAGGCATCTCCAAGAATTTTCCAAGGAAGAATGGATGAAAATCCTTCAAACAAGAATTGAAAGACTCTTGTCTGTCTACAAAAAGCGTTTTCAAGCTGGGATACTTTCAAAAAGAGTGTGCTACTAGGTACTAACCATTAAACAAAGTCAAGGTGAAATAAATCACTAACGATTCTACATAAATAATGAGGATATTCACTGATCAAATGTTATTACCTACTCAAAGAAGTGAAAAATCACAGAAAATGGATAAATAAAAAATACCGTATATGCTCGAGTATAAACTGACCCGATTATAAGCAGAGACCCCTAATTTTGCCACAAAAATCAGGGAAAACTTAATGACTCGAGTATAAGCCTAGGGTGGGAAATGCAGCAGCTACCGGTAAATGTCAAAAGTAAAAATAGATACCAATAAAAGTAAAATTAATTGAGACATCAGTAGTGTTTTTGAATATCCATATTGAATCAGGAGCCCATATAATGCTCCATAAAGTTTATGATGGGCTCCATAAGATGCTTCATACAAAAATATGCCCCATATAATGCTCCATAAAGTTTATGATGGGCCCCATAAGATGCTTCATACAAAAATATGCCCCATATAATGCTGCACAAAGGTTGATTATGGCCCCATAAGATGCTCCATAGAAACATTTGCCCCATATAATGCTGCACAAAGGTTGATTATGGCCCCATAAGATGTTCCATAGAAACATTTGCCCCATATAATGCTGCACAGAGGTTGATTATGGGTCCAGTGACTCCAACGTACGTTTCGCCTGGTGGCTTTCTCAAGGTGAGAGTCTCTGGCCACTGGGTACTTACAACTGGTAATGGAACTTCTTTTATTCTTTCCCTTTTTGTGATGCCTAGTGCCTACCTTAATACTTGACACATATTTATTATGAAATATTATGTCCTAATAAATAGGTGTATGCACTTTTTTCACAATTACCTTTGACACTGACCATAGACCTTTTTTGGCTATATTTTGCCAAAACCTGCATCCAGTCTGCCAAAAGCATGTGGGAAAATGTGTCATGGTCTAGAAAGAACAAGGTTAAAACTTTTTGGCCATAATTCCAAAAGGTATATTTGAGCCAAAGTCTTTTGCTGAAAAGAAAAAGATTGTGCACCTCATGTTTTTATAAATATGAGAGTTCTGGTCGGCTCCGTAATAAGAATGATGTTTGCTGTCTTACTAAGAAGCTCTTTACACACCGGTGCCAGCTTTTTCTCTATTGTTATATCTGATTTAGAAAGGACAATACTGTCTGGGAAATATTCAGCATGATCGGCGAAGTATAGTGAACTCTTGCTTCTCTTTTACAGGTGTAAAATTGTTGCTTGTTTATTGTAATATTAGTTTTGTTCAGTTTTTTTGCTATTAAAAATAATACAAATAATTACTAATGATCACAAGACCAACTACTGAAAAATAATAAATAAGTACTATGCCCCCTCTTCTGGTGATCAGGACGAACTACACTACAAATAAAAGAGTAATCACATGTTTTCCATGGATATTGGTTCATGTACAAATCAATACAAAATAATAAAAAAAGGAACAAAAAGCTGCAAACCAGGATGAAGATATGTCACTGCAGCATCAAGTTACAGTCTCATATGACAATTTGTTTGCGTTTTACAAGCAGTGCACAATGCTTTCTAACTTCAAGTTGGGAAATGTTAATCTGCTGGAAAGATTTGTGGAAGTATGGTTATTCCCTAGAAGAACAGTACAGAAAAATCAATGCCATCTACAATGGTTTCACCACAATTAATGCAGTAAAAACGGAAATGTAAGTAATATCAAATTCATAACGGAGGATCTATTCTCACAGCAGACTGGCGTGTACTGCCATCTGGTGGATGTTTCAAAAGTACCAATTTAAGTATGGACACTGCTCAAAAAAACTGAAGGGAACACTAAAATACCCCATCCTAGATATCACTGAATGAAATATGCCAGTTGAAAATCTTTATTCATTATATAGTGGAATAAATTGAGACAATAAAACATAAAAATGATCAATGTAAATCAAAATGAATATCCCATGGAAGTCTGGAGTTGGAATGATGCTCAAAATCAACGTGGAAAATCAAATTACAGGCTGATCCAACTTCAGTAGAAATGCCTCAAGACAAGGAAATGATGCTCAGTAGTGTGTGTGGCCTCAAAGTGCCTGTATGACCTCCCTACAACGCCTGGGCATGCTCCTGATGATGAGGAGGTTGTTCACCTGAGGGATCTCCTCCCAGACCTAGCTTAAAGCACCAGTCAACTCCTGAACAGCATGAGCACATGATGTCCCAGATGTGCTCGATTGGATTCAGTTCTAGGGAACTGGCGGGCCAATCCATAGCATTAATGCCTTCATCATGCAGGAACTGCTGACACACTTCAGCCACATGAGGCCTAGCATTGTCATGCATCAGAAGGAACCAAGGGACCACTGCATCTGGTCTCACAGTGGGTCCAAGGACCTCATCCTGGTGCCTAATTGCTGTCAGGCTACCTCTGGCTAGCACATGGAGGGCTGTACAGCCCTCCAAAGACCAAGGAAATGCCACCCCACACCATTACTGACCCACTGCCAAACCGGCCATGCCGAAGGATGTTGCAGGCAGCAGAACATTCTCCAGGGCTTCTCCAGACTCTGTCACATGTGCTTAGTGTGAACCTGCTCTCATCCATGAAGAGCACAGGGCGCCAATGTCAAATCTGCCAATCTTGGTGTTCTCTGGCAAAATACAGCCCCCTCCGCGTCTCCTGGTGTACTGGCCTGTCTCTTGATATCTGCTCAATGCTCAGGACACTGTACTGACAGACACAGCTACCCTTCTTGCCACAGTTCTCACTAATGTACCATCCTGGATGAGCTGCACTACCTGAGCAACTTCTGCAGGTTGTAGACACCGCCGTATGCTACTGTACTTCTAGGGGTGAGAGCAATGACAAAATGAAGTAGTGACCAAAACAACAGCCAAAGAGGTTGAGAACAGAGACATGGTCTGTGGTCACCCCATACAAAACCACTCCTTTATAGGGGTTGTCTTGCTAATTGCCGATCATTTCTACCTGCTGTCTGTTTCATTTGCACAACAGCAGGAGAAATTGAATCACAATCAGTGTTGCTTCATAACTGGACAGGTTGATTTCACAGGGGTGTGATTGACTTGGAGTTACATTGTTGTTAAAGTACTCCCTTTATTATATATATATATATATATATATATATATATATATACACATACACACACACACACGCACACACTCAGGACTTGATTATACATACTGTAGCGATTGTGATGCATTTTTTTGTAATGCATTGTATTACACTATCGTCGCAATTAACGAGATTTCCAAAAATCTTATTCACATGGTGCTTTCTTCCTTTTTATTTTTAAAACACAGTATGTCATCTCAGCTTTTTTTTTCTGCAGTTTTCAGTTGTTTTTTCATCAGACTGAAAATACACAGAAATACGGCTGCAGTTTTCTGGCCATAGGCTATGTTCCCATGCAGCATTTTATGCAAAATAAAAGCTGCTTTTACAGTACTGGAAAAAGCTATGAGGATTCAGAAATCTCATGCACACGCTTTGTTTGTTCTTTTTCCTAAATGAATTGCAAAACTAAAGCGTTTTTGAAATTTGCAGCCTGTCAATTCTGACAGTGTTTTTGTAGCATTTTTTTCCACAATGACAAAGTGAAAAACGCTGCAAAAAAAACAAAAATGCAATGGCATTTTTCACAGTGTTTTCAGTGAATAAAACTAACTTTATTAAACATGTACAATTAACAAAGCATACATGTAATCCGCACCCAAAAACCACATAAAGGCTGAAAAACAGGCATTTTTTAATGAAACGTTTTTACTGGCGAGAGACCAGGTTTCGGCTGCAGAGAAAAATGCAGAAAAATACTGCGTGTGAACATAGAATTAGTTTGTATTTTCCATGCAGAAAAAAAATGCATAAAAAAAGTGAACATACCTCACAACGTGCTCAGTACGAATGTCAAAGCACCCAAAGGTGGAGAAAATCACGCCAAAAAATGCATGGCATCCCCCACCTTGTGTAAATCTCTGGCAGTGGAGTCCGACAGTTGAAAGATGCGCCAAATAAGAGGTGCACACCTTCTAATAAATTCGGCACATCTTACCACAGCTCCAAGTATTAAGACTGTTGTACAAAACGCCAGACTTCATGACTCGGGTCCATCATGTTTAGCTGCCTGCTGCCACTATTAGGGGAGGCTTAGGTCATGCCAATTTTCAGTGGCACCATTCACTTACCATGCAATGTACTGAAAAATTAGGTGGGGTGAAACAATGAAAAAAAAAAGTCCACAAATTTTGGCCAGTTTTTTGGGGGTCCTTTTTTAATGGCGTTCAAAATGTGATCGTTCTCTGTGTCAGTTCTATCAAGGCAGCACCAAATTTATACAGCCTTTTAACATATTTCTGCGTTTAAAATAACCTAGCCATTTGTGTTGTGTTGGTACTTTCTACGACCCATAACATTCTATTTTTCCATCAATCAAAGGCAGAGGGGCCGTGCTAGGCCCCTTTCACACATCAGTTTTTTGCCGTCAGTCACAATCCGTTGGCTCGACGGATCGGTCGCAGATTGTGAAAAACTGATAATAATAATAATCTTTATTTTTATATAGCGCTAACATATTACGCAGCGCTTTACAGGTTGCACACATTATCATCGCTGTCCCCGTTGGGGCTCACAATCTAAATTCCCTATCAGTATGTCTTTGGAATGTGGGAGGAAACCAGAGTAAACCCACGCAAACACGGAGAGAACATACAAACTCTTTGCAGATGTTGTCCTTGGTGGGGTTTGAACCCTAGACTCCAGCGCTGCAGGGCTGCTGTGCTACCACTGATCCACCGTGCTGCTGCGACGGATTCGTTTTTTCGACGGATCCAACTAGCGAATCTGGCTAATTGGATCCTAAATAAATCGGAGCATGCTCAGTTAAAAAAAAAAAAAATGGAATCCGTCGCCGGATTCCGTCATTTGACGGATCCGGCGCCCATAGCCTTCCATTCGAGCAAACAACCTGTCGCTGTCCGATTTTTCGACGTACACAAAAAACGTTACTTTGTCCGATGTCTCCGGCCGCTGGACAAAATTTTCGACGGATCCGGCGAGCAACGGATGAAACGTGAGGCCATCCGTTGCTAATACAAGTCTATGAGAAAAAACGGAACAGGTGGCATCAGTCGCTTGATTCGTTTTTTTGAAAATTCGATGGATTGCGACTGATAGCAAAAAAGTGATGTGTGAAGGGGGCCTTAGGGAGCTCACAGTAGGTGCCACGGATTGTTTGTATACGCCCATCAGGCCGCTCAGCGCTGTCTGCCATACAGGGAGATTGGTGTATAAGGATTCATAAATAAGGGGTATGATACATGAGGGTACGGGGTATAAGGCTCATTTTTAGCAGTATGCCAGGTTACAGGGGCGCACACAATGCAGCATTAGTATCCTAATAAGGAGGCACATATCCTATTGTCAGCAGTTTAATAATGGGAAATCAAGTTCCCTTTAAACTCAATAAGAAAGTATGCAGAAAACTCCTGAGCGCCCCCAAGTGGCAGCTTACCTAGCCAGAACACTATGTGTTAAAGGGTATCTTCCAGGTGATTTGTGTGTGCCATACTAATGGTATCCTCACATAGGGCCTGGGCAGCCCTTTCAGGATATGTAACATTTATTGCTCTGTTCACCTCTCCCCCGCTCAATATCCCACCCATCCCTCTGAGCAGACCTCACTGATTGGGTGAAGTCAGACTGCTGTGTCACTCGCCTGAGGATTGCAATACTCGGACTGGCCGCAGGCTCTCCTGACCCGAGTCACTCTCAGGTCAGGGTCAGAAGATGACCAGTCCGAGGATTGCAATTCGATCCTCATGCTTAAAATACGGCAATGTGACTGCACCCTAACTATAAAGGACGCAGGCGCGGAGGGGTGGGCGGAACTATGCGTGGGGGTGAATATTCAGTTTGGATTTACATATGCTTGACTAGCTGGCGCGTGACTATGAATTTTCTGGGGATTAGAGAAAGACAACGGGGTAATACACATTCTGAGAGGGCTGACCAAGTCCTATTTCAGGATACTATCAGTATGGCACCTGGCAGATACCTTTTAAAGAGCACCTGTTACCAGGTTAAAAATGAAATGACTTGGCTGCCATCTTATTCTCACTGCTCCCCCTTTTCTTTTTTTAAATCACCATACGATTTCAAAGATTTAGGCCTTCTTATTTAGTGCTTATTTTTATGATCTTTACAAGGGTGTGTGGCTCTCAGGATTCTCTGGGGAATGCCTGGTATCAGACTACCTCTGTCCACGTTTTTAAAAGAAAACAACAAATGAACATGCCCTCAACTCACCCTACCCAGGTCCAGCACAGAGTCTCTACCACTGCTCCTGGTGCCTATTTGTCTGTAGCGCTGATGTATCTCACATCAATCAGTGATGTCGGCGGCTCTGAACGTCTTGTGCCGTCTACTCAAGCAGAGCCACTGATTTCACATGGTTGACATCAGCACTGCATACATTAACAGACACCAGAAGCAGCAACACTGACTCATTGCCGGACCTGGGGAGGATAAGCAAGTTTGTTTATTTTTTTTTTAACCATATTGCGCCTGTGGACAGGGATTTTCTGAAACCACAACCCCTTTTATGATTTCCAACAACGGGATATAAAAGGCAGCTAACATGTAAAAACCTATGATATTACCTGGATTTACTGAACCAACTACAAAGGCAATTTACTGGATGCTAACTACTAACTACCCTCCTGCTCAATAATGGAGGCTCATAAGAATAGTACAGCAGAAGAGATGGCCATCCTCTCCATCATTACTGTGGGCTCACACGCACTCTATAATTAATCAGAATTGTAATTAAACTCAGCGGTTATCGAATATATAAAGGCTAGCCAAAGGCAAGTCCCTCACCAGACACAGTAATTTTTCAATTATTAATTGACCAAAACTGGTGGCTGTTGAGCGGAGCAGTTGCTGGCGGCATATGGCTTGTGCCCACACAATGACAGCAGACTAATATTTATACTGGGCAGATTTCCAGGACAGCAGTGTCCAAACATGTTAAAAATTTACAATGACAAACACGTTAGTAATTTCTCTTTCACAGGAGTAATCCATCACCGGCAGCAGACAGCAGATTTGAGATGCTTTGTATTAACTCAAGACTAAGAAGTTATAATCCGTAAATAGTGACAAGGTGATATTACAATCCAGATAGGAGTACTGTGAAGACACCAGGATTTCCAGCTACTTCATATGTTATATTGAAGATCTATCAGATATTGCAGAATACAATATTCGTATAACTATCCCCTTATGGAAACCATTCTGTAATAAAGAACACTATATTATGGGATGGAGTAAAGGGATTACATATGCGCTCAGTAAAGCGTACCCGTCATTTCATGTCACTTCTCAGAATAAGCTGTCGTGTGTACATGAGCAATAATACGAATTCTGGCCACTAAATAACTTGTATCCCAGTTGTCCGCTCTTCAAGTTCCATCTTTAATTTTCAGTTCTCTCTGAGCTGGTGGGAGGAGACTAGTTGCTCTGCTGTTTCCTATACACACACTTCCCATAGACATGAGATATTTCTCTTCCGTTCTCTATTTAGCACATGTTCAGAAGTAGAAAAAAGAAATGATATCGCAGTAATGAGCACTGCAGCTGTGAATCCAGCATTTGGATAAGTTATAGCACTCACTAACAGCGGATCTGCCTGTCTTGTTTGTCTCTGCTTGTTTACTAACTATGGTTCTCACTCCTCTTCACCCCTTCAGTGTCCATAAAGTATAATAAGGCCACGGTCACACGTTCAGTATTTGGCCAGTATTTTACATCAGTATTTGTAAGCCAAAACCAGGAGTGGGTGAAAAATGCAGAAGTGGTGCATATGTTTCTGTTATACTTTACCTCTAATTGCTCCACTCCTGATTTTGGCTTACACATACTGATATAAAATACTGACCAAATACTGAGAGTGTGAACGTTGCCTAATAGGTATAAACTGAAGCCACACTGCACTCATAGTCTGTCTTTCTTTGACTAAGGGCTTGTTTCCACTTGCGAGAAACACGTCCGTATCTCGCATGTGGAAACCAAGCTCTGGCGCCGGCACTTGGGAGCGGAGCGTGCGGCTGCATGTGTTCCTATGTGGCCGCACGCTCTGCTCTGGAGTGCCGGCACCAGAGCTTGGTTTCCACTTGCGAGACACGGACGTGTTTCTCGCAAGTGGAAACAAGCCCTAAGACGGACATGTTTTTGAAAGTGGATGGTGAGTCAGAAAGCAGAGAGGAGGGGGAAGAACAGACTCCTAAGTGGAGAAAGAAGCCGATTCCTCTGATAAGACATATTATAAAGTCTCCTATATTCTACCTTAATACAAAAGCTTTAATTTGCAAAGGTCCAGAGAGTAAATTAGGATAATTTACTATATTCTCGTCAAATGAAATTTGACAGAAAATTTGGCCCCAGGGGCTTCAATGCCCAAACAACCTTGGCTATTATCAAACTTTTAAAAATCACAGATGAAACCAAGAATCCTGCATTGCTTTTAACTGATACTACAATTTACTACTTAAAATGTTTATTCAAAATAAAATATACATATATTTTTAAAACCTTTAATGGTTTATCCAGATTTATATTCTTCGAAAGATCTTGTGCAGCAACGGACCTCTGGGTCTGAGTGGTGATTTGTGTGCAAGACAGCATGTCTGCACTTATTACATTATTAAATGATGCTTCCACATCCGCATTTTGGAGAGTGAAACTGCAGCTTTCTAAGGGAAGCACGTGTCTCCCACTGTGCAGAAAGCTAAATAAAAGATTATGTCCAAGAACATGAAAAGAATTGCTAATGGCGAGAAAATTTGCCAGGAAAACATTTAGATTTAGTTGTTCTTGTTAAGACCTTTAAAATATTGATTTGCTCCCCAACAGCCCTGTAAATATTTTACAGACATCTTTATGACAAACTGTAAGGATATGTTCACACTGAGCCTTACAGCGAAGATTTCCAGATTCCACAAACAATAATGAAATAAATAAAATAAGCTTTAAAAAATATAAATGAAAAAAGGGAAGAAAAAAAATCTAATATCAATGCTTAACACATGCAAAAAAATGACACATTTTCCAAATAAAACCAATTTCTGATGTGGTTTCTGGCCCAGATATTTCCGTTGGTAAAAACTATTGACTTTAATGATGCAGACGGAGTCACTTTGAGGTCTCCCGGATTTCATTTTTGGCAGTATCTGTCTATTAGACGCAAGAACCAAAACTCAGTCGACCACAGTCTGGTGCGCACCATGCGGCTGAAAATTATGTCCAACAGAGCAAAAATTGACTATCTGCATCATTAGAGTCAATGGGTTGGCCAGCGCAAACGCCCGAATCCCTTTTTTCAGGGCTTCAGAGTTAGGCACAGACAGAGTCAATGACAAGTGGATAAAACATGATGTGAACATAGCTTAAATTCTTTTCTGTAAGGTTTCCATTGCTCTTGGTTATTGCCATGTAACTGGTAATGGGCACAGCACCATCTATATCTATAACACACTGGGGCATATTCCTGAACAAAAATGCACTTTTTTTTGGTGCAAAAATCCTTGAAAAGCTGATATTTTAAATTAGACAAATTGATTAAATATTTGCACCAGAACAACATCATTTTTTGACATCTTCAACACTTTACTCCTGAAGGTTTAAAAGTGGCCTTGGCTTAGGAGCGTTTACGTAAGAGACATATTTATGGCTAGTTTTTGACAAATTGTGGAGCAAAAATCTGGTGCAAAATGTACCACTTCTAGGCTGGTGAGGTTTGGTATGGTTGGTTTCATTTTACCATTTACACGGACAAGAATCCAAGCATATCCAAGCATCCATCATTGCACGTTTAACTGTATCGACATCATGGATGCCGATACAATAGAAAACAATGATTGAGGAAGGAACATCATCTGACGCGTTCTCCTCCATCATTCTTCCTCAGCGTCTGAGATGTGGAGGCCTATATGTGGACCAGTAGAGTATATATACAGTGTGTATGTCAGTATGTCATTTCTGTGTAATGTGTACTCATATATTGTACAGATGTTTGGGGTATAGTTAGGCTACGTTCACATTTGCGGTGTGCGCCGCAGCGTCGGTGCCGCAACGCACAACGCAAACAAAAACGCAGCAAAACGCATGCACAACTCTGCGTTTTGCGCCGCATGCGTTCAACGCATGCGGCGCAAAACGCTGCGTTTTTTTGAAACGCAGTTGCGTTTTCAACAAAAAACACAGCGTTTTGCGCCGCATGCGTTTTTTTGTGCAGTGAGTCATTCTTCATCCCACCCACAAAAAAAAGTGTCTACACAATAGATAAGGACCACCAATGGCTAGAAGAGGGTTGGTGTTTATGTAATTGTGTATATATACCCTGGCAGACATGAATTCCTCCCATTTTGCTGGTATTCATGATGGAGCGTCCCATGGACAGTATCTACATGGATATGGAGATGGAATTTGCTTTGGCTCATGCCTATGCTGTCGCCTGTTTTCATCAAAGGGAAAGGGAAAAACGGAGATGGAGTCGTCGCCGCTTTTGGATACACCCTATCTTGGAAGTCCGGGAGAGCCGTGGAGCATACCATTGCTTGTTTGGCGAACTGAATGACAACCTGGAGAAATATTTCGAATACACCAGGATGTCTCAGGAGAGCTTCCGGTATCTTCTGCGTCGGGTGGAAGGAGCCATTAGCAGGCAGGACACGCAGCTCCGGAGAGCTATTTCCGCAGAGGAGCGGCTGCTGGTGACTCTACGGTACGTAGCTGTTTGAATGACTGAGATATGTTCTTCCCTTTTTTTTTTAATTTTTTTTTTTTTTTTTTTTTGGGGGTGGTATGGTCAATGTACTTTTCTAAATTACAATGTACTTTAATGTAATTTCTTTATCTTCTTGGCAGTTTCCTGGCTACCGGAGAGACCTTGAGATCCCTTCAATTTCAGTTCCGGATTGGAGTCTCCACTCTCTCCGGAATTATTGCTGAGACATGCCGCGCTTTGTGGGATAATCCCTGGGAGGAATTTTTACCCGTCCCTACAAGCGAAATCTGGGAGTACAACGCACAGAAATTTGACCAAGTGTGTTCGTTTCCAAACTGTATTGGCGCGGTGGATGGCAAGCACATTCGGATTACCAAGCCAGGGAAAAGTGGATCCCTTTTCTACAACTATAAAAAAATACTTTTCCACTGTGCTGATGGCAATTGCCGGTGCGGACTGCCGTTTTCTCGCAGTGGACATTGGTGCGTTTGGCCGTGCAAATGACTCACGCACATTTAAAGAGTCGGATATGGGCCAAAAATTATATGGGAACAATTTTAATTTCCCACAGCCACGACCTCTTCCCCACACCGAAGGCCCTGCGATGCCATTTGTTGTGGTTGGGGATGAGGCATTCCAAATGTCTGCCAACCTATTGAAACCCTACTCCAGTCGGGGCTTGGACCACACCAAAAGGGTTTTCAATTACAGACTGTCCAGGGCCAGAAGGACTGTGGAGTGCGCCTTTGGCATCCTTGTCTCCAAATGGCGGATATTAGGATCCGCCATTAATCTGAAAACTGAGACAGTGGATGAGGTGGTGAAGGCGTGTGTGGTTCTCCACAATTATATTCTGGCCAAAGAGAGACTGAACGTGGATCTCGATGAAACCATAGCCAACCCATTGCCCGATTTCCATGATCATCCGCTGAGGACAAGTGTGGAAATTGCGCAGATGAGGGATCGTTTTGCGGCCTATTTTGTGTCAGATGTTGGCCGTGTGTCATGGCAAGATACAATGGTATCAATGGTGTAGTAAACTGTTGGACTGTATTCTGGTGTGACTATGCTAAAAATAGTTCACCAATGTAATGTGCCTTATCTAAAAAACTTGGAACCCTTTGTTTTTAAAATGTTGTGTTTTAATAAAAAAATTTTCTTCAGTTTTCTACCCTGCTTCAATGACAAAATTTATACCATACCATATAACATATTTATTTGTTTGTCAGATCGCCGTGTATCGTTGTGTTTGACAGCAAAAACAACGATACCAGCGATGTTTTACAATGGTAATCAGGGTATATATCGGCTTACTAAGCGTAGGGCAGCGCTTAGTAACCTGTTAATTACCCTGTTTACCAGTGTGAAAGTTAAAAAAAAAACAGGACATATACTCATCTTCGCGTCCCCCGGCGTCCGCTTCCTGCACTGACTGAGCGCCGGCCGGAAAGTGAATGCACAGCACAGCGGTGATGTGACCGCTCTGCTGTTAGGGCCGTCACTCAGTCAGTGCAGGAAGCGGACGCCGGGGTACGCAATTGTGAGTGTATGTACTGTTGTTTTATTTACATTTAACACTGGTAACCAGGGTAATCATCGGAAGCGCGGCGGCCTGCGCTTAGCAACCTGATGTTTACCCTGGTTACCCGGGGACCTCGGCATCGTTGGTCGCTGGAGAGCTGTCACACAGACAGCTCTCCAGCGACCAAATAGCGATGCTGCGGTGATCTGCATCATTGTATGTTTCGCTGCAGCATTGTTAAGTGTGAAGGTACCTTTACGGTATGTGTCCACGTTCAGGATTGCATCAGGATTTTGTCACGATTTTTCATCAGTATTTGTAAGCCAAAACCAGGAGTGGAACAATTAGAGGCAAAGTATAATAGAAACATCTGCTCCACTTCTGTATTTATCACCCACTCTGGGTTTTGGGTTACAAATACTTATGTAAAATCATGACCAAATCCTGATGCAATCCTGAGCGTGGACACATACCCTTAAGGCCCCGTCTCACATAGCGAGATCGCTGCTGAGTCACAAGTTTTGTGACGCAACAGCGACCTCAGTAGCGATCTCGCTATGTGTGACACGTACCAGCGATCAGGCCCCTGCTGCGAGATCGCTGGTCGTGTCGGAATGGCCTGGGCCGTTTTTTGATCGTTGAGGTCCCGCTGACATCGCTGAATCGGTGTGTGTGACACCGATCCAGCGATGTCTTCACTGGTAACCAGGGTAAACATCGGGTTACTAAGCACAGGGCCGCGCTTAGTAACCCGATGTTTACTCTGGTTACCAGCGTAAATGTAAAAAAAAAAAAACAGTACATACTCACCATCTGATGTCCGTCAGGTCCCTTGCCGTCTGCTTCCTGCTCTGAGTGCCGCCGTACAGTGAGAGCACAGCACAGCAGTGACGTCACCGCTGCGCTCTGCTCTCACTGTACGGCCGGATCTCAGTCAGAGCAGGAAGCAGACGGCAAGGGTCCTGACGGACATCAGATGGTGAGTATGTACTGTTTGGTTTTTTTAATATTTACGCTGGTAACCAGGGTAAACATCGGGTTACTAAGCGCGGCCCTGCGCTTAGTAACCCGATGTTTACCCTGGTTACCCGGGTGCTGCAGGGGGACTTCGGCATCGTTGAAGACAGTTTCAATGATGCCGAAGTCGTTCCCCTGATCGTTGGTCGCTGGAGAGAGCTGTCTGTGTGACAGCTCTCCAGCGACCAAATAGCGATGCTGCGGTGATCTGCATCATTGTATGTTTCGCTGCAGCATTGTTAAGTGTGAAGGTACCTTTACGGTATGTGTCCACGTTCAGGATTGCATCAGGATTTTGTCACGATTTTTCATCAGTATTTGTAAGCCAAAACCAGGAGTGGAACAATTAGAGGCAAAGTAGAATAGAAACATCTGCTCCACTTCTGTATTTATCACCCACTCCTGGTTTTGGGTTACAAATACTTATGTAAAATCATGACCAAATCCTGATGCAATCCTGAGCGTGGACACATACCCTTAGTGATTGAAAACACCTCAAACACTTTATTGTTTGTGAACACCTCATACAGCAATGAGAGACACACCAAAAAAAGCAAAATAAAAATGGTAAAAATAGTGTCTGACATTGCATATGAGGTGTTTGAAGCACAAAATATGTGTAGACGGCGCACGGTGTGACTTGCTGAGAAGTATACTGGAAAATAAGAGCAAATATTGTTGTTTGAAAACAAAAATTTTTTATTGGGGGGAAACAGAAAAAAAAAAGGGGAAATAAACTTAGGGGGTATCAACCTGCGCCACCATGGGGGAATGGTATGTTTCTTTGTGGGAATGGGGAGCGGAAAATGAGGATGATGACGACGAGGAGGATGTTGACCTATAGTCCAGGAGGCTGGATGGCAGGTCTAAACCCTCCGCAGGGTATAATGGGGAGGAAACCGCCACCTCGGTAGGGGAGGGAGGAGGAAACACGAGCCTTTGTGAGGTTCTTGGTTGGCTCTGGCTGCTCCTGCTGCGGCTAGAGCCCCGACGTGTACTTGTTGGTTGTATTGGAGCAGCCAGAGCCTCAGTGCGTGTCCTCTTTCTTTTGTGCTTTCTTTTTTTGCCTCCTGCGGCAGCTCCCCCAGAATGATGGCTGCGGGAGGATGAGGGCCTGGCAAGAGCAGGAGTCAGCGGCACACTGCTATGGTGCCTGTGGTGGCGTCGCTCGGCACTTGGACCAGGGTGGGGTGGCTGGAGTGGCTCTGCAGCAGGAGTCGGAGTCATGCTAGCCAGCGACGGCACTACGGGCAGTGTCGCTGACTGCATGACCCGAGCCTGCTGCAGAGCCCTCACGTAGGCATTGTTGCAGGATTGCATCACCGAAATCTGGAGTTCCGGCGTAAGGTGTTCCACCATGCCCTTACCAATAGTACTTAAAAAATGTTTGGCCGGATTTGAGAGCTCGGCTTCCATATTTTCAAGGCGCCGTTCGATACTGGACAGACGAGTGTCCATTTTATCGCTCAACGCCTTGAAACAGTTCTGGAAAACCGTGCTCAAATGCAAAAATTCGGGCATGGCTGGCCTGTCCGAGGCCCGCTGGCGCTGTCGGGAATTCCCAAACGAAGGTGCGCCAGAGGCCTCGTGCAGGGGAACACCTGATGGACCGGCTACCGGTTCTCCAGATGGTGGTGCAAGCCTGCTGTCGCTGTGGGAGGGCTGTGACGGGTCAGATGGCGATTCATGAAGGGCCGCTCCTGCGGGGCGAGCTCGCTCGAGGGTGCTGCTGTGTGTCCTGTGAAAAGATAAGGAAAGAATTAGCCTTCAATTAATTACCTATCACATACGCCAACTCCTGTAATAAAATTAACATTACATGACACATCAATACATTACAATCCCCTGTCTCTCAGTCTGTGTGGCCTATAATAAATTGCTGATTGTTATCGCCAGCTGACCATTAGGGCTGACGATAACAATCATGGACATACCTACGGCAGAAAATGACTGGTCATTCCCGCTGACAAAGCCAATGCATACCTCTGTCATCGTTTTCAAAAATTTTTTGACAAAAAATCTTTCTTGATGCTGCCTATGCCGCCAAAATAGTATAAAATTTAAAGTCAAGAAAAACTTTAAAAAAAAAAAAAAAAAAAACAACAGTCACTTTGCTGATCTGATCGCAGGAACGGCCATGACGTTAGGATCATGTGATCCAGACGTCATCATTATTCCTGCGATCAGAACTACCCTGACTCAGAACGTAACCTGTCATGGACTACAATGACTCACGCCTAACCAAAAAAATTACTAATGGGCTATATACCATTACACTAGGGTAAAAGGATGGCCAATATGCTACGCTGACTACATGGATGGCCAATACACTATGTTCCTTTGGAAATATACTATGTGGATACGTGGCTAGAACGTGTACTATGTGGCTGCGATATAGTGGCCTGGCAATATACTATGTGGATGCACAATGTACGTGGCTGGGCAATGTACTATGTGGCTGTGCAATATGCTATGTGGCTGGGCAATGTACAATGTGGCTGTGCAATATGGTATGTTGAGAAAATACTTACTGTCGGCGGCCAAGGACCGGTCTTAAGAACTCTAGTGCCCTGTTATATTTATAGGGCACCAACTTGGACGCAGCAGCACCACTCCGAGCTTGCTCCTCCGCAGCACGGATCCCCTTATTGAAACGGTCCTTCATGGATCGCCATCTGGTCCTCAACTTTTTCACTGTGAATGTAAAGACAAAAAAATGGTTAGATATTTAGCATTTTAAAAGGATAAAACAACCGTGTGCGATGCAAAGTTTAGGCGTTGATCGCATCACACACGGTTGTGTTTATCCTGGCAAGATGGGTCATAGCAGCGTCTCTGCAATACTCACTAAAGTTGCCTTTGGCCTTCGCTGAGGCACTGTCAAAGCCATCCCACAGCGACTTTGCCACCTCTGCCCACAAACGCCTCGACACCACCTGGTCCATGTGCCGAGGGTCACGGCTGTCCCACAACGGGCCACGCTCCTGGATGCTGAAGATCAGGAGGTCAACATCAATTCCGGTATCTCCTTGGTCCCGTTGTGAAACCTAGAAAAATTAGAAAACAAATAGGTTACAAATATGCAAATATTAACAACCACCAGCACCTGGCATGATAGGTACCTTTGCCCTATCCTTTGCCATTTGATGTATGTATATTGATGTTTTCTACACCTGTATTTAGGAATGTTTGTGTGCAGGGAGTTCAACTTTATTTTACCTTCCCCCAATACTTGCTGCCCTGACAAGCTATAATGTAATTAAGCTTAGTAAACATCCCTAGTGAAACCAGGATGCTCCTCAAATGTAAAGGCCCCGTCTCACATAGCGATTTACCAACGATCACGACCAGCGATACGACCTGGCCGTGATCGTTGGTAAGTCGCTGTGTGGTCGCTGGGGAGCTGTCACACAGACTGCTCTCTCCAGCGACCAACGATCAGGGGAACGACTTCGGCATCGTTGAAACTGTCTTCAACGATGCCGAAGTCCCCCTGCAGCACCCGGGTAACCAGGGTAAACATCGGGTTACTAAGCGCAGGGCCGCGCTTAGTAACCCGATGTTTACCCTGGTTACCAAAAAAAACAAACAGTACATACTCGCCTTTCGGTGTCCGTCAGGTCCCTTGCCGTCTGCTTCCTGCTCTGACTGAGCCGCCGTACAGTGAGAGCAGAGCGCAGCGGTGACGTCACTGCTGTGCTCTCACTTTATGGCGGCTCAGTCAGAGCAGGAAGCAGACGGCATTTACATTTACGCTGGTAACCAGGGTAAACATCGGGTTACTAAGCGCGGCCCTGCGCTTAGTAACCCGATGTTTACCCTGGTTACGAGTGAAGACATCGCTGGATCGGTGTCACACACACCGATTCAGCGATGTCAGCGGGACCTCAACGACCAAAAAAAGGTCCAGGCCATTCCGACACGACCAGCGATCTCGCAGCAGGGGCCTGATCGCTGGTACGTGTCACACATAGCGAGATCGCTGTTGCGTCACAAAACTAGTGACTCAGCAGCGATCTCGCTAGCGATCTCGCTATGTGAGACGGGGCCTTAATGTTCCTCACAGCAGGATGCTACTCAAAAAAAAAGATAAAAAAAAAAAAAATACTCACTCGCCGGCCTGACGCCACATCTTGGCCCCGATCTCTCTGCTCCTGCTGTGTGCCTTCTCCCTCACTTGAAGAAGCCTGGAAAAATTGTTTAACAAAATTATTGTCAATGCTACAAATGGCAGCGAATAGTAAGCAACTGGACATAATTACCCACCGCACTCCCCCGCGCCGATTGGCTATGCTCAGAAGAACTTGGCATTCTGGCAAGTTTGTTCTGCAATGAATAAATGAGGAAAAAATCACATCCAATGCCACATACAATAAAATAGGCCCAAAACATTAAAACAACCACAATTGACTGTTGACTGATAGGACAATGCAAACTCAAAAAGCGACACCACAACGCCATACATTGCAAGAGAATACAATCGAAGAAACAATACAAGAATAGACCCAAACAAAATTAAGCAAAAATAGACACCTATGTCAAAATTTTTAAAGATAAAAACTTTAAAAAAAAACCTTACAGGAAAAAAAAAGGCACAATGAAATAGCAAACTAATGAACGCCATAATTTACAATTACAACAAGACATGATCCAAAACAACACCATCTGGTGACATCCACCGAAATACATCAGAAAAAGGCGATAAATACCATTCTAGATAATAAGCAATAAACATTACGGGACAACCGCTGTTACAATATACAGCAACCCAAAAGATAAACCATAGTCAAATAGAAAAGAAAACACAATAAATTTAAAAAAAAGGGCCCCAACTAAAAAAATAAAAATAAATAAAGGCCATACTACACACTTGGCAATGGAAACATTCAAGAAAGGAGATACATACGGAAGCCATACGGAAAACGACGTAAAACCATCATAGATAAAAACCAAAAAAAAAAAAAGGGAAAATACAATTGAAAAGAGAATGGCATAGCAGCACAGAACAATACAATACAAATGAAACATCATAAATGTAGCCCCCCCCACCAGCAAGAAAAGACACTCAAGGAAAGAAAAAAAAAAAGCCAACAGCATAATAAAACACAGCAAGACATGAGACAAGAAAATGCCATACGGTTACCCCCAACAATAGAAACCATAAAAAGACATGCAACAGAAATTTACCAAGAAAAAATGAGCCAAAAAAAATACATTGAACAACCGCATGACACCAGAACAACCCAAAATCCCTAAAACCAATCCAAAACCAAGCAAGGCCGGTGACAAGAAACGCCATCATATAACGCCAGAAGTACATCAAAACCAGATTAAAAAACACAATTTTTCACTAACAACCCACAGTGCCATAACCGTACAATAGCACAGACCAAACATTGCACAAATTAAATCAAAATAAAAAAATAAAACACAGAATAAAAAATATGCAAAGAGAAATATATACTTACAGGTTTGGCAAGCAGATTCTCCTCTCTGTGTCTTTTCTCCTCACAGTCTGGTCAGCACTGAATAGCCTTGTGAAAGACAATGACAACCCCCCTTTTTTTTATATATATATATAGTGTTTTTTTAGTGTCTAGACAAAGTCTAGACAATGTTTTGCATATTTTATTGGAAAACGCATGCGTCGTACAACGCACCACGACGCAAGTACTTGCGTCGTCTGCGTTGTCAATACAAGTCAATGGGAAAAAAGGCGCATCGACGACGCAAACACGACGCAAACACGACGCATGCGTTTTTTACAAAGTCTGCGCCGCCCAAAAAATGCAACATGTTGCGTTTGCCGCGCCCTAACAGGTGCGCCCTAACGCCGCATGCGGCGTACAACGCACCGAAACGCATGACAACGCATGTACATGCGGCGCCATGCGGCCCCAATGTTAACCCCTTCATGACCCAGCCTATTTTGGCCTTAATGACCTTGCCGTTTTTTGCAATTCTGACCAGTGTCCCTTTATGAGGTAATAACTCCGGAACGCTTCAACGGATCCTAGCGATTCTGAGATAGTTTTTTCGTGACATATTGGGCTTCATGTTAGTGGTAAATTTAGGTCGATAATTTCTGAGTTTATTTGTGAAAAAAATGGAAATTTGGCAAAAAATTTGAAAATTTCGCAATTTTCACATTTTGAATTTTTATTCTGTTAAACCAGAAAGTTATGTGACACAAAATAGTTAATAAATAACGTTTCCCACATGTCTACTTTACATCAGCACAGTTTTGGAAACAATTTTTTTTTTTTGCTAGGAAGTTATAAGGGTTAAAATTTGACCAGTGATTTCTCATTTTTACAACAAAATTTACAAAACCATTTTTTTTAGGGACCACCTCACATTTGAAGTCATTTTGAGGGTTCTATATGGCTGAAAATACCCAAAAGTGACACCATTCTAAAAACTGCACCCCTCAAGGTGCTCAAAACCACATTCAAGAAGTTTATTAACCCTTCAGGTGTTTCACAGCAACAGAAGCAACATGGAAGTAAAAAATGAACATTTAACTTTTTAGTCACAAAAATGATCTTTTAGCAACAATTTTTTTATTTTCCCAGCGGTAAAAGGAGAAACTGGACCACGGACGTTGTTGTCCAATTTGTCCTGAGTACGCTGATACCTCATATGTGGGGGTAAACCACTGTTTGGGCGCACGGCAGGGCTCGGAAGGGAAGGAGCGCCATTTGACTTTTTGAATGAAAAATTGGCTCCAATCTTTAGCGGACACCATGTCACGTTTGGAGAGCCCCCGTGTGCCTAAACATTGGAGCTCCCCCACAAGTGACCCCATTTTGGAAACTAGACCCCCCAAGGAACTTATCTAGAAGCATAGTGAGCACTTTAAACCCCCAGGTGCTTCACAAATTGATCCGTAAAAATGAAAAAGTACTTTTTTTTCACAAAAATATTATTTTAGCCTCAATTTTTTCATTTTCACATGGGCAACAGGATAAAATGGATCCTACATTTTGTTGGGCAATTTCTCCTGAGTACACCAATACCTCACATGTGGGGGTAAACCACTGTTTGGGCACATGGTAAGGCTCGGAAGGGGAGGCGTGCCATTTGACTTTTTGAATGGAAAATTAGCTCCAATCGTTAGCGGACACCATGTCGCGTTTGGAGAGCCCCTGTGTGCCTAAACATTGGAGCTCCCCTACAAGTGACCCCATTTTGGAAACTAGACCCCCCAAGGAACTTATCTAGATGCATAGTGAGCACTTACAACCCCCAGGTGCTTCACAGAAGTTTATAACGCAGAGCCGTGAAAATAAAAAAATAATTTTTCTTTCCTCAAAAATTATTTTTAGCCCAGAATTTTTTATTTTCCCAAGGATAATAGGAGAAATTGGACCCCAAATGTTGTTGTCCAGTTTGTCCTGAGTACGATGATACCCCATATGTGGGGGTAAACCACTGTTTGGGCGCACGGCAGGGCTCGGAAGGGAAGGCACGCCATTTGGCTTTTTGAATGGAAAATTAGCTCCAATCATTAGCGGACACCATGTCGCGTTTGGAGAGCCCCTGTGTGCCTAAACATTGGAGCTCCAGCACAAGTGACCCCATTTTGGAAACTAGACCTCCAAAGGAACTAATCTAGATGTGTGGTGAGCACTTTGAACCCCCAAGTGCTTCACAGAAGTTTATAACGCAGAGCCATGAAAATAAAAAATAATTTTTCTTTTCTCAAAAATGATTTTTTAGCCCACAATTTTTTATTTTCCCAAGGGTAACAGGAGAAATTGGACCCCAAAAGTTGTTGTCCAGTTTCTCCTGAGTACGCTGATACCCCATATGTGGGGGTAAACCATTGTTTTGGCACACGTCGGGGTTCGGAAGGGAAGTAGTGACGTTTTGAAATGCAGACTTTGATGGAATGCTCTGCGGGCGTCAGGTTGCGTTTGCAGAGCCCCTGATGTGCCTAAACAGTAGGAACTCCCCACAAGTGACTCCATTTTGGAAACTAGACCCCCAAGGGAACTTATCTAGATGTGTGGTGAGCACTTTGAACCCCCAAGTGCTTCACAGAAGTTTATAACGCAGAGCCGTGAAAATAATAAACGTGTTTCCTTTCCTCAAAAATATTTTTTTAGCCCAGAATTTTTTATTTTCCCAAGGGTAACAGGAGAAATTGGACCCCAAAAGTTGTTGTCCAGTTTCTCCTGAGTACGCTGATACCCCATATGTGGGGGTAAACCACTGTTTGGGCACATGCCGGGGCTCGGAAGGGAAGTAGTGACGTTTTGGAATGCAGACTTTGATGGAATGGTCTGCGGGCATCATGTTACGTTTGCAGAGCCCCTGATATGCCTAAACAGTAGAAACCCCCCACAAGTGACCCCATTTTGGAAACTAGACCCCCCAAGGAACTAATCTAGATGTGTGGTGAGCACTTTCAATCCCCAAGTGCTTCACAGAAGTTTACAACGCAGAGCCGTGAAAATAAAAAATCATTTTTCTTTCCTCAAAAAAGATGTTTTAGCAAGCAATTTTTTATTTTCACAAGGGTAACAGGAGAATTTGGACCCCAATATTTGTTGCCCAGTTTGTTGTGAGTACGCTGATACCCCATATGTGGGGGTAAACCACTGTTTGGGCACACGTCAGGGCTCGGAAGGGAAGTAGTGACATTTGAAATGCAGACTTTGATGGAATGGTCTGCGGGCGTCACATTGCATTTGCAGAGCCCCTGATGTGCCTAAACAGTAGAAACACCCCACAAGTGACCCCATTTTGGAAACTAGACCCCCAAGGAACTAATCTAGATGTGTGGTGAGCACTTTCAACCCCCAAGTGCTTCACAGAAGTTTATAATGCAGAGCCGTGAAAATAAAAAAAACCCCAAATGTGGGGGTAAACCACTGTTTGGGCGCACGTCGGGGCTTGGAAGGGCGGGAGCACCATTTGACTTTTTGAACGCAAGATTGGCTGGAGTCAATGGTGGCGCCATGTTGCGTTTGGAGACCCCTGATGTGCCTAAACAGTGGAAACCCCTCAATTCTAACTTCAACACTAACCCCAACACACCCCTAATCCTAATCCCAACTGTAGCCATAACCCTAATCACAACCCTAACCCCAACACACCCCTAACCACAACCCTAACCGCAACACACCCGTAACCCTAATTCCAACCCTAATCCTAACCCTAATCCCAACCGTAACCCTAATCCCAACCCTAACCACAACTGTAACCCCAACACACCCCTAACCCTATCCGTAACCCTAACCACAAGCCTAATCTTAACCCTATTTCAAACCCTAGCCCTAATTCCAACCCTAACTCTAATTCCAACCCTAACCCTAAGGCTATGTGCCCACGTTGCGGATTCCTGTGAGATTTTTCCGCACGATTTTTGAAAAATCTGCAGGTAAAAGGCACTGCGTTTTACCTGCGGATTTACAGCAGATTTCCAGTGTTTTTTTGTGCGGATTTCACCTGCGGATTCCTATTGAGGAACAGGTGTAAAACGCTGCGGAATCCGCACAAAGAATTGACATGCTGCGGAAAATACAACGCAGCGTTTCTGCACGGAATTTTCCGCACCATGGGCACAGCGGATTTGGTTTTCCTTAGGTGTACATGGTACTGTAAACCTGATGGAAAACTGCTTCGAATTCGCAGCGGCCAATCCGCTGCGGATCCGTGGCCAATCCGCTGCGGATCCGCGGCCAATCCGCTGCGGATCCGCGGCCGATCCGCTGTGGATCCGCGGCCGATCCGCTGCGGATCCGCTGCGTATCCGCTGCCGATCCGCTGCGTATCCGCTGTGGATCCGCGGCCGATCCGCTCTGTGTGCACATGCCATAACCCTACCCCTAACCCTACCCGTAACCCTAACCCTACCCCTAACCCTACCCCTAGTTCTAACCCTAGTTCTAACCCTAACCCTAGTGGAAAAAGAAAAAAAAAATTTCTTTATTTTATTATTGTCCCTATGGGGGTGATAAAGGGGGGGGGGTTATTTATTATTTTTTTTATTTTGATCGCTGTGATAGAACCTACCACAGCGATCAAAATGTACTTTTGTAAGGAATCTGCCGACTGGCAGATTCGGCGGGCGCACTGAGTATGCGCCCGCCATTTTCCAAGATGGCGGCGCCCAGCAAGGAGACGGACGGACACCGGGAGGATCGGTAAGTATGAAGGGGTGGTGGGGGGGTGGATCGGAGCACAGGGGGGGTGATCGGAGCACAGGGGGGGGGGGATCTGAGCAAGGAGGGAGCGGACAGGAGGACGGGGGAGCCGGCAGGCGGACGGAGGGGACCGGACCCCATAACGGAGGACTGGGGGGGCGATCGGTGGGTGTGGGGGGGGGGCACTTGAGTATTTCCAGCCATGGCCGATGATATTGCAGCATCGGCCATGGCTGGATTGTAATATTTCACCAGTTTTTTAGGTGAAATATTACAAATCGCTCTGATTGGCAGTTTCACTTTCAACAGCCAATCAGAGCGATCGTAGCCACGGGGGGGTGAAGCCACCCCCCCCTGGGCTGAAGCACCACTCCCCCTGTCTCTGCAGATCGGGTAAAATCGGAGTTAACCCTTTCACCCGATCTGCAGGGACGCGATCATTCCATGACGCATACGCTGCGTCATAGGTCGCATTGGCACCGACTTTCATGACGCAGCGTATGCGTCAAAGGTCGTGAAGGGGTTAAAGATAGGGCCGCACGCCGCATGCGTTTTGTTGCGGCGACGACGCTGCGGCGCACACCGCAAATGTGAACGTAGCCTTACTGAATCTGAAGCGTCCACAGCTTTTCCAAATGTGTACACAAATGTATGTCTGGTGTATGTTGTTTCTGGTGGATATGGTTTTATTTTATTTTCTGAATTTTTTTAAAGTTGACAAACTTTTTTTTTGGGTTGTGCCTGTCATTCAATTTCTTCTATACCTTACATAAACATTTTTTGAATAAAATTTTTAGATGAAAAAAAGCTGCCAAATATATTAGATGCCTAAAATGGTTCTCCGCTGCTTAGCTACAGGACGTTGGCTGTCAATCAGCAGGACATTGACAGAGCAGAAGAGAAGGAACTGCTCTGCTCTACTGATGCAACATCAAAGTAAGCAAGAGAATTGCCGACTGAGCCAGAACAAATCATCGTAGAGCAAAACAGGTAGGGAGTTAGCAAATACCTGTCGGTAAATTCTGAGTATAAGGGCTCATACTCATCTGCGAGGAAAACGGAAAAAAAAAAATCGGATTACTCTCTGACCAATGTTAATCTATGAGTTACAGCTCATCTGTGATTTTTGTTCTCAGCCGAAATGGGACTGAAGGAAAAAAATTGCAGCTTGGGGGGCGCTAGTATAGGAAAAGAAGATACCAGCTGCAAACAGAACACCACCACAACGTTGTCAAAATAAATACTAAATAAATTGCTAAATGTTTGCGCTATGGGTATCCTCTTAATGATGGTGTTACACAAAAAGGACCACCTAATTGTGTTATTAGAATCCGTATAAACAAAAAGAGTTAATTATCCCGTGTGTGCAAAAACTTTATAAAAGTAATATAAAAGAGTCGCACACAGATAAAGTTAAACGTAGAGTTTACACAGTCGAGTAAAGAATCAGAAAAAAGCCCAAGTAGGGTGAGGAAATTTTACCTCATTATATTGGCTGCAGGCGCCGTTCTGAAATCATTATGTAGAAGAAGCGTTGGTTGCTTATCCACCCAGAGTTCCAGCATGTAGCGATGGTGACTGTGTGGAGAAATTCCTCCGGAGTGCTGTCCCGGACGGTGACAGACGTTCCAAACACTCCCAACTCCAACGGTGAGCTAGCGTGTGTAGCTTGCGGTAAGGACCTGCGTGACGTAGGCGGTCACGTGATATATATGCACTGAGTACGGAAAGTATTCAGACTCCTTTAAATTTTTCACTCTTTGTTTCATTGCAGCCATTTGGTAAATTCAAAAAAGTTAATTTTTTTTTACATTAATGTACACTCTGCACCCCATCTTGACTGAAAAAAACAGAAATATAGAAATTTTTGCAAATTTAATAAAAAAGAAAAAATGAAATATCACATGGTTATAAGTATTCAGACCCTTTGCACAAACACTCCTATTTAAGTCACATGCTGTCCATTTGCTTGTGATCCTCCTTGAGATGGTTCTACTCCTTCATTGGAGTCCAGCTGTGTTTAACCCCTTCATGACCCAGCCTATTTTGACCTTAATGACCTGGCCATTTTTTGCAATTCTGACCAGTGTCCCTTTATGAGGTAATAACTCAGGAACGCTTCAACGGATCCTAGCCATTCTGAGATTGTTTTTTCGTGACATATTGGGCTTCATGTTAGTTAGTTAAATTTAGGTCGATAATTTCTGCATTTATTTGTGAAAAAAAACAGAAATTTGGCGAAAATTTTGAAAATTTCGCAATTTTCACATTTTGAATTTTTATTCTGTTAAACCAGAAAGTTATGTGACACAAAATAGTTAATAAATAACATTTTCCACATGTCTACTTTACATCAGCACAATTTTGGAAACAAAATTTTTTTTTGCTAGGTAGTTATAAGGGTTAAAATTTGATCAGTGATTTCTCATTTTTACAACAAAATTTACAAAACCATTTTTTTTAGGGACCACCTCACATCTGAAGTCATTTTGAGGGTTCTATATGGCTGAAAATACCCAAAAGTGACACCATTCTAAAAACTGCACCCCTCAATGTGCTCAAAACCACATTCAAGAAGTTTATTAACCCTTCAGGTGTTTCACAACAGCAGAAGCAACATGGAAGGAAAAAATGAATATTTAACTTTTTAGTCACAAAAATGATCTTTTAGCAACAATTGTTTTATTTTCCCAAGGGTAAAAGGAGAAACTGGACCACGAAAGTTGTTGTCCAATTTGTCCTAAGTACGCTGATACCTCACATGTGGGGGTAAACCACTGTTTGGGCGCATGGCAGGGCTCGGAAGGGAAGGAGCGCCATTTGACTTTTTGAATGAAAAATTGGCTCCAATCTTTAGCGGACACCATGTCGCGTTTGGAGAGCCCCCGTGTGCCTAAACATTGGAGCTCCCCAACAAGTGACCCCATTTTGGAAACTAGACGCCCCAAGGAACTTATCTAGATGCATAGTGAGCACTTTAAACCCCCAGGTGCTTCACAAATTGATCCGTAAAAATGAAAAAGTACTTTTTTTTTTCACAAAAAATTTCTTTTCGCCTCAATTTTTTCATTTTCACATGGGCAACAGGATAAAATGGATCCTAAAATTTGTTGGGCAATTTCTCCTGAGTACGCCGATACCTCTTATGTGGGGGTAAACCACTGTTTGGGTGCACGGCAAGGCTCGGAAGGGAAGGCGCGCCATTTGACTTTTTGAATGGAAAATTAGCTCCAATCGTTAGCGGACACCATGTCGCGTTTGGAGAGCCCCTGTGTGCCTAAACATTGGAGCTCTCCCACAAGTGACCCCATTTTGGAAACTAGACCCCCCAAGGAACTTATCTAGATGCATAGTGAGCACTTTAAACCCCCAGGTGCTTCATAGAAGTTTATAACGCAGGGCCGTGAAAATAAAAAATAATTTTTCTTTCCTCAAAAATGATTTTTTAGCCCGGAATTTTTATTTTCCCAAGGGTAATAGGAGAAATTTGACCCCAAGAGTTGTTGTCCAGTTATTCCTGAGTACGCTGATACCCCATATGTGGGGGTAAACCACTGTTTGGGCACATGCCGGGGCTCGGAAGTGAAGTAGTGACGTTTTGAAATGCAGACTTTGTTGGAATGCTCTGCGGGCGTCACGTTGCGTTTGCAGAGCCCCTGATGTGCCTAAACAGTAGAACCCCCCACAAGTGACCCCATTTTGGAAACTAGACCCCCAAAGGAACTTATCTAGATGTGTGGTGAGCACTTTGAACCCTCAAGTGCTTCACAGAAGTTTATAACGCAGAGCCATGAAAATAAAAAATCATTTTTCTTTCCTCAAAAATAATTTTTTAGCCGCAATTTTTTATTTTCCCAAGGGTTACAGGAGAAATTGGACCCCAAAAGTTGTTGTCCAGTTTCTCCTGAGTACGCTGGTACCCCATATGTGGGGGTAAAACACTGCTTGGGCACACGTCGGGGCTCGGGAGAGAGCACCATTTGACTTTTTCAACGCAAGATTGGCTGGAATCAATGGTGGCGACATGTCGCGTTTGGAGACCCCCTGATGTGCCTAAACAGTAGAAACCCCTCAATTCTAACTCCAACACTAACCCCAACACACCCCTAACCCTAATCCCAACCCTAACCACAACCCTAACCCCAACACACCCCTAACCCTAGTCTTAACCCTAATTCCAACCCTAACTCTAATTCCAACCCTAACCCTAAGGCTATGTGCCCACGTTGCGGATTTGTGTGCGGATTTTTCCGCACCGTTTTTGAAAAATCTGCAGGTAAAACGCACTGCGCTTTACCTGCGGATTTACAGCGGATTTCCAGTGTTTTTTGTGTGGATTTCACCTGCAGATTCCTATTATGGAGCAGGTGTAAAACGCTGCGGAATCCGCACAAAGAATTGACATGCTGTGAAAAATACAACGCAGCGTTTCCACGCTGTATTTTCCGCACCATGGGCACAGCGGATTTGGTTTTCCATAGGTTCACGTGGTACTGTAAACGTGATGGAAAACTGCTACGAATCCGCAGCGACCAATCCGCTGCGGATCCGCAGCCAAATCCGCACTGTGGGCACATAGCCTAATTCTAACCCTAACCCTAATTCTAACCCTAACCCTAATTCTAACCCTAGCCCTAAGTGCAACCCTAACCCTAAGTGCAACCCTAACCCTAAGTTCAACCCTAAGTGCAACCCTAACCCTAAGTGCAACCCTAACCCTAAGTGCAACCCTAAGTGCAACCCTAGCCCTAAGTGCAACCCTAGCCCTAAGTGCAACCCTAACCCTAAGTGCAACCCTATCCCTAAGTGCAACCCTTCCCTAAGTGCAACCCTAACCCTAAGTGCAACCCTAACCCTAAGTGCAACCCTAAGTGCAACCCTAACCCTAAGTGCAACCCTAAGTGCAACCCTAGCCCTAAGTGCAACCCTAACCCTAAGTGCAACCCTAACCCTAAGTGCAACCCTAATGGAAAAACAAAAATAAATATATTTTCTATATTTTATTATTGTCCCTACCTATGGGGGTGATAAAGGGGGGGTTTATTAACATTTTTTTTTTATTTTGATCGCTGTGATAGAACCTATCACAGCGACCAAAATGTACAGGCACTGCGCATGCGCCCGGCATTTTCCAAGATGGCGGCGCCCATGCGAGAAGACCAAGGACACCGGGAGGGACACCGGGACTAGGTAAGTATGGGGGGGGTGCGATCGGACAGCCGGGGGGCGGAGGGGAGAGGAAGGCGCTTAGGACAGGACGGAGGGGTACGGAACACTGACGGCGGCTGCAGATCGCCGACGTCAGTCGGTGGGGGGGCCAGATCGGGGTCTCCAGCCATGGCCGATGCTATTGCAGCCCCCCCCCCCCCCCGGGCTGTAGTACTACTCCCCCTGTCCCTGCATGTTGGGTGAAATTGGAGTTAACCCTTTCACCCGGCCTGCAGGGAAGCGATCCGACCATGACGCATATGCTGCGTCACAGGTCGGATTGGCACAGGTTTTCATGACGCATACGCTGCGTCAAAGGTCGGGAAGGGGTTAATTAAACTGATAGGACTTGATTTGGAAAGGCACACACATGTCTATATAAGACCACACAGCTCACAGTGCATGTCAGACCAAGTGAGAATCATGAGGTCAAAGGAACTGGCCAAGGAGCTCAGAGACAGAATTGTGGCAAGGCACAGATCTGGCCAAGGTTACAAAAGAATTTCTGCAGTACTTAAGGTTCCTAAGAGCACAGTGGCCTCCATAATCCTTAAATGGAAGTTTGGGACCACCAGAAGTCTACCTAGACCTGGCTGTCCAGCCAAACTGAGCAATCGTGGGAGAAGAGACTTGGTGAGAGAGATAAAGAAGAACCCCAAGATCACTGACACTGAGCTCCAGAGTTGCAGTAGGGAGATGGGAGAAAGTTCCACAAAGTCAGCTATCACTGCAGTCCTCCACCAGTCGGGCCTTCATGGCAGAGTGGCCCAGCGGAAGCCTCTCCTCAGTGCAAGACACATGAAAGCCCGCACAGAGTTTGCTAAAAAACACATGAAGGACTCCCAGACTATGAGAAATAAGATTCTCTGGTCTGTTGAGACGGAAGAAAGACCTTTTTGGTGATAATTCTAAGCAGTATGTGTTGAGAAAACCAGGCACTGCTCATCGCAAGATCATGTTATGGGGGTGTTTTTCAGCTGCAGGGACAGGACAACTGGTTGTCATTGAAGGAAACATGAATGCGGCCAAGTACAGAGATATCCTGGATGAAAACCTCTTCCAGAGTGCTCTGGACCTCAGACTTGGCTGAAGGTTCACCTTCCAACAAGACAATGACCCTAAGCACACAGCTAAAATAACAAAGGAGTGGCTTCAGAACTACTCTGTGACCATTCTTGGCTGGCCCAGCCAGAGCCCTGACCTAAACCCAATTGAACATCTATGGAGAGACCTGAAAATGGCTGTCCACCAACATTCACCATCCAACCTGACGGAACTGGAGAAGATCTGCAAGGAAGAATGGCAGAGGATCCCCAAATTCAGGTATAAAAACTTGATGCATCATTCCCAAGAAGACTCATGGCTGTACTAGCTCAAAAGGGTGCTTCTACTCAATACTGAGCAAAAGGTCTGCATACTTATGACCATATGATATTTCAGATTTTCTTTTTTAATAAATTTGCAAAAATTACATTTCTGTTTTTTTTCCATTCAAGATGGGGTGCAGAGTGTACATTAATGAGAAAAAATGAACTTTTTTGAATTTACCAAATGGCTGCAATGAACCAAAGAACCAAAGAGTAAAAAATTTAAAGGGGTATGAATACTTTCCGTACCCTATATATTATATCTATATAAACAGGGTGGGACATTTCTATGGATACACCTAAATAAAATAGGAATGGTTGGTGATATCATCTTCCTGTTTGTGGCACAATAGTATATGGGAGGGGGAAAACTTTTCAAGATGGGTGGTGACCATGGCAGCCATTTTGAAGTCAGCCATTTTGGATCCAACTTTACTTTTTTCAATGGGAAGAGGGTCATGTGACATCAAACTTATTGAGAATTTCACAAGAAAAACAATAGAGTGCATGGTTTTAACATAACTTTATTCTTTCATGAGTTATTTACAAGTTTCTCTTTGTTTACAGCCATTGACATGTCGCAGAGGTTAACACGTGAGGAGTGGATAGAAATTGTGTTGATGTCTGGTGAAGCAGTACCCGGGTCATTGCAGCAGATTTCAATGCAAGACACCCTACGACACTACCCATCTCCCATGCTACAGTTAGCAAAATAGCAAATAGATCAATGGCTGCACTCAACTGTACTAAAGCAAAAAGTCTTTTTTGGTTATGCACCTGTTCAGACTAGATTGCTGTTCAGTCAGTTTACCTATATTTACTATGTACTATTTTTTCTGACTTGAACGCCCCGCCCTTCACCATGCTGTGATTTTAATTACATCCAAACACAGTTGGTTCCGACCTCTCTATAAATGCAGGCTTTACCATGTTATTAGCCATAGGTAAGTGTCCACACTAGGCAGTCAGGTCAGGGACCCATCCGATCTGAGATTACCTTGACGTTTGGTGGATGGGCTCACATTTTTTGGCCAAATCTTGTGCTAAGCATCTCATGTGTTTTTTAATAGATTTCACAAGCCATTATGCTATTCACATTTCATATATCACACATTTCCTTGCTTTAGTACAGTTGAGTGCATCCATTGATCTATTTGCTATGTGAATCCTTTTTGGTTATGCACCTGTTCAGACTAGATTGCTGTTCTGTCAGTTTACCTATATTTACAGTTAGCAAAATGCTTGCCAAATTTTGTGAAACAGGTTCAGTGTTGGATTTGCCAAAATGTGGATGCAAGAAAACTGTCACTAATGAAGAAACATCTGTGGCTGTCCTAGGTTCATTCAGCAAGAGCCCACAGGGTAGCACTCGCCGCATGTCACTGGAGAGTGGCATCAGTCGAACATCCCTTCGGCACATAGTAGCTACTCACAAATGGCACCCTTACAAAAATTGGAACAGGATCCTCAGTTTAAACAGAACATTATGTTCAGTGATGAGGCAAACTTTTTTGAAACAGATACTGGAAGCCTGTGCTAGTATTTCTTCTGCAGTGTTGCTATTAGTGTGTCAAGAGTGGGAGAAGAGGGTTGCATTGATAATCCAACACAATGGGCAGATCTTGAACACATTCTATAATCTAATATATAAAGCTGAATGTGTGTATGTGTGTATGTATGTATGTGTGTATGTCCGGGATTGGCATCTGAACCGTCGCAGCTACAGCCACAAAATTTTGCTCAGTCACACGTCTGGTCCCCGAGAGCGTCATAGGCTATGTTGTGAGGTGAAATTTTAACCCCGCGCTTTCCAATTCACCAAACAATTTTGCCCCTATCTACATAATGGGGAAAAAGTGAAAGGAAAAGTGTTGGAGGCGTCGCAGCTACAGGCACAAAATTTTGCACAGTCACACGTCTGGACCCCGAGAGCGTCAAAGCTATGTTGTGAGGTGAAATTTTAACCCCGCGCTTTCCAATTCACCAAACAATTTTGCCCCTATCTACATAATGGGGAAAAAATGAAAGGAAAAGTGTTGGAGGCAAATTAACAGCTGCCAGATGTGAACAAGGGGGACTTAAAGAATGACAGCGATGGCGCCAAAGAGTATATACTGTACAGTTGCTAAGGTGGGGCCCCAACATGGGATAATCACCACACCACCACGGGGATATGAACACACACACAAAATGCGCCACACACTACCACGTGCTCGAACACATATACCACCCTCAGCGCACATTTCACCACACATACACCAACCTCGCCACATAAAAGTCGAAACACAAAAGTCGCCGCTCAAAACTCGCCACGCGCAAAACTCTCCACATGCAAAACTCGCCACACGTGCAAAACTCACCTCATGGAAAACTCGCCACACGCAAAACTTGCACACGCAGAAAAATTGCCACATGCACAAAAGTTGCAACACATGCAAAAGTTGCCTCACACAAAACTTGCACATACTCAAAAGGCACCACACATAAAACTCGCCACGCGCAAAACTCGCCATGCGCAAAACTTGCTGCACACAACTTGCTACACTAACCTGTCACATGCAACTCGACACACAAAAAGTTGCTACACGCATGTCGCCACACAAAACTCATCTCACAAAAGTCGCTACATGCATGTCGCCACACGCAACTCAACACACACAACTTGACACACGAAACTCGCCCTAAAACACACACAAGTCTGGTATTATCCTTCAAAAATAAAAATCTGATTAATAAGCAGACAAACTACAAGAGCAACAAATGTACCATATAGGAATCCGGCAGCTGTCAGTCACATGACCAGTCTATTATGTGTATGTGTGAGCTAATATATACTGCCAGGGGGTGGGCTTACTGTTGGCTGGGGATTTATCAGGCTGCCAATTTAGCTTACAAATACTGAGGTAAAAATACTGACCAAATAACGTGTGAACGAGGTCTAATACAGGAGGAGATGACATACAAATATATACTATATACAGGAGGAGATGACACACAGGTATATACTATTTACAGGGGAGATGACACAGGTATATACTATATACAGGAGGAGATGACACACAGGTATATACTATATACAGGAGAGATGACACACAGGTATATACTATATAGAGGAGGAGATGACATACAGGTACATACTACATACAGGAGGAGATGACATACAGGTATATACTATATACAGGAGGAGATGACACACAGGTACATACTATATACAGGAGCAGATTACCTACAGGTATATAGTATATACAGGAGGAGATGACATACAGGTATATGCTATGTATAGGAGGAGATGACATACAGGTATATGCTATGTATAGGAGGAGATGACATACAGGTATATACTATATACAGGAGGAGATGACACACAGATATATACTATATATAGGTGAGATGACACACAGGTATATACTATATACAGGAGATTACATACAGGTATATCTAATATATAAAGCTGAACGTGTGTATGTATGTATGTCCGGGATTGGCATCTGCACCGTCGCAGCTACAGCCACAAAATTTTGCACAGTCACACGTCTGGACCCCGAGAGCGTCATAGGCTATGCTGTGAGGTGAAATTTTAACCCCGCGCGTTCCAATTCACCAAACAATTTTGCCCCTATCTACATAATGGGGAAAAAGTGAAGGGAAAAGTGTTGGAGGAAAATTGACAGCTGCCAGATGTGAACAATGGGGACTTAAAGAATGAGAGCGATGGCGCCAAAGAGTATATACCGTACAGTTGCTAAGGTGGGGCCCCGACATGGGATACTCACCACACACGGGGATATGAACACAAACACAAAATGCGCCACACACTACCACGTGCTTGAACACATATACGACCCTCAGCACACATTTCACCACACACACACCAACCTCGCCACATAAAAGTCGAAACACAAAAGTCACCACTCAAAACTCGCTACATGCAAAACTCGCCACACGTGCAAAACTCACCTCATGGAAAACTCACCTCATGCAAAACTTGCACACACAGAAAAATTGCCACATGTACAAAAGTTGCACCACATGCAAAAGTTGCCTCACACAAAACTTGCACATACTCAAAACGCACCACACATAAAACTCGCCACGCGCAAAACTTGCTGCACACAACTTGCTACACTAACCTGTCACATGCAACTCGACACACAAAAAGTTGCTACACGCATGTCGCCACACAAAACTCATCTCACAAAAGTCGCTACATGCATGTTGCCACACGCAACTCAACACACACAACTTGACACACGAAACTCGCCCTAAAACACACACAAGTCTGGTATTATCCTTCAAAAATAAAAATCTGATTAATAAGCAGACAAACTACAAGAGCAACAAATGTACCATATAGGAATCCGGCAGCTGTCAGTCACATGACCAGTCTATTATGTGTATGTGTGAGCTAATATATACTGCCAGGGGGTGGGCTTACTGTTGGCTGGGGATTTATCAGGCTGCCAATTTAGCTTACAAATACTGAGGTAAAAATACTGACCAAATAACGTGTGAACGAGGTCTAATACAGGAGGAGATGACATACAAATATATACTATATACAGGAGGAGATGACACACAGGTATATACTATTTACAGGGGAGATGACACACAGGTATATACTATATACAGGAGGAGATGACACACAGGTATATACTATATACAGGAGAGATGACACACAGGTATATACTATATAGAGGAGGAGATGACATACAGGTACATACTACATACAGGAGGAGATGACATACAGGTATATACTATATACAGGAGGAGATGACACACAGGTACATACTATATACAGGAGCAGATTACCTACAGGTATATAGTATATACAGGAGGAGATGACATACAGGTATATGCTATGTATAGGAGGAGATGACATACAGGTATATGCTATGTATAGGAGGAGATGACATACAGGTATATACTATATACAGGAGGAGATGACACACAGATATATACTATATATAGGTGAGATGACACACAGGTATATACTATATACAGGAGATTACATACAGGTATATCTAATATATAAAGCTGAACGTGTGTATGTATGTATGTCCGGGATTGGCATCTGCACCGTCGCAGCTACAGCCACAAAATTTTGCACAGTCACACGTCTGGACCCCGAGAGCGTCATAGGCTATGTTGTGAGGTGAAATTTTAACCCCGCGCGTTCCAATTCACCAAACAATTTTGCCCCTATCTACATAATGGGGAAAAAGTGAAGGGAAAAGTGTTGGAGGAAAATTGACAGCTGCCAGATGTGAACAATGGGGACTTAAAGAATGAGAGCGATGGCGCCAAAGAGTATATACCGTACAGTTGCTAAGGTGGGGCCCCGACATGGGATACTCACCACACACGGGGATATGAACACAAACACAAAATGCGCCACACACTACCACGTGCTTGAACACATATACGACCCTCAGCACACATTTCACCACACACACACCAACCTCGCCACATAAAAGTCGAAACACAAAAGTCACCACTCAAAACTCGCTACATGCAAAACTCGCCACACGTGCAAAACTCACCTCATGGAAAACTCACCTCATGCAAAACTTGCACACACAGAAAAATTGCCACATGTACAAAAGTTGCACCACATGCAAAAGTTGCCTCACACAAAACTTGCACATACTCAAAACGCACCACACATAAAACTCGCCACGCACAAATCTTGCTGCACACAACTTGCTACACTAACCTGTCACATGCAACTCGACACACAAAATGTTGCTACACGCATGTCGCCACACAAAACTCATCTCACAAAAGTCGCTACATGCATGTCGCCACACGCAACTCAACACACACAACTTGAGACATGAAACTCGCCCTAAAACACACACAAGTCTGGTATTATCCTTCAAAAATAAAAATCTGATTAATAAGCAGACAAACTACAAGAGCAACAAATGTACCATATAGGAAATACGGCAGCTGTCAGTCACATGACCTGTCTATTATGTGTATGTGTGAGCTAATATATACTGCCAGGGGGTGGGCTTACTGTTGGCTGGGGATTTATCAGGCTGCCAATAGCAACCAATCACAGCTCAGCTTCTATTTTGCTACAGTTAATTAACCTGAGCTCTGATTGGTTAATATAGGCAACAAAGACATTCTCAGTATAACAAAGCTAATATATGTTGTGAAATTCTTCTATTAGCTTAGTTTTTGCCTTTTAATAATTACATTTCTATCTATTTGTTTTGTGGTTTTTGTGTGCAGAATAAATTTTTGTTAACACATTCTATTTTGCTAACAGCAGTCATTAACCCGGGCGAAGCCAGGTAGTACAGCTAGTTGGTCATAAACTTGTAAATAACTCATGAAAGAATAAAGTTAAGAAATTAAGTTAAAACCAAGCACACCATTGTTTTTCTTGTGAAATTCTTAAGAGGTTTGATGTGTCACATGACCCTCTTCCCATTGGATAAAATAAAGCTGTATGTATATATATATATATATATATATATATATATATATATATATATATATATATATATATATATATATATATATATATATATATATATATACATACACATATATATCGCACAGCACTCAGACCACGCGAGTGCCATCCAATTTTTACACACCGATGTCCTTTGAAAACCGGCAATTCATCTGCCACGTACAGTAAAATCATAGTGACCCAAAAGAATAGAATAGCTAGAATAGATGTGTACACATAGAATAGATAAATATAAAGATGTGAGTCACATATATAATTAGAACTGTGAGTGTGCAGCTTGCTGTACATGTACTTTATTACTGAATGAATTATTTTCTAAAAAATAAAATGGCATGCGATACCCCGACATTTTTTGAACCCCTTTACCCCAAAAGTGTTTTGCACGTTAATGACCAGGCTAATTTTTACAATTCTGACCACTGTCCCTTTTTGAGGTAATAACTCTGGAATGCTTCAACGGATCCAGGTGATTCTGAGATTGGTTTTTCGTGGCATTTTGTATTTCATGATATTGGTAAAATTGCATTTGTGAAAAAAACGGAAATTTGTGAAACATTTAGAAAATGTCGCAATTTTTGAACTTTTAATTTTTATGCCCTTAAATCACAGAGATATGTCACACAAAATACTTAAGTAACATTTCCCACATGTCTACTTTACATCAGCACAATTTTGGAACCAAAATTTTTTCTTGTTAACAAGTTATAAGGGTTAAAAGTTGACCAGCAATTTCTAATTTTTACAACAAAATTTACAAAAACATTTTTTTAGAGGCCGCATCACATTTGAAGTCCCCTTGAGGGGTCTATATGATAGAAGATACCCAAAAGTGACATCAGTCTAAAAATTGTACCCCTTAAGGTAATCAAAACCACATTCAAGAAGTTTATTAACCCTTCAGGTGCTTCACAGGAATTTTTGAAAATGTAGAAAAAGAAATGAACATTTAACTTCTTTTTCACAAAAAATTATTTCAGATCCAATTTTTTTTATATTAACAAGGGTAAAAGGAAAAAATGAACCCCAAATTCTGTTGTGTAGTTTCTCCTGGGCATGCAGATACCCCATGTGAGGGAGAAAACCTCCGTTTGGGTGCACGGCAGAGCTCAGAAAAGGAGTGCCATTTGACTTTTTGAATGTAAAATTTCCTGGAATCATTACCGGACATCATGTCCCATTTGGAGAGCCCCTAATGTGCCTAAACAGTGGAAACCCCCCACAAGTGACCCCATTTTGGAAACTAGACCCCTCAAGAAATGTATTTTGATGCGTGGTGAGTATCTTGAACCCCAAGTGCTTCACAGAAGTTTATAAAGTTGAGCCGTGAAAATAATAAAAATCACATTTTCCCCTCAAAAATGTTCTTTTGGCCCCAAATTTTACATTTTCCTTAGGTTAACGTGAGAAATTGCACCATACAGTTTGTATTGCAATTTCTCCTGAGTACGCTGATACGCCATATGTGGGGGAATACTATTTTTGAGGCACACTGCAAAGTTCAGAAGGGAAGAGGCGCCATATTGGAGATCAGATTTTGCTGGAATGGTTTGAGGGTGCCATGTCACACTTGGCAGAGCCCCTGAGGTGCCAGAACAACAGAAACCCCCTATATGTGAACTCATTTTACAAACTACACTCCCCATTGAATTCATCTAGGGGTGCAGTCATCATATTGACACCATATGAACCTCACAGAATTTTATACCATTGAGCCGTGAAGAAAGAATAAATTACATTTTTACCACTAAAATGTTGTTTTAGCCCCACGTTTTAAATTTTTCTAAGGGCCAATAGGATTTTTTTACACCGTTTTTTCCTGAATGCGCCAATACCCTACATGTAATTGGGAAATATTTTTCAGGCACAGTGCAAAGCTCAGAAGGCAAGGAGCTCCAGATTTTACTGTTATGGTTGGCAGGTGCCATGACCCACTGGGAGAGGTGCCCCTGAGGTGCCAGAACAGCAGAACACCACATAAGTGACCCCATTTTACAAACTACACCTCTCAATGGATTCATCTAGGGGTGCAGTGATCATATTGACGCCACGGGTGTGTCATAGAATTTTATACCATTGGGCAGTGAAGACAAAATAACTACACTTTTACCAACAAAATTTTGTTTTAGCCCAGATTTTACATTTTTACACAAGAAGAGGGTAAAAATGGCACCAACATTTGTCCCACAATTTCTACTGAATGTGGCAATACCCCATATGTGGCTGTACAATACTACTTAGCCATACGGCGAGACTCGGGAGGAACGGAGCGCTATTTGCCTACTGGAGCGCAGATTTTCCTAGAACAGTTTGCGGACTCCATATACAGAGCCCCTAATTGCTAGAAGAGCAGAATCCCCCCTCAAGCGACCCCATTTGTAAAACTATACCCCTTGGTGAATTTATCTACAGGTGTAGTGACGATTTTGACTCCATGGGTATTTTCCAGACACAAGCAGCAATGAATGTTGCTGAATGAAAGTTGCAAACTGCCACTGTAGTGACCAATACGCTGTAGCGACCCGTACGTTGCATTCACCAGTACGTTATGCCCAGACCTTGCTTCTGGAAGCATGCACCCTTAAGTTAGGCGGGCTCTCATCGTTTCAGAAATGCCAAACGTGGACGCATTATGTGGTTTAGGTACACTGTGAGGCTCATAAGGGAGGGGGCATTTGGATTTGAGAGTGGAGAATTTGCTGAATTTCTTTTGGTGGGTGAGGAGCCATTTCTTTTTCCAGAGCCTTTGTACTACCAGTTACATGGAAGCCCCCTATATCTCCGTTAACAGATGACAGACCTGAGTAGGGACTTGCTTTTTTTGTGGATTGAGTTGAAGCTTTTATTGGGAACATTTTACATTTGGTATCGCAGTTATCCGGCACACTATGTTGACCACTTACTTTGGGGTTTCCAAATTTATCTCTGAGTGACGTGATTCAGATTGCAATAAAAAAGCTTCTTTTAGTGTGTGACAGCAGCCAAACATAGAAACCCGATATAAATCTGGTATCGCTGTAATTGCACCGACCCGAAAAATAAAGTTGCCTAATCACTTATACCGCATGAGGAATGGCGTAAAAAATAAAAGAAAACAATTCATCAATTCATCTCCTGCTGTTGATTTTTTTTTATATTTTGCCTCCCAAAGGTCGCAGTGCATATTTATCCTGCTCTCTGCGCTGAGCGCTTACACCGGGGTTTCCGTGAAAATCTCTGAAATACGTGATTCAGACGGAACTGACCCTAACTGCGACCTTTGGGATGCAAAATAAATAAATCAACAGCAGGAGATTAATTGTTTTCTTTTATTTTTTACGCCATTCCTCATGCGGTATAAGTGATTAGGCGATTTTATTTTTCGGGCCGGTGCAATTACAGCAATACCAGATTTATATCGGGTTTCTATGTTTGGCTGTTGTAAGACACTAAAAGACAATTTTTATTGCAAAAACTAGTTTTGCATCACCATATTTCGAGAGCTATAATTTTTCCATATATTTGCCCAGAGTCATGTGAGGGCTTGTTTTTTGTGGGAGGAGTTGACGTTTTTATTGGTACCATTTTCAGCCACATGACATTTTTTGATTGCTCTCTACTCCAATTTTGGGAGGCAGATTGAACAAAAACCAGCAATTCAGGACTTTTTTTTTTATATATATATTGTTCTGCGTGTCTTAAAATTGATAACCCAACTTGAATCTGTTGGCTGAAATATGTAAAAATTATATTGCATTGCTAGATCAAGTGTAAATGGTCTAACTACTAAAATAAAATGAATAATGTGCAGAATTATTGTAGAAAGGAAGAACAATAATCACCATAAATCAGGTGTAACTCATTACCTGTCTTGTACGTCCTTCATGAGATGTTGCATGTCAACCTCTTGCTTTCTTAGAGTTCCAAAAGAAGACTGACTTTCCACTCTTTCAGTCCCAGTGACATTGCCATGAAGTGTGACAAAATCGGCGTCAACATTTCCCTGTATGACATCGCCACATTTTCCTTCGTATTTCACAAATTCTGATTCAACTACAACTAGAAAAGAATACAAGAAAGTAGGTGTAAAACAAGACAGGTGAAAGAAAGCAGCCTAAAAGGACTAACTGGTGGAGGGTCCAACTCAATATGGCAGCATATATGCTGAAGGTTATACTCCATGCCGACATCACATTACAGCCCTCCGTCCAGAATATATGTCACAACTATCTCTGGACGTATACCCCACTATACACATCAAAGTGCTGGATAAATAATGATACAGTTTGATAATACAGGTTGATATGATAGGAATTATGTTTTTTATATATATATATATTTAACCCCTTTATGACCTTCGGATTTTTCGTTTTTTCCATGGTCGTTTTTCACTCCCCTCCTTCCCAGAGCCATAACTTTTTTGTTTTTCCGTCAATTTGGCCATGTCAGGGCTTATTTTTTGCGGGACGAGTTGTACTTTTGAACGACATCATTGGTTTTAGCATGTCGTGTACTAGAAAATGGGAACAAAATTCCAAGTGCAGTGAAATTGCAAAAAAAAGTGCAGTCCCACACTGGTTTTTTGTTTGGCTTTTTTGCTAGGTTCACTAAATGCTAAAACTGACCTGACATTATGATTCTCCAGGTCATTACGAGTTCATAGACACCTAACATGACTAGGTTATTTTTTACCTAAGTGGTGAATAAAAAATTCAAAACTTTGCTAAAAAAACAAAAAACAAAATAGGGATTTTTGTGTACTCACCGTAAAATCCTTTTCTCCGAGCCATTCATTGGGGGACACAGACCATGGGTGTATGCTGCTGCCACCAGGAGGCTGACACTAAGTATTACAAAGAAAGTTAGCTCCTCCCCTGCAGTATACACCCCTCTGCTGGCTCCCAGCTAACCAGTTCGGTGCAAAAGCAGTAGGAGATCAATAACAACATATAAGCGTATAGCATGTCACATTATATATGAGAGTATAACATATCAAATGATAAAAACAAATACAACTAATAATAGGGAGGGAGCTGTGTCCCCCAATGAATGGCTCGGAGAAAAGGATTTTACGGTGAGTACACAAAAATCCCTATTTCTCCTTCGCCTCATTGGGGGACACAGACCATGGGACGTCCCAAAGCAGTCCCTGGGTGGGGACAACATCAGATCAGGCCGTGTAACCGCTACTTACAAGTGCGCCAAGGCGGCCTGCAAAGTCCGCCTGCCCAGACTCACATCTGTGGAAGTGTGTGAATTATAGTGCTTCAAGAATGCATGCGGACTGGAGGAATTCGCAAGCTTGCGGTCGTGCTTGCCGACGCCTGGTGCCTAGAGCCCTGAGACAGGGAGATAGGCTGACATCTAGCACGGAAGGACTCCTGGATGGTGAAAAGAATCCACCAGGCGAACGTGGCCGAAGAACACGGCTAAACCCTTCCTGTGACCGTCGGGAAGCCTACTTACCATCGAGAAGCCCAAGCAAAGTGTCCAACCTTCGGAAAGACGCCGTCCTCGATACGTACCCACTTGGAGCACTCACTTCTTCCAGATTATGGAGAACCCATTCCGTTGTGTGGACTGGAGCCGAAAGAGATGAGAGGACGATGCCCCTGCAACAGTGGGAATACAAAACCACCTTGGCAACGAGGGAAGGGGATGGCTTGAGGGCAACGATGCATTGATGGTAATAAGGAAAAAAGACTGAAAGGAACAGAGTGGCAAGCTCTGAAGACTCATCAGGATGACAAGAACGCAGAGAAAAAAGGGGAGTGACGTTCCCTGATAGTAAAGTCTTTCTGGATCGAAAAAGGAGTCTACTGTAAGATCCCCAGGACCATTAAGGTCCCCCAGATCTAACGGTACGCGGTAGGGAAGAACTACAGGTGAAGGCTCCCTGCGAGAAGGTCCATATTTCCAGTTTTGATGAAATAAGATGGAGAAATACTAGTACCGCAAGCGAGAAAACCTGACATGGTCAGTGCGGGTCTCCCGGGATCACTGGGGGCCTTTTCTGCTTCCAAAAAGATCTCAAGACGTAGTGGAAGAGGAGTTATGGAAATTGGTACCGTGGAAGAAACGGAGTATGCACTGCAATGGACTTGGATCTTGAAGCCAAACCTTGAACTGGAGTACATAGGCGTTCAGCTTGGACGCCATCCGACCTACATCTGGAGTACTCCAGTGAAGGCAGATGTGAAGGAAGACTTCCGAGTGAAGTTCCCACTCACATGAGGAGAAAACCCTGACGGCTGAATATGTCAGCCGCCCAGTGTTCTACTCCAGGGACATGTACTGTTGAGATCACCGAATGATAGATCTCGGCCCATCAGAGAGTGCGAGGTACCTCGGCCATGGCGCTTGACTGTGGGTACCTGCGAGATGATTGACGTATGGCACAGCCGTGGCATTATCCAAATTGAAGATGGATGGTTGACCCGCCTAAGGGCAGTGGACCTGCTGTAGGATTAGCCGTACTGTTCGGATCCCCAGAGAAATGATCGGGAGAAGAAGACGGGCATTGGTATCCCTAATAACCATTGGACCAGAAGAAGGCTCTGGATGAGGAAGGAGCTTAGAGACTACCTTTTGAAAGCCTGATTGACTTGCTGAAAACGAGCGGAGCAAAAGAAAACTACTTCCGTTTTCGTCTTATTGCTCAGAACCCTCCTAGCTAATTGAATGAACCGAGGGAATGAGTGATCAAGTGCACAAGCTCTGTGTTGAAGGGCCACGACCTTGACTCGAGAGAGAGAATTACCATCCTTCTTGTGCAGGATCATCGTCAAAGAGGATCTGCTGGGCTGGGAATGAGGAAAAAACTTGTCTAAGTTTAGCTGCTAGCCCAAGTGAGAGGGTATTGCAAGTGATATAGACAACTTAGCGTAGTCCTTGTAGAGCGGCTAGAAAGTCGACCGAGTAGGGCAGGACGACCATGTTTCTAGGGTGCAAGAAGCACATGACAACTGCTATGAGCGTTGCGACCACTGTGGTGCAGTAGCCAGGCTGAAGGGCGAGGTCGTGACTTGAAAATGCTGTTCGCGAATGGAAAGGAGAAGAGATAAATGTAGAGGGGAAAAAAGTAGGCAGGTGAGGGTAAGAAAACCGAATGTCGAAGGATGCCAGAAAACTCCACTTTTTTTTTTTTTTTTGTTGTTGTTGTTGTTGTTGTTGAAGTAATGGCTGAGCGGAGGAACTGCATCTGAAAAAGGAGGGCCTTGTCAAAGGTTGTTAGAAGTTTGAGGTCCAGGAATGATCATACTTTTCATTTTCTCCTTCGTGAAACCAAGATCTCTTAGATCTAGACTGTCCAGGACAATGCTTCTACTGCTGGATGGGTCTGTAGAAAAAATACGATCCCTTGTTAGTCTCCCGCTCAGAAGATTTGATTTGAATTGAAGTAGATAAGGTCTCTGACCAGGAGACTATTGGTCAAGCAACATCATGTGGCGCTAAAGAAGGGTAGAGCGCTGAACCCGAAGCCACAAGACAGAACGAACCAGATTTGCTATCCGACCGTCTGTAGTTTTTTAATTGATGATACATCGGGCAGGGATACTGGTAGGTATACCACAAGAAATTCCACCCGGTTAGACTGCCAAGTGGCAGAATGCGGGGCTGCAACCAGCAGGCCTCTTGCCATCTTCGTGCAGAGTAGAAAATTAGGAACCTTCGATCCACCATTCTGTTAACAGGGACGTGGAGAGGAATCGTCCGCTTTCTTGCATCATCCCCTAAATTGATACAAAGGGGGGTGCTCGGACGCCAAAGATGTGTGCCTCTGTACATCCCCAGAGTTGAGGTCCCCGGGTGGACAGGGCAGGTTGTTTGGCATAAGGCCTGGATGCAGAAGAGGATACATGGAGGCAACACTGCATGTGTTCGTCTGTTGAAGATGTGGGGGGAATCGGTGCCCTTAAAAGGACCCGTCGCCCATAAAAATCAGACCAGGTATGGCAACCTACTTAGCGGCTTCTGTCCAGTGAATTGCTCGTCGATTTGTTGATGGTATAAATAGGAGAGTCCCTCCTTTTCTGAAGCTCTTGCAATCCAAGGCAATATGCGATCCATATTCAGCGTTGTTCTCAACAAATCATGGGGGAGAGATTAGGAAATGAAAAACTTCCGTTTTGCAGACGCCTGTACGTTTTTCTAGAACACTTGCGGCCCCTGCTAGCGGACGCTCCCATGTAGGAGAGGGACCATGTATCTCGGTCCTGCGAGCACTCCGAGCCACAGAGGGTTCACAGAGGGATTCAATCTCTTGGTCTGAGAAAACCATGGGTTGCGGTTAGGGGATGAGTGACGAAGGCTCCAGAGCTCAGTTAGGGTGACCAGCTTCGGATTGATGATGTGCCCTTAAGACCAGTAAATACTGGTCATGCGCCTTTAAGACTAGGGAATACTGGTCGTGCGTCTTTAAGACCAGGGTATACTGGTCTTGTGCCTTTAGGAGGAGGGCATGCTGGTCATGTGCCTTTAAGAACCAGGACATACTTGTCATATGCTTTGAAGACCAGGGCATACTGGTTATGTGTCTTTAAGTCCAGGGCATATTGGTCACGTGCCTTTAAGACCAGGGCATACTGATCATGTTCCTTTAAGACCAGGGCATACTGGTCATGTGCCTTTAAAAACCAGGTCGTACTGGTCATGTGCCTTTAAGACCAGGGCATACTGGCCAAGTGTGTAAGACCAGGGCCTACTGGTCATGTGCCTTTAAGACCAGGGCATACTGGTCACGTGCCTTTAAGACCAGGACATACTGGTCATGTGCCTTTAAGACCAGGTAATACTGGACATGTGCCCTTAAGACCAAGAAGTACTGGTCATGCGTCTTTAAGACCAGGGAATACTGGTTACGTGTTGTTAAGACCAGGAATACTGGTCACGTGCCTTTAAGACCAGGAATACTGGTCATGCGCCTTTAAGACCAGGGCATACTGGCCAAGTGCGTAAGACCAGGGTATGCTGGCCATGCGCCTTTAAGACCAGGGAAAACTGGTCACGTGCCTTTAAGACCAGACAATACTAGACATGCGCCTTTAAGACCAGACAATACTGGACATGCTCCTTTAAGACCAGACAATACTGGACATGCGCCCTTAAGAACAGACAATATTGGACCTGCGCCTTTACGACCAGCCAATACTGGACATGCGCCTTTAAGAACAGAGAATACTGGACATGCGCCTTTAAGAACAGACAATACGGGACATGCGACTTTAAGACCAGCCAAAACAGGACATGCGCCTTTAAGACCAGACAATACTGGACATGCTCCTTTAAGACCAGACAATACTGGACATGCGCCCTTAAGAACAGACAATATTGGACCTGCGCCTTTACGACCAGCCAATACTGGACATGCGCCTTTAAGAACAGAGAATACTGGTCATGCGCCTTTAAGAACAGACAATACTGGACCTGCGCCTTTAAAAACAGAAATACTACATGTGCCTTTAAGAAGGGAGAATACTTGCGCGTTTAATGCCTTGATGTAGAGTGGTTGTGCCCCCTTAATGCTAAAAATCGTTGCCTCAGTGTGAGCCGGCCGGGTGAACCAAGATGGCCACTGTGAGCTGCAGAGTAGATAAAATCTCGCAGAGAGCGAGAAGCGCCAACTCGGGGGGCGGAGCGACGGACACGATGCTGAATAGGCCCAAGCCGGGGCCTAAATTTCTGTAGCAGGCGGGCGACACCAGCGGGGCGTTTCAGGAGACTTCCGGGATGCGGCCTACACATCGGCCGAAGCAAGGGGCTAAATTTTTTGTAGCCGGCCAGAGCGTTACCTCAGAGAGGTGGGCCACAGGAAAGTGGCTGAGGCTGCCTGCGCCTTTATGGATATCCCTCTGAAGATGGATCCACTCACCATCGTTGCGCGTCCCGGCATGGAGCCGCCGCGGATGTGGGTTTCAGCGCTGTTTTGTGCAGCGTGGACGGTGCAGGGATAAACCTCAATCCATCATCCGTTTGTTAGGGAGGAGGAGAGGAACCGTCCGCCTCCTTGTACCATCCGCTCTTAATAGTGGTGGTGCAGTGGGGGCTGCTCGGACGCCACGCTGAAAGGTGCCTCTGAACAGCCGAGGGTAAAACCTGGTGGGCAGGGCTGAATGTCCGGCAATAGGCCTGGCTGCAGAAGAGGATACTGGAGGTGACACTCCAGTGCTCGTCTGATAAGTGAGGGGGGAGATCGGTCCCATGAAAGGGCCCGTCACCCCTAGAATCAGCTCAGGCAGTGGCTTCCCACGTCGCAGGAGAGGATACGGAGAGGTGAAACTCCCGTGCTCGCCTGTTGTTGGTTCGGGGGAGATCGGAACATGAAAGAATCCGTCGCCCCCTTCGTCCGGTAAAAGGTAAAAGTAAAAAGATTCTTCGGGTCTGAATAGCAGACCAGTCCGTGTGCCTCCTACGGACACTAAGCAAGAACTGGTTAGCTGGGAGCCAGCAGAGGGGTGTATACTGCAGGGGAGGAGCTAACTTTCTTTGTAATACTTAGTGTCAGCCTCCTGGTGGCAGCAGCATAAACCCATGGTCTGTGTCCCCCAATGAGGCGAAGGAGAAAATAAATGCGCAATTTTCCGATACTCGTAGCGTCTCTATTTTTCATGATCTGGGGTCGGTTGAGGGCTTATTTTTTGCGTGCCGAGCTGGCGTATTTAATTATAGCATTTTGGTGCAGATACGTTCTTTTGATTGCCTGTTATTGCATTTTAATGCAATGTCGCGGCTACCAAAGAAACGTAATTCTGGCGTTTTGAATTTTTTTCTCGCTACGCTGTTTAGCGATCAGGTTAATGCTTTTTTTTCATTGATAGATCGGGCGATTCTGAACGCGGCGATACCAAATATGTGTAGGTTTGATTTTTTTTTATTGATTTATTTTGATTGGGGCAAAAGGGGGGTGATTTAAACTTTTATATTTTTTTTTATTTTTTTCACATTTTTTTTTTTTTTACTTTTGCCATGCTTCAATAGCCTCCACGGGAGGCTAGAAGCAGGCACAGCAAGATCGGCTCTGCTACATAGCAGCGATCAGCTGTTCGCTGCTATGTAGCAGAAAATCAAATGTGCTGTGAGCGCCGACCACAGGGTGGCGCTCACAGCTGCCGGGGATCTGTAACCATAGAGGTCTCAAGGACCTCTATGGTTACAATATTGAAACATCGTCGACCTCCGATCATGTGACGGGGGTCGGCGATGCCGTCATTTCCGGCCACCCGGCCGGATGTGGTAGTTAAATGCCGCTGTCTGCGTTTGACAGCGGCATTTAACTAGTTAATAGGCACGGGCAGATCGCGATTCTGCCCGCACCTATTACGGGCACATGTCAGCTGTTTAAAACAGCTGACATGTCCCGGCTTTGATGCGGGCTCACCGCCAGAGCCCGCATGAGGCCTGTCCCACACGTCCAGATAATTCCGGTACCGGAGTTATCCGTGCCCGTGTGCTCACGTGGCACATCAGTGTGGCACACGTGCGGCAGCCGTGTGCCGCCCGTGTTCCGACTGGGTACCACACGGACCGTGCAGGAGACAGCACTAGAGATAAGCGCTGTCCCCTGCATCTGGTGCTGAAGCCGCCATTCATTTCTTCTCTCCAGCAGCGTTCGCTGGAGAGAAGATATGAAAAATATATATATTTTTTAAGGGTTTAAAATAAAGATCCCTGTCACCACCCCCCTCCCACCCCTATGGGAGGTGGAGCCGCATATTCATCACTGTAATGGGCGGCACCACGTGACCGCTCATACAGGAGAAGCTGAGTGGATGCATCGAGGAAGCCGGGTGAGTATTTTTTTTTCCAGCGGGCGGGCGCACAGGTGGTGGGAGGGTGTTGGTGACAGGGATCTTTATTTTAAACACCAAAAAAAAAAAGATTTTTCATATCTTCTCTCCAGCGAACGCTGCTGGAGTGAAGAAATGAATGGCGGCTTCAGCACCACGCTGGGGGGACAGCGCTTACTGTAGCGCTGTCTCCTGCACGGCACACGGACTGCATCCATGTGCGGTACGTGTTTTACACGGACCCATTGACTTTAATGGGTCCGTGTGATCCGTTCGCTCCCACGAACACTGACATGTCTTCTCCGTTTTTTTCTAACGGACACACGGTCCGTGAAAACACGCTGACATGTGCAGAGACACATTGATTTTAATGTGTCTACGTGAGTCAGTGTCTCCGGTACGTGAGAAAACTGACACCTCACGTACCGGAGCCACTGACGTGTGAAACCGGCCTCAAAGAGGGTCTTCTGACCTCGGACATACTATCAAGTCCGAGGTCAGAAAGGGGTTAATTACCGTACTCTTGCACATAAAAACCAGTAATAAAAGAATAATTGTTTATTTCTTTCTTTGGTTGTTATTCTTAAGACTCTTTTTACAGAGTTGTGAGTTGTGTGATGGCTTGTAACGAACTCTAAATTTACAATATATATACAGTACAGACCAAAAGTTTGAACACACCTTCTCATTTAAAGATTCTTCTGTAGTTTCAGGACTATGAAAATTGTACATTCACACTGAAGGCATCAAAACTATGAATTAACACATGTGGAATTATATACTTAACAAAAAAGTGTGAAACAACTGAAATTATGTCTTATATTCTAGGTTCTTCAAAGTAGCCACCTTTTGCTTTGATGACTGCTTTGCACACTCTTGGCATTCTCTTGATGAGCTTCAAGAGGTAGTCACCGGGAATGTTTTTCACTTCACAGCTGTCAGGTTTAATAAGTGGGATTTCTTGCCTTATAAATGGGGTTGGGACCATCAGTTGTGTTGTGCAGAAGTCTGGTGGATACACAGCTGATAGTCCTACTGAACAGACTGTTAGAATTTGTATTATGGCAAGAAAAAAGCAGCTAAGTAAAGAAAAACGAGTGGCCATCATTACTTTAAGAAATGAAGGTCAGTCAGTCCGAAAAATTGGGAAAACTTTGAAAGTGTCCCCAAGTGCAGTGGCAAAAACCATCAAGCGCTACAAAGAAACTGGCTCACATGAGGACCGCCCCAGGAAAGGAAGACCAAGAGTCACCTGAGGATTTCATCCGAGTTACCAACCTCAGAAATCGCAGGTTAACAGCAGCTCAGATTAGAGATTAGGTCAATGCCACACAGAGTTCTAGCAGCAGACACATCTCTACAACAACTGTTAAGAGGAGACTTTGTGCAACAGGCCTTCATAGTAAAATAGCTGCCAAGAAACCACTGCTAAGGACAGGCAACAAGCAGAAGAGACTTTTTTGGGCTAAAGAACACAAGGAATGGACATTAGACCAGTGGAAATCTGTGCTTTGGTCTGATGAGTCCAAATTTGAGATCTTTGGCTCCAACCACCGTGTCTTTGTGCGACGCAGAAAAGGTGAACGGATGGACTCTACATGCCTGGTTCCCACAGTGAAGCATGGAGGAGGTGTGATGGTGCTTTGCTGGTGACACTGTTGGGGATTTATTCAAAATTGAAGGCATACTGAACCAGCATGGCTACCACAGCATCTTGCAGGTCCATGCTATTCCATCCGGTTTGCGTTTAGTTGGACCACCATTTATTTTTCAACAGGACAATGACCCCAAACACACCTCCAGGCTGTGTAAGGGCTATTTGACCAAGAAGGAGAGTGATGGGGTGCTACGCCAGATGATGTGGCCTCCACAGTCACCAGACCTGAACCCAATCGAGATGGTTTGGGGTGAGCTGGACCGCAGAGTGAAGGCAAAAGGGCCAATAAGTGCTAAGCATCTCTGGGAACTCCTTCAAGATTGTTGGAAGACCATTCCCAGTGACTACCTCTTGAAGCTCATCAAGAGAATGCCAAGAGTGTGCAAAGCAGTCATCAAAGCAAAAGGTGGCTACTTTGAAAAACCTAGAATGTAAGACATAATTTCAGTTGTTTCACACTTTTTTGTTAAGTACCGTATTTTTCGGACTATAAGATGCACCGGACCATAAGACGCACCCCAAATTTGGGGAGAAAATTGCAGAAAAAAAGATTTTTTTATAAGATGGGGGTCCGTCTTATTGTCCGAATTTACAGTATCTTACCTGAGGGCTGGCGGTGGCAGAGCAGGGTCACAGGAGGCATGGTGTCGGCAAAGGTGGGGTGATGCGGTACGGTGTGCACCTGAGCAGGGTCCCTTCCTGCTTAGGTGGGCGACGCCACGGCCTGGTATCCATGGGAGGGTTGCAGCAGTGGTGTGGCGACAGCAGAGGTGCGGGGATAATGAGCGGTATGGCGTGAGCAGGGTCCATTCCACAGGTGAGGTGACGCAGCGGAGCCGGGTTAATACAGGCTTACCGGCAGTGGAGTGGCGGCGGCAGAGGTGCGGGGGATGAGGAGGCGCAGTTAGCGGTATGGCGTGAGCGGGGTCCCTTTCACAGGTGAGGTGATGCAGCAGCCCGGTAAGCAGCAGAGCCGGGTGAATCATGTTGTTATCGGTGGTGGTGGCCATCTTCCTGAGGCCGCGCGTGCGCAGATGGAGTGCTCTGCATCCCGGGGCTTCAGGAAAATGGCCGCGCATGCGCAGATGGAGATCGCGGCGGCCATTTTCCTGAAGCCGATATCTAAATCTGCGAACTCGGCTTCAGGAAAATGGCCACCGCGATCTCCATCTGCGCACGCGCGGCCTCCCGCGGCCATTTTCCTGAAGCCCGGGAAGCAGAGCACTCCATCTGCGCACGCGCGGCCTCAGGAAGATGGCCGCCACCACCGATAACTACATGATTCACCCGGCTCTGCTGCTTACCGGGCCGCTGCATCACCTCACCTGTGAAAGGGACCCCGCTCACGCCATACCGCTCACTGCGCCGCCTCCATCCCCGCACCTCTGCCGCCACACCACTGCCGGTAAGCCTGTATTCCAACTATAAGACGCACCCCCCCATTTTCCCCCTTTTTTGGGGGGGAAAAAGTGCGTCTTATAGTCAGAAAAATACGGTATATAATTCCACATGTGTTAATTCATAGTTTTGATGCCTTCAGTGTGAATGTACAATTTTCATAGTCATGAAAATACAGAAAAATCTTTAAATGAGAAGGTGTGTTTAAACTTTTGGTCTGTACTGTATATATTGCTCAAAAAAATAAAGGGTACACTTCTGTGAAATCAAACTGTCCACTTGGGAAGCAACACTGTTTGACAATCAATTTCACATGCTGTTGTGCAAATGGAATAAACAACAGATGGAAATTATTGGCAATTATCAAGACACCCTCAATAAAGAAGTGGTTCTGCAAGTGGGGACAACAGACCACATCTCAGTACCAATTCTTTCTGGCTGATGTTTTGGTTACTTTTGAATGTTGGTTGTACTTTCACACTTGTGGTAGCATTAGATGGACTCTACAACCCACACATGTAGCTCATCCAGGATGGCACATCAATGCAAGCTGTAGCAAGAAGATTTGCTATGTCTGTCAGCGTAGTGTCCAGAGGCGGGAGGTGCTACCAGGAGACATGGAGGGGGCGGTAGGAGGGCAACAACCCAGCAGCAGGACTGCTAGCTCCGCCTTTGTGCAAGGAGGAACAGGAGGGGCACTGCCAGAGCCCTGCAAAATGACCTCCATGAGGCCACAAATGTGCATGTGTCTGGTTAGAAACCGACTCCATGAGGATGTTCTGACTGCCTGACGTCCACAGATGGGGGTTGTGCTCACAGCCCAACACCGTGCAGGACGCTAAGCATTTGCCACAGAACACCAGGATTCGCAAATTCGCCACTGGCCCCCTGTGTTCTTCACAGATGAAAACAGATTCACACTGAGCACATGTGTGTCACGGGAGACCTAGGTAGGAAAGAGCTAATAACCCGGGCCCCTGTGATTTTCCTCAGACTAGGGAAACCCTGACTGACCCTCTCCCAGAGTTTACACTAATGGTGTGCATGTCTGGGCCTCCACCCCCGCCCTATCTCCTGCTTCAACCCTAGGCTGAAACCACCACCCACCACCCAGTGAAGAGTCCACACTCCAATACCCACAGTTAGCACAGACAAGGATAACGGAAAAATAAGCACCACGCCGCAGTCACTCAGGAATACACTATAAATGCAAAGGGCAAAACAAATACAAATATAGGAAGGAGCAAATAAGACAAAGGGAAATACACCACCAGCAACGATACTCCAACTACTAGCTCACCACTCCAGACCGAGATAACCACGCACAAGACAGAAGCTATAATCGGCGACGCCCAATGTTCAGGAGAACTATTTAAAGGCAGTGGGCATGGCCCAGCTTTAAATCCGAGCACCAGGTAAATTAACCCCGGACCAGCTAGATAAAATCTAGCCGATGCCAATAAGCGCATAGTGGCCAAAAGCGGAATTACCGCTGTCTGTCGAACGACCTGGTCTGAACAGCGTCCGACATGACAGTACCCCGCCTTCTACGAGGGACCCCAGGGCCCTCACGGCTTATAGAACCCGGCTTGTCCGGATGGTGGCGGTGAAAAAATCTGACCAGCCGATCCGCATGAACGTCCGAGGCTGGTACCCAGGACCTCTCCTCAGGCCCATAACCACGCCAGTGTACCAAGTACTGTAAAGTGCGGTGCACTACACGAGAGTCAACCACCTTGGAGACTTCAAATTCCAAATTACCATCCACCAAGACTGGAGGTGGCATAGGCGCCGCGTCCACGGAACCCACCACCTTCTTTAAAAGAGACCTGTGGAACACGTTGTGTATCTTATACACCGTAGGAAGCTCCAATCGGTACGCTACTGGGTTAATGACGGTGGTGACCCTAAATGGACCAATAAACCGTGGACCCAATTTAACCCCTTTCTGCCAGCTGACGGAATAGTACGTCAGCTGGCAGATCCCCTGCTTTAAGGTGGGCTCCGGCGGCGAGCCCACCTTAAAGCCGCGACATGTCAGCTGTTTTGTACAGCTGACATGTGCGCGCAATGAGCGCGAGCGGAATCGCGATCCGCCCGCGCCCATTAACTAGTTAAATGCCGCCGTCAAGCGCTGACAGCGGCATTTAACTAGCGCTCCCGGCCGCATGGCCGGAAGTGCTCGCACTGCTGACCCCCGTCACATGATCGGGGGTCAGCAGTGCATCGCCATAACAACCAGAGGTCTCCTTGAGACCTCTATGGTTGTTGATGGCCGATTGCTTTGAGCGCCACCCAGTGGTCGGCGCTCAAAGTACACCTGCCTTTCTGCTACATAGAGGTGATCTGTATGTCACCTCTATGTAGCAGAGCCGATCGAGTTGTGCATGCTTCTAGCCTCCTATGGAGGCTATTGAAGCATGCCAAAAAAAAAAAAAAAAAAGTGGTTAGAAATATAAAAAAAAATAAAAAATATATAAAAGTTCAAATCACCCCCCTTTCGCCCCAATCAAAATAAAACTATTAAAAAAAAATCAAACCTACACATATTTGGTATCGCCGCGTTCATAATCGCCCGATCTATCAATAAAAACAAAGGATTAACCTGACCGCTAAATGGCGTAGCGAGAAAAAAAATCAAAACGCCAAAATTACGTTTTTTGGTCGCCACGACATTGCATTAAAATTCAATAACGGGCGATCAAAAGAATGTATCTACACCAAAATGGTATCATTAAAAACGCCAGCTTAGCACGCAAAAAATAAGCCCTCACCCGACCCCAGATCATGAAAATTGGAGACGCTACGGGTATCGGAAAATCGCACAATTTTTTTTTTTTTTTTTAGCAAACTTTGGAATTTTTTTTCACCACTTAGATAAAAAATAACCTAGAAATGTTAGGTGTCTAAGAACTCGTAATTACCTGGAGAATCATAATGGCAGGTCAGTTTTAGCATTTGCTGAACCTAGCAAAAAAGCCAAACAAAAAGCAAGTGTGAGATTGCACTTTTTTTGCAATTTCATCACACTTGGAATTTTTTTCCCGTTTTCTGTTACACGGCATGGTAAAACCAATGGTATTGTTCAAAAGTACATCTCGTCCCGCAAAAAATAAGCCCTCACATATCCATGTTGGCAGAAAAATAAAAAAGTTATGGCTCTGGGAAGGAGGGGAGCGAAAAACGAAAACGAAAAAAGCTCCGGGGGTGAAGGGGTTAAGGGATGGTATTTTGAGTCTTATGCTTTTTGTGGATAACCACACCCAGTCATCCACACTCAGGTCCGGACCTGGCACAGGCCTACTGTCAGCCACACGTTTGTACCTAGCACCCACACTCAACAGGCGCTGTTTAACTCTCCTCCAGACTGCTGATAATTGTGCTCCTAACTAGTCTTCCTCCGGGACGCCGGAAGAGCCCCCCTGACTCAAAGTACAAAATTGAGGATGAAGCCCGTAAACACAAAAAAAACGGAGACTCCCCAGACGACTCCTGGCGGTGATTATTGATGGCAAACTCAGCCAAAGGAAAAAGCTTCGACCACTCCTCCTGGTTATCCGAAACAAAGCAGCGTAAGTACTGTTCCAAATTCTGGCTCATACGCTCGGTCTGACCATTTGACTGAGGATGAAACGCCGAAGAATGAGACTTGATCCCCAGCCGTGAACAAAATGCTTTCCAAAATTTTGCCACAAACTGAGACACCCTATCAGAAACGATGTCAGACGGAACCCCATGAAGTCTGACCACTTCCTGCACAAATACCTGAGCCAAAGTCTTAGCGTTAGGCAACGAAGGCAAAGACACAAAGTGCAACATTTTTGAGAACCGATCAACAATCACCAAGATGACCGTGTTCCCAGCTGAGGAGGGCAAGTCAGTGATAAAATCCATGGAGATTTCCGTCCATGGCTTACTAGGTACCTCGAGAGGAAGTAGTGTGCCAACAGGACGGGAGCGGGGCGTCTTAGTCCTAGCGCACGTGGTACAAGCTGACACGTATGAGACCACGTCCTGTCGGATCTTGGGCCACCAAAACCGACGTGACACCAACTCCAAAGTACCCCTGACCCCTGGATGGCCAGCCAGGACAGCATCATGATGCTCCTCCAAAACCTTTAAGCGGAGATGAAGCGGTACAAACGTTTTGTTGACGGGAAGCTCAGATGGTACCTCCTCCTGGGCCTCGGCAATCTCAGCCTCAACCTCGGTAGTGAGAGCCAAAACCACAACACCCTTTTGGAGGATGGGTACTGGATCTTCCCGAGGCTCTCCCCCCAAGAAAACACCTGGACAAAGCATCCGCCTTAGTGTTTTTAGAACCAGGTCTGTAAGTGACAACAAAGTTGAACCGCGTGAAAAACAATGCCCAGCGAGCCTGCCTGGGAGACAGACGCTTGGCAGACTCCAAATAAAGCAAATTCTTATGGTCGGTAATAACAGTAACCTGATGAACCGACCCCTCCAAGAAGTGTCGCCATTCCTCAAAGGCCAATTTGATTGCCAACAACTCTCTGTTGCCGATATCGTAGTTACGTTCGGCGGGTGACAGTTTCTTGGAAAAATAGGCGCACGGACGCAAACCGCTCAAGGATGAGCCTTGTGACAACACCGCCCCCACACCAACCTCAGACGCATCGACTTCCACAACAAAAGGTTTCGATACATCTGGCTGCACCAGAATGGGAGCCGAAACTTTTTAAGAGATTCAAATGCGCACACAGCAGCCTCAGGCCAAACGGAGAAATTGGTACCCTCTTTAGTCATGTCAGTTAGCGGTTTAGCAATGATAGAAAAATCTTTGATAAACTTCCTATAGTAGTTAGAAAACCCAAGGAACCGCTGAAGTTCTTTTAGGTTATCAGGCCGTTCCCAATGCAACACCGCTTGCACCTTAGCAGCGTCCATTTTAAAACCAGAAGCAGACACAATATATAGCCCAAGAAAGGCAACTCCTGTACCGAAAATACACATTTCTCCAGTTTTGCATATAGCTTATTCTCTCTGAGAAGCTGTAACACCTGCCTGACATGATCTAAATGAGTATCACGGTCGCAAGAATATATGAGGATGTCATCTAGGTACACAATAACGAATTTCCCCAAAACATGCGAGAATACATAATTTATGAAATGTTGAAACACTGCAGGTGCATTTGTCAACCCAAATGGCATCACCAAATTTTCAAAATGACCCTCAGGGGTATTAAAAGCCGTCTTCCACTCATCACCTTGACAGACTCTTATGAGGTTGTACGCCCCCGAGGTCAAGCTTGGTAAACCACTTAGCACCTGCCACCTGGTTGAACAAATCCGGTATCAATGGCATAGGGTATGGATCACGAACCGTAATCTGGTTTAACTCCCTGAAATCCAGACATGGCCGTAGTCCACCATCTTTCTTCTTAACGAAGAAGAACCCTGCTGCCACTGGTGAGGATGAAGGCCTGATGTGCCCTTTGCTCAAACTTTCAGCAATGTAATCCTTTAGCGCTTGTCTCTCAGGACCGGAGATGTTAAACATCCTTGCTTTAGGCAACTTGGCCCCTGGTTTAAACCTGATAGAACAGTCATAGGAGCGATGTGGTGGCAAATCTGAACAACCCTTCTCAGAGAACACATCCACAAAATCCAGAAGTGACTCAG